>NC_088240.1:63524041-63861541 GCF_036934945.1 Oncorhynchus masou masou
AACCACCATCTCAGTGTTTTAACGGAGACACCACCACGGTAGCCCTAACTCAAACCACCATCTCAGTGTTTTAACGGAGACACCACCACGGTAGCCCTAACTCAAACCACCATCTCAGTGTTTTAACGGAGACACCACCACGGTAGCCCTAACTCAAACCACCATCTCAGTGTTTTAACGGAGACACCCCCACGGTAGCCCTAACTCAAACCACCATCTCAGTGTTTTAACGGAGACACCACCACGATAGCCCTAACTCAAACCACCATCTCAGTGTTTTAATGGAGACACCACCATGATAGCCCTAACTCAAACCACCATCTCAGTGTTTTAACGGAGACACCACCACGGTAGCCCTAACTCAAACCACCATCTCAGTGTTTTAACGGAGACACCACCACGGTAGCCCTAACTCAAACCACCATCTCAGTGTTTTAACGGAGACACCACCACGATAGCCCTAACTCAAACCACCATCTCAGTGTTTTAATGGAGACACCACCATGATAGCCCTAACTCAAACCACCATCTCAGTGTTTTAATGGAGACACCACCATGATAGCCCTAACTCAAACCACCATCTCAGTGTTTTAATGGAGACACCACCATGGTAGCCCTACCTCAAACCACCATCTCAGTGTTTTAACGGAGACACCACCACGGTAGCCCTAACTCAAACCACCATCTCAGTGTTTTAACGGAGACACCACCACGATAGCCCTAACTCAAACCACCATCTCAGTGTTTTAATGGAGACACCACCATGATAGCCCTAACTCAAACCACCATCTCAGTGTTTTAATGGAGACACCACCATGATAGCCCTAACTCAAACCACCATCTCAGTGTTTTAATGGAGACACCACCATGATAGCCCTACCTCAAACCACCATCTCAGTGTTTTAATGGAGACACCACCATGATAGCCCTAACTCAAACCACCATCTCAGTGTTTTAATGGAGACACCACCATGATAGCCCTAACTCAAACCACCATCTCAGTGTTTTAATGGAGACACCACCATGGTAGCCCTACCTCAAACCACCATCTCAGTGTTTTAATGGAGACACCACCATGGTAGCCCTACCTCAAACCACCATCTCAGTGTTTTAACGGAGACACCACCATGATAGCCCTAACTCAAACCACCATCTCAGTATTTTAATGGAGACACCACCATGGTAGCCCTACCTCAAACCACCATCTCAGTGTTTTAACGGAGACACCACCATGATAGCCCTAACTCAAACCACCATCTCAGTGTTTTAATGGAGACACCACCATGATAGCCCTAACTCAAACCACCATCTCAGTGTTTTAATGGAGACACCACCATGGTAGCCCTACCTCAAACCACCATCTCAGTGTTTTAATGGAGACACCACCATGGTAGCCCTACCTCAAACCACCATCTCAGTGTTTTAACGGAGACACCACCATGATAGCCCTAACTCAAACCACCATCTCAGTATTTTAATGGAGACACCACCATGGTAGCCCTAACTCAAACCAACAGTTACAGCAATATGCAGTCCTTTTACAACCCCAACTCTGATCAGTTTTTACATTGGTAAGAAATAGCACTAATGTAGCCATTTAAGGGTGAAATGACTGGGTAAGATGGTGCATTGATCAGTTATACAGTTCAAAGCTGCTGTTTTTGGCCAAAGGTGACCTTTCAAAATAACTGTCCAGTGTTTCCAGATTTCTACTAAATATTACTCATTAATTACAATGAGTGAAATGGGTTGCCTTCTAAAAAGTATGTTAAAGCACATTTTCTGTGTAGGAATGGTGTGGGCGTATGCCGGTCATTAAAAATATGAATACGAGTAGAACGGTGATACGAGTAGAACGGTGATACGAGTAGAACGGTGATACGAGTAGAACGGTGATACGAGTAGAACGGTGATACGAGTAGAACGGTGATACGAGTAGAACGGTGATACGAGTAGAACGGTGATACGAGTAGAACCAGCTCATTCTCCCCAGGAGGGTGATATCATAATAACCATTATTTTTTGTTTGAGTTGATTTTTATTTATACTTCGGCCACAAATACTATGCATAGGATGAGGCAACAACATTTGAGTATGAGTTAACAATATTCACTTTTAAAAGTGATTTTCACTGGACAGTTTAAAACTGCAACGTTTTCTCTCAGCCTCGTGGCAAAATGTGACAAATGGCATGAGATGAGCAATACAATGTGTAGAACAGCAGGAAATTAGCTTTAAAACTACTCCCAGGTAATGACTTACCCCAATCTAGTCTGTCATGGAACTGTCCATTGTGTGTTTGCTTGGCATGCATACTGTAATGTTGTGAGTTTGACTTGAGCTATAGTTTTAGTTTTATATAGATATATTTAACTTTTTTTATATAGCTTAGTCTCACTGACAGAATCTGTTTTTCAAGAGAACTGGTCAAAGGTCTTCAATATTATATAAGTTGTACCCTAACACATTAACATTAAAGCCTTATGTGATGCAATGGCTCAATTGCACAGACTGCACAAAACCATGGCCCTCACACGAGTTCTTCAGTTACAATATTAATGGAGTCAAACGCACCCTCATCCACCTGGCAGATCACTGTGTTGCTTGACTTGAGGGAAATGTTTTAACAGAGTAAAGCTCATGATTGTGACTCCTCCTATAATCACAGTGTGGTTCTATATTTATCTGATACAGCTTGTCTAGGCCTGCTTACTTTAAAAAAAACTCATTTGATTTCTCAGTCACTTGAAAAGTTCACATTTGCATATCGAGATTTTTTCCTTGATGCCCGACTGTTTGGTATTTGTAAACTCATCCTGTAGCCTAATAATAGTTACTACTAGCATTTTTTAGGTAATTTTACGCTCAAATATTTAAATGAGTGTAAATGACGCCAGCCCCCTTCTCCCTACCCTGAATATCTTTATACTGTTAAAATGATCAACATTTTATATAAAGTAGTCAGACAAACTCTCAGCACTCACCTGAAGAGGAAAGATTAGTGAACCAATTCAGCCCTTCAACACTTTAGCATATGTTGTCAGTGACTGATCACGCTTATGACAAGTGAAGGAAGAAGTCCAGCCCTTTAAGTTTTATTTCCTTCATTGCTCTGTTACGCGCTCAGGAATGTGGAATGTGGTGAATGAAGACGTTCCCTTTTCTGCAGGGCAGTGCTTGACTTGGGCAGGAGCTGAGTACCGGTACCTCAAATGTTCTACTGCTTGAGCTCCTGCACCTCTTATAGAATATTAGCTCCAAAGTATTGTAGCGCTCCTGCACCTAAATATAAAAGGTACCTGCACCCAAAATGCATACCGGCA
Source organism: Oncorhynchus masou masou (assembly GCF_036934945.1). NCBI lineage: Eukaryota > Metazoa > Chordata > Actinopteri > Salmoniformes > Salmonidae > Oncorhynchus > Oncorhynchus masou. The sequence continues at coordinate 63,527,365 of NC_088240.1, forward strand.
CCTAATCAAGTCCAAGTCAAGCGCTGCTGCCGGGGTTTGCAACCTTTAATGTCACACAATGTCTCTTGAGGTGACTGTGGGGAAAATAAGATATGGGGCCATCTTGTGCAATAGTACATTGAAATAGCTTTGTCTCTGTTGTTATTCCACCCTGGGTATTCTAACATATAAAGACAAAATGCTAGGTCAGAACCTTCAACATTTATAGTTAAAACCTCTCTGACAATTAAATTGTTTTGGTGAGTTGTGTCATTAGATATAATTGTATTGTGGTTGTCTTTGCACAGAGGAAAGCTAGAACCTAATACAATGGATGATTAATATACTGTATGGTTGTATGTAGCAGGGGTTTTGATTTTGCTTTGTGTGGCTATCTCTGGTAGTCGAGAAGTAAGCCTTTCTATTGTTGAATAAGATTAGTTGTTTGTTTCTCTTCATTACAAATAGGAAACTGACTTCATGGCAAATGGGTAGAAACTTTAATAGAAAAGAGAGGGGGAAATAAATATGTTCATTATGGTTGTCTCAGTTTGATGGTGGTTGTTCAAAAGTGAATGACAACCCATAACAAATGCAAGCTGTCTTGTTAGATCTTGTTATTAATCATAAGTGATTCATCTCCATGTCACGCCAAGTTTCCTTTGGGGGAAAAAAAAATCAGGAAGTGATAGGTAGAAAATAAGCTGGCAGTGAGTTGGCAAAAATAAATAGTCCCTTTTGTGTTAAGCAATATCACTTCTCTGACAATGGAGTATGTCCTTGATTAGGCATTCACCAGTATAAATAGGGTTCATCACCAGCATAAATAGGGTTCACCTGTGTAACGGTTTTCTTGTGGTGAAGGAGAGGCGGACCAAAACGCAGCGTGGTTATATTGATTCATGTTTAATAAAAAAAAGATAAACACTACAAAACGTGGAACCCCCCCCAAAAAAAAAAAAAAAAAAAACAGCCCTATCTGGTACAGAGACAGGAACAATCACCCACAAACACACAGTGAAACCCAGGCTACCTAAGTATGATTCTCAATCAGAGACAACTGATGACACCTGCCTCTGTTTGAGAACCATACTGGGCCGAAACATAGAAATACCCAAATCATAGAAAAACAAACATAGACTGCGCACCCAACTCACGCCCTGACCATACTAAACAATGACAAAACAAAGGAAATAAAGGTCAAAACGTGACAACCTGTCTGTGTCATGGTGTAAGTGATGTTTTTATTTGATTTTACTCTTATGAAGATCACGTGTACTGCATTGACACTGAACTGTCATACAATTCTACACCAATAGATGGTGCAACATTTAACATAATTTACTCAGTGTAGAATTCAACCATTTTGTGGTTCTCCAGTATGAATTTAACACAATCTGCTACAATTTAAAGTAATCCAACTTTCCACTGTGCGGCAAACGGGGCCATGCTCATTGCCCATGTATTATACAGTTACGTATGTATCGCTCTCTCTCCCTCTCCTCTTCTGATATGCTTGTCCACATCCCTCCCTCTGCCCCTCTTCTCGCTCTCTCTTCAGACACACAAGCAAATGAAAGAAAAGACCAATGATAGACCATTTTCTTCCAGTGTGTGAAACAAAAATTGGACTACCCTGGAAAAAAATAAAAGATAATAAAAAAATCAAATACTGTAGTTGATTACTTTATTGATTTTCACTGTACATGTTCAGTAAAGGGAAACATATGGAGTTACAGATGTGTTACATGGACATGTATTAACACCTCATATAGACAGACATCTGTCCTTAAGAAAAATAATGGTTATGGTGAGGCATTAACGAGCATGATACCAATACAATCTCCTCTTCAATCGAGTTTGGGAAGCTGATTCCCAATACAAATGTACTAAGACACAGAATGCAATCAACACCGTCCAAAGCACCAGAGAAAGGATTTAAAGACAATACAATTCACTTCACTCTATTTCTCTGCTGGCATTATTTATCTAACGGGTAATTGAACACAACAAACCAGTTTAAATCTTTCGAGGATAATGATAATCACTCGCATGCGATATATCCACTGTTTATGTCCACGTCAAAGCAGGGAATCCTGGCTATGAAGGTGGTCATTAAATAAAGTGCTCCAGAGAAAACAAACTCCCATATCACTGCTGCCCCTTGGAAATCCATGAAAGGCCAAATACAATCAACTCTGCACAGCCACGATTCATTGACCGTTTTTAACAATACCCACTGACACTAGGCCATCTGTCTCGGTAAAAGAGCTTGTATGTCTCTGCAGTAAGCGATACAGGTTCAGTTGCCTAATTAGTGTTGGCTAGTGTATGAGTGGCTTCTGTTCACTGTTTTCAGAGACACACCAGCTTCATGCTCAAAATACAATGAAACAGATAAGCAACAGTAAATACTGGAGTAAAGAGAATGAGATTGAAGTGGGTGATTGGTAAACAAGAGGTGTGTGTGTGTGTGTGTGTGTGTGTGTGTGTGTGTGTGTGTGTGTGTGTGTGTGTGTGTGCGCGCGCACCTACATGCCTGTGTGTATTTGTGACATATATAAGAATGTGTGTGAGTTTGAGAAAGATATTTGGGAAACCAATTACTCAAAGTGCTAAGTGAGTGAGAAGCGGCAGGCGGCGGATGAGGCGGCTCAACACAGCTTATGTTTGGCACAGTCAATAACCCGCATCAGTGCAATGCAGCAAGCAGATCCTTCCGAGACCTCGAGACAACAAACTTACAGCCACCCCCCAGAGAGAAAGATGGAACCTGCAGAACTATGGCTAAAACTGTTCTAAGAACAGCATCATGTCGACTGTTTTCGACCAATATTTTCAGGCGACAGTGGTTTTTTGCCATTTCAAAATTCGCCACAAACCTCAGTGGCACAGTTCAAAACAAAGTAGTAGTTATAAGGTGGTGCTTCAGCACTGAGATAAAACAATCAATACATAGGGACAATAGACATGCATTTTGTTGCAACTACGTTCATATTAATATGTTGCATTCAACATTTGCTTTGAGTAAACCACTCCATCCCAGCAAACATTCTCTGCCTCCAATGAAGCATACACTATTGTTACGTGAGGTCAGGTGCTAAAATAAAAAACATCTATTGCTTAAAGAGGAATTTTGTTCCATATCTTCCAGAAATGTCAATCAATTTCAGTCTTTCTCCCCAGAGTATGGTGGCTGCTCAAAGTGTTCTACTTCACAAAATGATCCTATCAAATTATGTCAAGCCTTTTGTTACAGCATACAGATACAAGTATGAAAATAACCCCTTTGAGTATTGTGCACTAGATTTTCCCATTGAGAATAGGTTAGTTAAAGCAGTCAATGAGTAACATCATTGTACATCCACAGTATTACGGAAATCCAGAGAGGACATATGAATTTAAAAAATAGTTATCTCGTTATGTCGAGATCAAGACATATTTATCTCATAACAAAAGTTGTTTTGTCGAGATCACAAGACAGTCAAAAGTACAACTTATCACCCATTCATTTCTTCAGATGCCCGATAACCACTTCATCAAGGAGATGTGGGCATTTAAGCACGGAACGATGCCTAACAGGCGACACAGTCTCCCAGGGTGTCCGCCACCCCCAAGACCATATTAAATCATATGCAAGGAACAACACAGCTAACTTGGCTCTCCTTGTGAGCTTTCTAGCTAGCAAGCTAGCTTGTTATCTATGCTGGTGGTTAGCTTGCATAACTGATATGTGTATAAATTATAAGGGACACTTCATTTATTGTGAATAATATTTACATTTGCAGTGGGTGAGCTGCATTTCTGACAGGCTGATTAAATTTCAGATTAAATTTCAGCCTCAGAGGCTGATAAATCAGGATGCTGCCCTGTAGGTTATTTCGTAGGTAAATCTCTTTGCAGGCAGATTAGCTGTCAGCACTGTATAGGCTGATGCCTATAATCCAAAGTGAGTGAGCTCTATTTCTGGCAAGCTGATCAGATTCAATAGAAGCCGTAGAGGCTCATAAATTAGGGTTCTGCCTTGTAGGCTGTTTCATATGTAAGGCTCCTTGCAGACAACCTACTAGTCAGAATCCTGATTTATCAGCCTCTGAGGCTGCTACTGAATCGAATCAGCCTGCCAGGAATAAAGTGCACCCAGTCTTGATCATATACATAATGCACTGACTGCTAATCTGCCTGCAAGGAGCATTACCTATGAAACAGCCTACAAGGTGGAATCCTGATTTTATCAGCCTCTGAGGCTGCTACTGAATCTGATCAATGTCTGAGGATAAAATGTAATCTTATTAGCCTGTCAGGAATTGTGCTCACCCACTCTGTAAATGTAATATTATCCATAAAACATGAAGTGCCCCTTACAATTATACACATATCAGTTATGCAAGCTAACAACCAGCATATATAACAAGCTAGCTAGCTAGATAGCTTGCGCACTCAAAAGACTAGCCAAGTTAGCTGCATTGTTGCTTGCATGCGATTGCCTGTGGTCTTGGGGGTGGCATACAGTCTCAGAGACAGGCCAGCCTGTCAGGCATCATTCAAGACTCAAATGCCCCATGAAGGCTTAGATGCCCCAAGAGCTCTTTGTTCAAGGTAAGGGACATTTAGCTGGCTAACATTCTAATTTATAAACTGATAATGACTGATATGTTAGCATGAAATGTAGCATCCCTTAGTGTAGCAATCGATCAAAACATATGCGCTGATCCACTGTGGGCTCTACCGCCTCAGCCATGCTGTCAATCTATCATCAATGCGTCTACTCCTATTTGTAGAGTTAATCTTGTGACCTCTGCAAAATGTTTGTTATGTCGTGATCATGAGATAAATAAGTTGTTATCTCAACATAACAAGGATTTATTTTATTTTATTCATATGTCCTTTCATGACTTCCGTACAGTATAAAACCTTGAACCGTCAAGAATAACTTTCATAGGCAGCAATGGTGGAAATCAGCATTTGTGGAGCAATAAAATACTTAACACACGGTACTCATATAATCACAAGCTTTTTCTCATATTTAGCAAACTACAAAATGCAACTAACTCTACATGTCATCTACTCAATTCTAATTTGGCCTCACCTGCCAATGAATGATGTTTACTGAACTTACGTTTATTGAAAATGAAGTAGCATAATATGAATGTCTGATACTGTCCATTAAAATGATGCAAAAACTGCCTTTACTGCAGAGGACTTGCCGAGACACAGTGACGTTCGAGGATGAGCTCACGCTCTTCTACCTACTTCCTGTCAAAAAGATGACTTCTTGTCAAAATGATGACACTTCCTCCCAGCATCAAAGTAAGACTTGGCCACCTCATTCACAGATTCAAGTCAACACAATTGAGCAGTTATGCTTTCACAGCAAATTGTGCTTAGGGGGTATGTCCCAGAATTGTTAAGGCTTTTTGTTTTTTACTCAATACCAGACATTTTCTAAATACTAGCCTATACTTATGACATTCAACAGGATGTTTAGATGTTAGAGCAGTATTCAAGCTTCAAATATTCACAAAGAAGCACAATCAAGTTTCAAAATAAGTTGAGAAACCATAAAGAGAAATTGGCTTGGTATTGTATTTAACACAACTCATGAGATGTCATCTCTTGGGTGGACAGGCAAGGTTCGCAAAGCATATCTTGTGGTTTGAATCTGTATTTAAAATTCAGAATAAGACATGGTAATATAGTTTGTCTTTCCATAAAACCCATATTGATGTTAATGTATTAATTGAGTTTAAATGTTATGTATTTTGAGTTTGTTTTAGGTATTTTTTTGTTTAAACAGTACAGTATTAGTTAGTATGGGAGGCCCATATATTATTTAAAAATAAATGGCTTGGTTTATTTTCAGGCATTTTCTGAACAACGGAAAATAAATTTAAAAACACTTTTTCTGAAAACAGTCTCTGCGGGCAACACTGATCGCATTACCCAACCATTAATATCAATGCTCTGCGAACCGAACCTGGGTATGGTGGCCCCTCCTCTCCTGTCTGTCAGAGAGAGGGCCTTAGAGGCTAAGGGGTTAGCTTTAGCATTTGCAATGGTTACAGGAGCCAGAGGGTGGCTGCAGCAAGAAGGAGGGAGGGCCCCAGGGTGGAGGCCAGGGAGGCAGGCAGAGGCCCACTGTTGATCACCAGCCTGTAGGAGACCACCTCCACCTTGTAGCCGTTCTCCGTGGCCATGCAGCGGAACACCCCCTGCTTAAGGGGCAGGCCAGGGGTGGGTTCCAGCACACAGGAGTCTCCAATGATGAAGCAGGGGTAGTGCTGGATACAGTTGTCCTTCTCCCAGCGGTAGGTGGCGTGAAAGGAGCGCACGGGGCAGGGGAGGTTGACGGGGCCATCCGAGTCAATCACCACCTGTTTGGGGTTTGTCCTATGGGTCTTCAGTGCTGTGGGGGTTCAGAGGGCACAGCCTGGTTAACATTGATCTCACCCAAATGAAATACTTACTTATGGGCTGCCTAGACTAGAGAGTAGCCTATGGTTTCATGCCTATGGATTGTTTACGTATCTACGGTAACAATCATAGGTGAGTTCAAAATGGGAATGGCAGGACAGGATTGGTAGGACTACTTCATTATGTGAGAAATGTGTGGGTGAGAGGCCACACTCATCAACTCAGCAAAAAAGAAACATCCCTTTTTCAGGACCCTGTTGTAAAGTGTTTAAACTCTGTTTCTGTCATGTCTTGTTATGTCTGTTCCTGTCCTTTCTCTTCATTCTCTCTCTCTGCTGGTCTTTTTAGGTTACCTTCTCTGTCTCTCATCCTTCAGCTGTTCTACATTTCCCCTAACTAGCTCATTCTCTCTTTCCCCACCTGTTCTCTCTTCCCCCTCTGATTAGGTCTCTATTTCTTTCTCTGTTCCTGCTACTTTCGGTGTCTGATTCTTGTTTGTGTTTTTTGATGCCAGAAGCAAGCTGTCGTCTCGTTTGCTTCCACCTTGTCCTGTCCTGTCGGAGTCTGCCTGGCAGGAGCATCCTGCACTATACTAACGTTCTTTTTGTTCCGCTGACAACGTTGGAAGAGGATTTATGCCATTCCTGTATTTTCATTAAAGAACTCTGTTTTCTGTTAAAACCGCTTTTGGGTCTTCACTCAAGTTCATAACAGAAGAATCAGACCAAGAATGGACCCAGCGGCTCCGGACCCTTTTCACTCCGCCGTCGAGATCCAGGGAGCGATGCTAGGCAGACACGAGGAGGAATTGTCTGCTGCTCAACATGCCGTTGAGACCCTGGCCGTCCAAGTCTCCGACCTCACAAGACAGGTTCACCAACTCCACCTCGATCCACCGCCCACTTCCAGGGTTTCCGAGTCTCCGGAGCCCAGGATCAACAACCCGCCGTGTTACTCTGGGGAGCCCACTGAGTGCCGCTCATTCCTCACTCAGTGTGATGTGGTGTTCTCTCTCCAGCCCAACACTTACTCCAGGAGCGCAGCCCGCATCGCCTACGTCATTTCTCTCCTTTCCGGACGGGCGCGTGAGTGGGGCACGGCAGTCTGGGAGGCGAGGGCTGAGTGTATTAACCAGTATCAGGACTTTAAGGAGGAGATGATACGGGTTTTTGACCGTTCTGTTTTTGGCGAGGAGGCTTCCAGGGCCCTGTCTTCCCTATGTCAGGGGAATAGATCCATAACGGATTATTCTATTGAGTTTCGCACTCTCGCTGCCTCTAGTGACTGGAACAGCCGGCTTTGCTCGCTCGTTTTCTGGAGGGTCTCCACGTCGAGGTTAAGGATGAGATCCTCTCCCGGGAGGTTCCTTCCAGTCTGGACTCCTTAATAGCTCTCGCTATTCGCATAGAGCGACGGTTTGATCTTCGTCGCCGAGCTCGTGGAAAGGAGCTCACGTTCTCCGTTGCTCCCCTCTCCACATCACTGCCACCTGCCGCATCACTGCCACCCTCCTCCGCCGGCTCGGATGCTGAGCCTATGCAGCTGGGGGTATTCGCATCTCGGCCAAGGAGAGGGAACGGAGAATCAACAATCGCCTCTGTCTCTACTGCGGCTCCGCTGGTCATTTTGTCACCTCATGTCCAGTAAAAGCCAGAGCTCATCAGTAAGAGGAGGGCTACTGGTGAGCGCAACTACTCAGGCCTCTCCTTCTGGATCACGCACTACCTTTCCGGTCCATCTCCGCTGGCCCGGTTCATCTGCTTCCTGCAGTGCCTTGATAGACTCTGGGGCGGAGGGCTGTTTTATGGAAGACCTGGGCTGGGAACATGACATTCCTCTCAGACAGTTAGGGGAGCCCAGGGCCTTGTTAAAATTAGATGGTAGTTCTCTCCCCAAGATTCAGCGTGAGACGCTGCCTTTAACCCTCACTGTCTCTGGTAATCATAGCGAAACCATTTCTTTTTTAATTTTTCGTTCACCTTTTACACCTGTTGTTTTGGGTCATCCCTGGCTAGTGCGCCATAACCCTTCTATTAATTGGTCTAGTAATACTATCCTATCCTGGAATGTTTCTTGTCATGTAACCTGTTTAATGTCTGCTATCCCTCCTGTTTCCTCTGTCTCTTCTTCACAGGAGGAGCCTGGCGATTTGACAGGGGTGCCGGAGGAGTATCACGATCTGCGCACGGTGTTCAGTCGTTCAAGGCCACTTCTCTCCCTCCACACCGGTCGTATGACTGTAGTATTGATCTCCTTCCGGGAACTACTCCCCCCGGGGTAGATTATACTCTCTGTCGGCTCCCGAACGTAAGGCTCTCGAGGATTATTTGTCGGTTTCGCTCGACGCCGGTACCATAGTCTCCTCCTCCTCCCCCGCCGGAGCGGGGTTTTTTTTGTTCAGAAGAAGGACGGGTCCCTGCGCCCATGCGTGGATTATCAAGGGCTGAATGACATAACAGTTAAGAATCGTTATCCGCTTCCTCTTATGTCTTCAGCCTTCGAGATCCTGCAGGGAGCCAGGTTTTTCACCAAATTGGACCTTCGTAACGCCTACCATCTCGTGCGCATCAGGGAGGGGGACGAGTGGAAGACGGCGTTTAACACTCCGTTAGGGCACTTTGAATACCGGGTTCTTCCTTTCGGCCTCGTTAACGCTCCAGCTGTCTTTCAGGCACTAGTTAACGACGTCCTGAGAGACATGCTGAACATTTTTGTTTTCGTTTACATGGACGATATCCTGATTTTTTCACCGTCTCTCTCGATTCATGTTCAGCACGTGCGGCGTCCTCCAGCGCCTTTTGGAGAACTGTCTTTATGTGAAGGCTGAGAAGTGCACTTTTCATGCCGCCTCTGTCCCTTTTCTCGGTTCCGTTATTTCCGCTGAGGGCATTAAGATTGATCCCGCTAAGGTCCAAGCTGTCATTGATTGGCCCGTTCCTAAGTCACGCGTCGAGCTGCAGCGCTTTCTGGGCTTTGCTAATTTCTACCGTCGTTTCATCCGTAATTTCGGTCAGGTGGCAGCTCCTCTCACAGCCCTTACTTCTGTTAAGACGTGCTTTAAGTGGTCCGTTTCCGCCCAGGGAGCTTTTGATCTTCTTAAGAATCGTTTTACATCCGCACCTATTCTTGTTACACCTGACATCTCTAGACAGTTTGTTGTTGAGGTTGACGCGTCAGAGGTGGGCATGGGAGCCATTCTTTCTCAGCGCTCTCTCTCTGACGGCAAGGTCCATCCTTGCGCGTTTTTCTCTCATCGTTTATCGCCGTCAGAACGTAACTATGATGTTGGTAATCGCGAACTGCTCGCCATCCGCTTAGCCCTAGGCAAATGGCGACAGTGGTTGGAGGGGGCGACCGTTCCTTTTGTCGTTTGGACTGACCATAGGAACCTTGAGTACATCCGTTCAGCCAAACGACTTAATGCGCGTCAGGCTCGTTGGGCTCTGTTTTTCGCTCGTTTCGAGTTTGTTATTTCTTATCGTTCGGGCTCAAAAAACACCAAACCTGATGCTTTATCTCGTCTCTTCAGTTCTTCTGAGGTCTCCACCGACCCCGATGGGATTCTCCCTGAGGGGCGTGTTGTCGGGTTGACTGTCTGGGGAATTGAGAGGCAGGTAAAGCAAGCACTCGCTCACACTCCGTCGCCGCGAGCTTGTCCTAGGAACCTTCTGTTCGTTCCCGTTCCTACTGTCCGGCCGTTCTTCAGTGGGCCCACTCTGCCAAGTTAGCCGGCCACCCCGGCGTTCGGGGTACGCATTCGCCAGCGTTTCTGGTGGCCCACTCGGGAACGTGACGCGCGTCGATTTGTCGCCGCTTGTTCGGTCTGCGCGCAGACTAAATCTGGGAACTCTCCTCCTGCCGGCCGTCTCAGACCGCTTCCCATTCCCTCTCGACCGTGGTCTCACATCGCTTTAGATTTTATCACCGGACTGCCTTCATCAGCGGGGAAGACAGTTATTCTTACGGTTGTCGATAGATTCTCTAAGGCGGCTCATTTCATTCCTCTCGATAAGCTCCCTTCTGCTAAGGAGACGGCTCAGATCATTATCGAGAATGTTTTCCGAATTCATGGCCTTCCGTCTGACGTCGTTTCCGACAGAGGTCCGCAGTTCACGTCTCAATTTTGGAGGGAGTTTTGCCGTTTGATTGGGGCTTCCGTCAGTCTCTCGCCCGGCTTTCATCCCCAGTCTAACGGTCAAGCCGAACGGGCCAATCAGACTGTTGATCGCATTTTTACGCAGTCTTTCTTTTCGTAACCCTGCGTCTTGGTCAGAACAGCTCCCCTGGGCAGAGTCGCCCACATTTCCCTCGTCTGCTACCGGTCTATCCCCTTTTCAGTGTAGCCTCGGGTACCAGCCTCCGCTGTTCTCATCTCAGCTCGCCGAGTCCTGCGTCCCCTCCGCTCAGGCTTTTGTCCAGCGTACGAGCGCACCTGGAAGGGGGTCAGGTCGGCACTTTGCCGTAATAGGGCGCAGACTGTGAGGGCTTCACCGTAGGACCAAGAGTCCTAGATATTGTTTGGGTCAGTGGCTCTCCACTCAGAACCTTCCCCTTAAGACAGCTTCTATGCAAGTTGGCCCCGCGGTTCATTGGTCCGTTCCGTATTTCCCAGGTCATTAATCCTGTCAGTGCGACTTCTTCTCCAGCATGCCATCTTCGTCGCGTTCACCCGGTCTTCCATGTCTCCTGTGTTAAGCCCGTTCTTCGCGCCCCCGCTCGTCCCCCCCCCATCCTTGTCGAGGGCGCACCCATCTACAGGGTTCGTAGGATTTTGGACATGCGCCCTCGGGGCCGTGGTCATCAGTACCTAGTGGATTGGGAGGGGTACGGTCCTGAGGAGAGGAGTTGGGTTCCCTCTCGGGACGTGCTGGACCGTTCGCTGATCGATGATTTCCTCCGTTGCCGCCAGGTTTCCTCCTCGAGTGCGCCAGGAGGCGCTCGGTGAGTGGGGGGGTACTGTCATGTCTTGTTATGTCTGTTCCTGTCCTTTCTCTTCATTCTCTCTCTCTGCTGGTCTTTTTAGGTTACCTTCTCTGTCTCTCATCCTTCAGCTGTTCTACATTTCCCCTAACTAGCTCATTCTCTCTTTCCCCACCTGTTCTCTCTTCCCCCTCTGATTAGGTCTCTATTTCTTTCTCTGTTCCTGCTACTTTCGGTGTCTGATTCTTGTTTGTGTTTTTTGATGCCAGAAGCAAGCTGTCGTCTCGTTTGCTTCCACCTTGTCCTGTCCTGTCGGAGTCTGCCTGGCAGGAGCATCCTGCACTATACTAACGTTCTTTTTGTTCCGCTGACAACGTTGGAAGAGGATTTATGCCATTCCTGTATTTTCATTAAAGAACTCTGTTTTCTGTTAAAACCGCTTTTGGGTCTTCACTCAAGTTCATAACAGTTTCCCATGCTTGTTCAATTAACCATAAATAATTAATGAACTTGCACCTGTGGAACGGTCGTTAAGACACTAACAGCTTACAGACGGTAAGCAACTAAGGTCACAGTTATGGAAACTTAGGACACCAAAGAGGCCTTTCTACTGACTCTGAAAAACACCAAAAGAAAGATGCCCAGGGTCCCTGCTCATCTGCGTGAACGTGCCTTAGGCATGCTGCAAGGCATGAGGATTGCAGATGTGGCCAGGGCAATAAATTACAATGTCCGTACTGTGAGACGCCTAAGACAGCGCTACAGGGAGACAGGTCGGACAGCTGATCATCCTCGCAGTGGCAGACCACGTGTAACAACACCTGCACAGGATCGGTACATCCGAACATCACACCTGCGGGACAGGTACAGGATGGCAACAACAACTGCCCGAGTTACACCAGGAATGCACAATCCCTCAATCAGTGCTCAGACTGTCCGCAATAGGCTGAAAGAGGCTGGATTGAGGCTTGTAGGCCTGTTGTAAAGGCAGGTCCTCACCTGACATCACCGGCAACAACATCGCCTATGGGCACAAACCCATCGTCGCTGGACCGGACAGGACTGGCAAAAAGTGCTCTTCACTGACAAGTTGTGGTTTTGTCTCACCAGGGGTGATGGTCGGATTCGCGTTTATCGTCGAAGGAATGAGCGTTACACCGAGGCCTGTACTCTGGAGTGGGATCGATTTGGAGGTGGAGGGTCCGTCATGGTCTGGGGCCGTGTGTCACAGCATCATTGGACTGAGCTTGTTGTCATTGCAGGCAACCTCAACGCTGTGCGTTACAGGGAAGACATCCTCCTCCCTCATGTGTTACCCTTCCTGCAGGCTCATGCTGACATGACCCTCCAGCATGACAATGCCACCAGCCATACTGCTCGTTCTGTGCATGATTTCCTGCAAGACAGGAATGTCAGTATCCTGCCATGGCCAGCGAAGAGTCCGGATCTCAATCTCATTGAGCACTGGGACCTGTTGGATCAGAGGGTGAGGGCTAGTGCCATTTCCCCTAGAAATGTCAGGGAACTTTCAGGTGCCATGGTGAAAAAATATACAGGTTGATGTAAATGATAACTTTGCTCTCAGTTACTAGGACAATTGTGACTCAAAGCCCAGTAAACCTAAAACCAGACTAATGTGTACAAACTGACACAGAGATGCATTAAATAGTGTTCTATTTTATTCTGTGGCCTGATACTTACTTTCTCTGGAAAATATCAGCTAAAATAACAGATTCAAATAGAATATCTTTCTATATGATATTGCATCACCTTTCATCCTCTACTCCCTAGGATTACATCTCAGTGTTCCAGGAGTGGAAGAAAGGAAACAGTGAACGGATATACATGACAGCTGCACTGAGACTGCGACCAAGAGAAGCAATGGAAAAAAGAGCTTGATAACAAAGACAGTACATATCCCATCAGCGGGGAGAATTTGTTTGGATTATTAGAGGTTAATATGGCTGAAGTTATTGGGCTTTGAAGTGAGGGCAAACTTTGATATTAAACCACCCAATGGGTTTGAGCCTCCGCTCAATTATATGATATCATCTTCTGAGTTAAGCTCTGGAAAAAAGTTCCATATTTCAGTGAATGAAGATACAGAGAGTCAGAGAGGAGGCGGAGTGGCACTCACCAGCAGCTTCACCACAGATAGAGGCATTGGAGTGGTCCAGACTCTGAGTGAGTGCCCTACAGTATGAAACAAATTATTGAAGGAACATCAAATTAGCATGTACCATTTTGAACGATCAACCATTTTATGTAAATTAAACAATTATCATAAAACCTAGAATAGTAGTTGGAACCTCGACACTCTGTGAGAAATGATAAGTTATGGCTGGTATTGACTGTCATTTTTTGATACACTGCATGTTTTCCATAGGTATCTGAACTGTATTCCAGGAGTGACATCATCACATCTCATACCCAGTGCTGATGTTGTATCCAGCTGGGATGGGTGTGCACCTCCTCCTGGCTGCATCCCAACCACAATAGGGATCCCGAGACAGAATGCACTCCCGGCAACTGTCTCCATAGCGACCGCAGTCAGCCAATGGTATGCGCTGGACCTCCATTGCCGTGCCCACATAAAGGTGGCCCTGGGGGAGAAGGCAGGGAGCAATACACGAGAGACAGGAAGAGACATACAGTGGCTATCACTAGAAGTGCATTGTTTAAAAGGATTGGACTGCAGCTACATCGTAAACAAATTCATCTACGGATGTTAGTGCTAGCTGCTAAGGAGTGTTCGGCGATGGTCTTACAGTACCTTCCTAGAGTCGATGGCCATGCTTAGAACAGGACCCTCATTGTGGAAGAGGGAGTACTGGGATATGATAAAGGCCTCCTCGATAGTGTGCAGAACCTTGAGCACTTTCCCCTGTTCTATCAACAGAAAGAGAGAGAGAGAACATTATCAGAGGAGAGACACCATGGTCGAGCCCTGTTCTATCACCAGAAAGAGAGAGAGAACATTATCAGAGGAGAGAGAGACACCATGGTCGAGCCCTGTTCTATCACCAGAAAGAGAGAGAGAACATTATCAGAGGAGAGAGAGACACCATGGTCGAGCCCTGTTCTATCACCAGAAAGAGAGAGAGAACATTATCAGAGGAGAGAGAGACACCATGGTCGAGCCCTGTTCTACCAGAAAGAGAGAGAGAACATTATCAGAGGAGAGAGAGACACCATGGTCGAGCCCTGTTCTATCACCAGAAAGAGAGAGAGAACATTATCAGAGGAGAGAGAGACACCATGGTCGAGCCCTGTTCTATCACCAGAAAGAGTGAGAGAGAACATTATCAGAGGAGAAAGAGACACCATGGTCGAGCCCTGTTCTATCACCAGAAAGAGAGAGAGAACATTATCAGAGGAGAGAGAGACACCATGGTCGAGCCCTGTTCTATCACCAGAAAGAGAGAGAGAACATTATCAGAGGAGAGAGAGACACCATGGTCGAGCCCTGTTCTATCACCAGAAAGAGAGAGAGAACATTATCAGAGGAGAGATAGACACCATGGTCGAGCCCTGTTCTATCACCAGAAAGAGAGAGAGAACATTATCAGAGGAGAGAGAGACACCATGGTCGAGCCCTGTTCTATCACCAGAAAGAGAGAGAACATTATCAGAGGAGAGAGAGACACCATGGTCGAGCCCTGTTCTATCACCAGAAAGAGAGAGAAACATTGTCAGAGGAGAGAGAGACACCATGGTCGAGCCCTGTTCTATCACCAGAAAGAGAGAGAGAACATTATCAGAGGAGAGATAGACACCATGGTCGAGCCCTGTTCTATCACCAGAAAGAGAGAGAGAACATTATCAGAGGAGAGAGACACCATGGTCGAGCCCTGTTCTATCACCAGAAAGAGAGAGAGAACATTATCAGAGGAGAGAGAGACACCATGGTCGAGCCCTGTTCTATCACCAGAAAGAGAGAGAGAACATTATCAGAGGAGAGACACCATGGTCGAGCCCTGTTCTATCACCAGAAAGAGAGAGAGAACATTATCAGAGGAGAGAGAGACACCATGGTCGAGCCCTATTGTTTTTTATGTATCCCGGGAAACCCAGTGACTATTTTTGATTGTATATGGCCCCAGGTTTATAATAGCACATGCTGCCTTATTCCTCTACTGGTCAATTCATCAGTGGGTGACTTACGGAGAGGAGCAGGCCTGTCCTACAGCTTGTCCTCTCTTATCTCCTCCCCACATTGAGAGGCTATTACTTCCCACAGAAGACTTAACTGCTCTAATTTCTTATTAGGCCACCTCAGAGACCCATGGCTCTGTTCACAGCTCTATCACTACTTTCCCTGTGGTAGTGACTGACTTCTTTATCAGTCCATTAGTCTGTAGCTACTTTGTTTTTTTTTAATTCAGTCAATTTAACTGGGATTCATGCCAAAAAAATGCACTCTTATAATAAGCCCCAACTCATGCCTGTGTTGAGCAAACAACTTTTTTTATTTACTTTGTCAAGGAGACTACGTCTTCTAAAAGATCACTTTTAAATAGGTTACACCAAACATCTGTACATGAGATACAGTTTGACAGCCAAAAACAAACACACACACACACACACACACCTGTTCCCAGGTACAGCACAGTATAGTGCTCGTCGTTGACTGCCAGCACCATGGCAGCGACAGTGTGTGTGAAGTGATCGTCGGTGGGCAGGTTCAGCGGAGCACCCCCGACCGGACGAATCACGTCCTCGATCTCCGGGTGGTCCCTGATCACCCCCAGGATCTTAGGGTTGTGGGCTGCCGTGGAGTTCTTGAAGGCACACTGGGACAAGAAGTGATGTAATGAAAGTGATGTAATCAGGAAGGGAGACAGACTTTGGCTGTGGCTTTGCCTTGCACAATAATTTCACAACCAGTGTCTGTCATCTGCAACTGTTCCAAAATAGAAACACAAGTCTTCCACTTCCCCAAAATTGAGGACTCACATGCATGAGCTTATGCAATTGGCCTTTGCAAAATGACTTTGATTGGCACTACAAAACATTAATTAAAATAAAGTTAATTTAACTGATTCAGTTGGTGTCTTACTGTGCCAGGGCGATGTCCAATCAGAGGACTGCTGTAGCCCTTCAGTTTGGACGTGGCGAAGGCCTGGTCAATGTCCTCGATGGAGTAAGCACATATCACTGTTGTGTCCCTGGTCAACCAAACAATACAACACTTAAAAGCCTTCCTTCTTTCTACTTACTTTATTCAAACTTAATGTGAATCGGAATGTTGTTACCAACTCAATCACTGACTGATAGCAGAGTAGAATCATATTACTATGACTCCCTAAATGGACTTACAAGATTTAAGGCTGCTCAAATATGCTAACAAAAGCATTCAAGCTCAAAAGGAATTGACCGCCTCCACAGAGCAGAGCCCACTTCTGATTCAGAGGGGTTGGGTTAAATGCGGAAGATACAATTCAGTTGAATGCATTCAGTTGTACAACTGACTAGGTATCCCCCTTTCAAATACAATCATGTATTTTCCTCACTGAAACCTGTTGCTGTTCCCAAGTTTTCATTGCTGTCCATGTCTATCCAGCTCCTGTGTCCCATTTGGATGTGCTGTGCATAATTCCTCCTTTCCTCTGATTATGTTGTTTGTGCAGCTCATTCCTCTCCTGCATTCTAAGCATGACACAGTCTTAAGCAGCCATATGGGATGAAGGGTGTTGAAGGTGTAAGGTGTCTACTCACCAGGCGTTGGCAAACAGGCCGTACATGACCCCGGTCCTCTTCTCCTGGGCCACTTCAGACAGCACAAAGGCCTGTCTGATGTTGTTGTACTGCTGGGGGGTGCTACCCGCACCACATATCACCCTGGCCTTCAGGAAGGTAGTCCACGAGTCCGCCAGCAGGTTCTTTATACCCCCCTCGTCCACCTGGAGACAGACACACAGTATACAACAGTACACCATAACATTAAAGCTGGAATCCTTAGCGGTGAAACTGCCAGGTTCGTTCGCGATATTACAACAACACAGATGTTACTTCAGACAACAAACCCAGTTTTTTCCCCCTCTGACATCAATGCACATGCGATAGAACATTGGAGTATGTAATACGTCTTCTTTTTACCACGAGGCTGGATGCTCATCTCCTCTGTTTAAAAAAACACCAACAATAACAATAACTAATGTGCCTGGGGTGACCAGTGGTACTTTTTCTACTTTCGCGGAGCTCAGCTTTAATATGCAATAACGTAGTAATACAGCTGATATACGGTGATGTTGTTATGGTTACCATGCAGATTCGGCCTATGCGCGACCTGTAGGGCTCCTCATCCACCATGGCCGTCTTATTGATCTCACTGAAGAAGAAGTAGATCTCCTCCTTGTGTTTTTGAGAGGCTGGTATTACTGCTGCTCCACCAAACTGGGGGCCTGCAGCAGGAGAGAGAAAGGGCTTCTACCAGTGCTTGAAGTGGACTGAAATAGGTGCCACAATTCTATATGCGCTAATACTCAATCAGGCAATAAAACATTTGAGGCCAGTGAGCACCAGGCCAACTCAGTCACTGGTTGTAACTATTTGGGTCCTTTTCAAACTCCTAATGCATTTCATTCTAGCAGGGCCATCTAGTGTCTACAGAGATAAAGGTGTATTTAAAAAATACATTGTGATAAAAGGGTTTGCTTGGAAGCTTTGTAGACTAATAAAGACTTCCAGTTCATCATACAGGGAGTCATACAATGTTTTATCACAATATTGAATTTAACTTATGATCTTTAAAATGGAAGAACTCATAGGGATTACATTTCTGCATGCAGCATGTTACAGTTACAAGATAGAAGATAATATAGAGTTGCTATTTCCATGCTCATCCACTCCAGTGCCTCATGCAGCTCTCCTACACCAATATAGTCCCATGTTGCTCTCATCCCACTCACTCTGCAGCCACTTGGTCTCAGTCTTCAGAAGCTTCTGAGTGCCGTAGGTCCGGCGGATAGAGCCAGGGTGACGCCCCACTGCTGACAGAGCAGAGTATAGATTCCCATCTGAGAGCGAGAGGGGGGGGGGGGTAAAGATAGAGAGAGATAAAGAGGAGAGAGGGAGAGAGAGACAAACAGAAGGTGAGGGAGAGATACAAAAGAAATCAACAGAAGACAGCTGACTGCATCAACCAACATCCTCCCATAACCGTATTACAATTACCCCACTTAGGGCACTGTCTCCATAGCAATAAGGGAGGTCATTTGGAATCATGACATTAATGGTTCAATGAGAACCGAACATTATCAGAATGCTGCACCACTCTAGCAAATGGCTCATTGGTTCATCACTCCAGTCCAGCCTGGTCTGCGATATCACAGAACCTGCTATACAAAGTAACCTTGCCATGATTTCGATAATACAGCTTCGCTACATGTCGTGAACCATCTGTAGTACTATGGTACCATTTCAAACAGATCTCCTATTCCATACCAAAGCCAATGTTGAGGATCTGATTGGTCTGTATAATTATGAACATAATGGCTGGATGGAGCTCTCCACCAAAATGCTGATACTTATCCTATCCTTTCAGATCCACAGAGGGGAGTTAACAAGGATGTAGAAATAGGAGTGAGGGATGGGTTTAGTATTGTGCCAATAGCAGAGTTTCTATGGATGTTTGGATGGAGTGTCTGTCTGTCCTCGCATCGTACCTGCAGACAAACTGACGGACCTCTGGGAGGGGTAGGGAGGGGAGATGTCAGAGGCTGGTGCCATCTGTCCATTGGTGGGGGCGTCAGTCAACACAGTGTCATTTACCTATGGACAGGAAATGACATCACAGCCTCACAAGCCATATCCTGAATGCTCTTACCACCTTGAATACAGTACAAATAGAGATACAAGTTAAAGTATTTTATTGAACACTCTTAACAACTTTTATAAAAGTGATACAGGAGTTAAGTAAGATGAAAGTGTGACCGTTATGAGAACACTAAACACATGTTGAAGACAATAGCTATCCTATTCATCATCTTACCAGCAGCCAGCATTTGGGGGTTCCTGCATTTGTCCCGCATACCACAAAAGTGTCATTGACTTTCTGGATGACTGTGATGAAATTGTCGCACTCCAACTGTAGCAGAGAGAGGGGGATGAGAGAGAGAGAGAGAGAGAGAGAGAGAGAGAGAGAATATTGGAACTGATCCATTTTTCCCTAATCCCTAATTTCCGCAATAATTACCTCTGCAGTACTGAGGGAATGCATTGTCTGCATAACTTCATATGCATTGCATCACTTATTCAGAAAGTACAGGAGCTGGACTGTTATCTCAAGAGAAACTTCCAGATGGAGTTTGTGCCTGAATACCAAATACAGCATTGTACCGCTCCCCTGTCCCAACCTTTAACCTTTGGGACAGTTTCTACTGGGGATGATATCACGTTGATGTTATGTGTCTGTTTTATTCATAATCGTACAGTATTTACAAACTTACCTCATTGTAATGATGATGATAATGATGCCAACGATTAATTATGAGGATAATGATGAGGATGATGATGATGTTGATGGTAACCACCTACCTTTGGTGGGTCTGATTTAGCGATGCAAGCTGCCTTTGCGCTTTCATCAGTTACCACAGGGATCTGTAATAATATAAGATACATTCCAATATGTCATACAATTTATCCATAACTCGTATGCAAATATTAGGCCTTTTCAAATATGCAAACAACTGCAATCAAATTCAGTGCTGATTAAACATGACAAAAGTCTGGTCCTGTGCCATAAACTAACAAAGGGAGGATTACTTTACTGACGCTAATATTTGATCAACTAAGCGTAACTATAGGGCACAGACAATCAGAATAGTCACAAAAGACAAATGATAGGCTACCTTCTGCTCATGTTCGTCGAGTCAACGTTGACATTATTAGCTCAGTGTATTATCTTTATTGTATGTTGACCTCATAAGTCCACACTATATAATCACTTCCTTCCGATTGGACAGAGATGAGATCTGCTCTATAAATGTATGCATGACCCATCTCATGTGACGGAGGCTGTTGAACTAGGTCGACAGCTGCTGCCTCCCCTTTAAGCCAGTCTCCTGTGCCTTTACTGGGTTACTGTGTCACCACCACCGAGTATCTCTGTTCATCTCGTTGGTTACCAGCAACTCACCTGCAGGTCGCGGACCCCCCTGTCAGTGAACGTCAGCACGTAGATCACTGTCTGGCCCCCCACGTACAGCACGTTGGTGCCCTCCTGGTGGTACACTGACATGTAGTTCTCCGGTTTGGAGAAGTGATACCTGGCCGGCTCTGTGGGCCATATCAAAGTAGAATAGGAGAAGGTGTTGCTACAATGTCCTTATATGATATACCAGTATATCAGTGTCTTGGGGGTTTCAAGTTGAGTCAATTAAACATGTAATTGCCCATTATTTTCAGTTCATTAATTTGATTTAACCAGAATGTATTAATTGAGCTCTGTGGTGTGGTCATGTAATGGTCAACAACAAAAAATCCAGTAGTCTATCTTTTGACCCAAGTCATTTTAGTTTTACATGATATGAGGCTGAAGCTGTACAGTTCAGAGAGAGAGAAAGAGTCTGTACTGAAATTGAATTGGTTGCCATGGATAAGGACAATTTACCCTCGGGACTCCTATTCCTACAGGCACATGCAAATCCGACACTAGTGTGTCTACCAATTCAGTGGCAGACTGACGTTCTCGACGGTTCAGGAAAGTAGACCACTAGTTTCACAATTGGCCGACAAAAAAGAGCGGTAAATGGCGCTGTCCAAGGTGCTGAACTAGGCTTCGGTCACCACTCATTTAAACCTCCACCGTGAGAAGACCGTAATGCATTCATCCATTTTATCTTTCTGTTTTGACATGTCTCTGTCTCTATCGGGTACACTAGGACTGAATGTCGTTAATATGACATCCCTTTATAGGGTTGGTAGGCCTATTGTATAACATACGTTTGATTGATATGTCAAACAAATAGGCCACGTTGTTGTCTGTATTTGGCTGCTGATCTGCCAAGAGGAATACAGTCTTTTACACCTGTAATGACTACAGCGTCGGTGCATCTTAACTTGATAGCCCTGTTTCGATTGATTGTGAATATATAGGAGCACTGTGCAAGGTGTGAGGGCGTGAGTTTGAAAATATAATTGTTAGTTTGCTGCGCGGAACTCCCATAAATGTTAATTGGGCTGTGTGGATGTGGATGTGGATGTGTGTGTGTGTGTGTGCGTGTGTGTGTGTGTGTGTGTGTGTGTGTGTGTGTGTGTGTGTGTGTGTGTGTGTGTGTGTGTGTGTGTGTGTGTGTGTGTGTGTGTGTGTGTGTGTGTGTGTGTGTGTGTGTGTGTGTGTGTGTGGATGTGTGTGTGTGTGCGTGTTTACTCGCGCTTGTGTTCGCGTGTGTTAATGAGGTCCTGGAGCTAATGCTGCTGCTCTATCCTCAACAAGCCTCAGCTACTGCAGTACCATCAACGCGTCAGCTCGTGCACCTGCATTGCAGTTCTGCAGCGCGACCAAAGTATTCACCATAAGGATGGGTTTAAACTGTAATGTAGTGTTTTTGTAATACGTTCACTGACATTGTGTCTTTGAGTAAACGTAATGATATTACACCAGAGCTCCTGAGCACTATTTTCAATTAGCACGTATCATTTAGCCTTATATTCTGTCTTGAAGAGGGAATGAGGTGCAGAGCAGAAGAAATATCCGGACATTGATCACAAATAACAGCTGTCTGATTGGTAAACAGCACCAGGACTGCGTTTCCATGACAACTGACAAACGTCTACCCACTGCCCTAGGTTGAACCTCACACATGAGTTATCAGTGACCGAAACGCAAAAAACGTACAAAACATTCAAAACACTTAAAGGTCCAATGCAGCCGAATTAGCCAGGCAGGCTAAAATTACATCCCACCAAAACAGGCAGAAATTTAAGGCGGCCTTTTTTAAACAGGTCTTACACTAAAGGGGCATTATAAACCTTTTTACAATTTCACAGTATCATTCCAACATCATATTGTGGAAATATATGTAAAACACAGGAAAAACACGTTTGACTGCACTGGGCCTTTAACACACAATCTCTGCATTGGCATGCTGAGGTGCGCTCTGAATTCAAGATTAGATGTCTTCGTAGGAGTGGGTCACTATTGTAGAGGAAAAGGCTACCCGAATAATCAACACCTAAATAGTAATAATAGGCTATCTTAATTAAGCTAGTTTCTTGTAAAACACAATTGGTTCTGAATAATTCTACCGTTCCCGCAGCCATAAACCTGTTCCAAACAACACTTCTGTCCCTTCCATTTCATTACAATGGAATAGGCCAAAGGGCCTAAATTAGCCCACATGAAGCTTAATATAATCTCTAATACACAGTGCTTCATTTCTTCCATTTAATCTAATACACAGTGTTTACTTTATTCCATGTAATCTAATACAAATTGCTTATTTCATTTCATTCAGTTGAGAACTGGGACACATAAATAATGTGACAAATCGGCTATTTAAATTATACAATTATACCAAGTCCAAAGTGTTTTCTTTCTCATCACATTTTTTTGCGTTTCTCTGAGATCCATTCTCATTGGCACAATGCCAAACATTCTGTCAATTTAATATAGCCTAGTATCATTATAAGGCTACATTTCTTTTTTTATCGCTATAGCTTGTTTTGAGGAACATTTTACATTATTGTCTACCTTGAATCATTCATGACGTCATGCATGTATAAACGCGCGATGAGGAAAGTGATCCACTAGTTTTATTTTCAAGTAGACTACAGTCTAGTGTTCATTGTTAATCTAACTATTTCCATGGAGGAAAAAACAAGATCCTCGCATATAGCCTAATACACAAACAGGGCGTATCTGACCACCCTAAAAGCAAATAGCTAAATTAACACATACCTTTTACAATGAATTTCAGCCGAGGTGACTTTTCGGCGAAAACCATGGAAAAAACGGTCGCCAATATGATATAATTCATCATTCCACGTCCTCAATGTGCCCGATTTCCAAGGATTTAATAATAGAATGAGTTCTCACTTTATTATTTCCACAAGAAGCAATCAGCTTTCGTATTGGTATAATGTATTGATCTATGCGACTGACTATTGGCCTCAATCATGCAACCCGTCTTGCCGACAGTCCACTGAAGAATCGGGGTATCAGGCTCCACCTCAAAAACAAAAAGAACGGTGGGTGTGAGGAATGGGGCGCGAAAAAGAAGTGTAGGCTTTCGTGATGTATGGAAGCGCACCATGGTCACTTTCAGAGTAAATCCACCATAAACGCGTAATTTGATACCTGTTGCTCTTTATGCTCGAAGCAGTGTGTTGAAGGACTAATCCTATTCAATCACGTACATGTACAATATACCCCTGTAATGTGCAGGCTATGTTTTCTTATGTTCTTAGATCTAACGTGAGCAACTGGAAAACATGTTCCAGCCTGAATATGTTTGTTTTTTGCTAAACACAGCCATTTTGTTTTAATCGGAAATAGTGTTAACACGTTTTAGGTCCACATCAAGAAGCCAATAATGGTAGAGATGGGTTATTGTAATGTTGCCCAATCAATACCTGTCAATAGTCACTTGTACGCCCAGAAAGCGATGAATCAGCAAAGCAGTTCTGCTGTGTGCGCATCCAAGGAGGGTTAATTGACTTGAATGTCAGAAGATGCATCAATGCCCATGGCAGGAAAAATGGCTTAATGGATGGTTTCATCTTAATGGTAGTGTCAGTGTCTTTCACGGTGGCTACCATCTGAGACACTAACGAAGAGCGCTCACAGCAACTCCGGAGTAATAGATATTTAGACACTTTTAGTAAAATACGATAGTTACATAATACAGATATAATTTGGCATCTATTGTTTAGATATAGGCTACTGTATCTGCAGCATATGCCATACTTCTACACATCGCCTAGATGAATTAGTCATTGTCACCTATAACTACATTTATTTCCCTTCTTATAAAATCCAATCAGTAGGAGTTCCACAAAATGATTTCCATAGAAACGTTGACCCAGCATCTTTGTATAATTAATCCAAATTAAAATATATTTGGTAAGTGTAATGCATGAGACTTGAGAATCTTTAATCATGGGGTTTTAGCACCACTCAGTGGCCAGCATCAGGCCAGATAAGGGGAACACAAAGCATCATGGTTATTTTAGCACCTGGAATTCAGACACAAGGGCCCCAATTCAATCAATTATAGGTAAAGAAAAACCGCACTGTGGGTTCATTAAATGTATTAACCATGTTAAAACAGACACACCTAACAAGTTCTTTCTCTTGTGGGCATATCTGTGTAGAGGTGCAATACTACTGTAGACCTGTACTGTAAACCATGAGACCTACTTGAGAGTATATATTTCTCTGGCAAGCTGTTGTAAACCTAAATAGATTTATACCTACAAAAACATTGATTTTCTGTCCTCGCAGTCTTTAATATCAGTGAACATTGCACCTGACAGCACAAGTAAGTAAATAATGCCCTTGGATTTGCTTCCCATAGGGAGCATTGGCTTATGACGCTACAGTAAAACCTTTGGATTCCATTCCATGAGAGGAAATAGTTGCATTAAAACAGATAATGACAGGCCAGGCCTCGGGTTAGCAGCCACCAGACAGACCTATATAACAGATTGAGACATGCAGAGGTAATCCTAAAGGGTTTAAATCTCTGCTCATGCACGTGATTATCATTTTTTTCTGGATTATTCTGGGCAAGGGCAAGAGAGAGAAAATGATTTGCTCTCCATCGAATCCACTTAGAGCTGGTGGGCTTCAAATCAGTCTGGACTGGAAATTGTCAGTGGATCGTGGATCTCCTGAGGTTGACCTTGATGCAGTCACCTTCAACTGAACTAATGAGACAATATACAGCAAAACCCTAATTTACTATTTCCTCCTTTCCGTCAGAAAATTAAGTGTAACAAACAAACATAGCTCTATCAAATAACCATCTGCGTTTGTGCTGAGGCAATGAAACATGTTTTTCTCTGCTCTAATTGATTGAAATGGGTCTGACAACTGAGCCAAAACATTGAGATTATCAACGTACGGTGTCTTATGCAGTGAAGGATGTCTCTCTCATAGCAATTCTTTAACAATGTACTGTATAGTAATTTAAAATAGAGCACAACTCAGATCCACTGAGATGTGTATGTTGTGGCAGACTGAAAAGTTTTGTCATTTCATAAAAAGCTATGGGATATTGCTGAATCAATCCAAGGCAATGAGGCAGGTTAAAGGAGGTTTTTAATAATTTCAAAATGCAAAAAGATTATATTTTACAAATAAGATAGCAAAACAGACTTAACTATAGATGTGTACATCATTTACACTGTTTTGGAATTTTGGTTTGTGTGTACCTACACAACAAGTGTACATGAAAGAAGAGTGGCATATTTGAGTGACACTAATCCACAGGACTAGATACAGCCATAAAGTAACCTAGAGCATGGAAATGTCCACAACCTACATTTGACATTGAATTTCACAAGGTACTGTTCGCCATTACAGTTTATCATTGTTTCTTTAATGGCGAGTAAGATTACTCAGGCACATATTTGCAATACCCTGTGATCGATAATCATTCAGGAAAAATAAACTGTGTCTGGTTACATGTTATACAGTTATATTATCATTGAAGCATCGTTGCTGACTGCAACATCTTACCAAATTATACAGTACGAAATTCCGCTGATATAAAAAGAAAACAACTTGCAAAAAGTTATCTTGAATTCTCTGTATTTGATGTGTGCGAACTATCTTACTTTGTTGTAAAAAATAAAATCGAAACAGGATTTAAAGCTTAAAAGATTGCTTATAATATGACATGGAATTGGATACATTCTTATGTACAGATTATAATTTCATCACCCGCTGGACAGTCATATTCTGATAACTAAATAATACTCCTGTCCCCAAAACAACATGAATTTTCGTAAACTAGAGGCTAGTCAAAAAGTGAGCCATGAAATGTTACTGTACAGTGAAACTGATTTATCTACAGTATTTGAATATAGCCTAGTACAATATTCTATACATCTATTATAACTATATAACTACAATCATGTGTTTGCATATTATTATAGTTTCATAGAGCCTTAAGCAAATGGTGAGTATGCAGTCTCTGAATGGATCCTCTGTGGATAAGCTTAAATAGTTATCCTCAGGTCAGAGGGCAATGCTTGGTTGACCTGTATTGGCAAGTTGACACATGATATCCACACTTACTATATATCTGTATATCAGATCCACCAAGCACACCTGATATGAGTGAAACAAACCTTGACCCTTTAAGAGCATTCCTTATACACATGAACATGTATAATATTTCATATCATCATGTAGTAACGGCAAATTCGTTTTGTAGCACTGTAATTGTAATGTTGAATAAATACTTGAATAAAGAAAATGACACCATTTTTTAAAAAAATGACAAGAGTTCAAATAAACCGGCTTCGAGACAACCACTGTTCATTATTTTCTTCTCCAAGATATTTAGGATGATAAGTCATCAGATATGTATAATTTCTGTATGTTAAGGGTGCACTGAGGATCTAGCTTTCTGAAGGCAGACCGTGGCCCTGTGTCCTTGTAGAGCCTTCACCCTCATGAGGTGACACAGCCAATGTGTCCCAAGTTCTCTCCCACATAACCTTAGATAAGCTTCATGGTGAACTTGCCAGCATCCCCTCCACCCCCTCCCCCTCCCCCTCCTCCTACCCCCATTGAGGTACGGGGCACATAGTCGATGGTGGCTGTGTGTTTGATTTGCCCCTTGCTCTGGCTCCAGAAGAACATGAAGACGAAGCAGATAGCCACTGAGCTGAGGAAGGACAGGAAGCCCATGGTGGTGGCGATGATCAGTGTCTTGGCATCAAACGGGTACTGGTTGGCCACCTGGGCAGAAGAGTTGGCAGTAGGGGCATGTGAGGACTCTATCCAGCCTTCGTCGGTGAAAAATGGCATGGTGCGGTTACGTGGGAAACCCTTCACATAGAGGCTGACATACAGGCTGTCGTTGCCAGCTGCGTTGCCCGCCGTGCACTGGTATGTGCCGCTGTCCTGAACCTGGGCATAGCGTACTTCTAGAGTCCCATTGGACAACACCCTGATGCGCCCCGTAGTGGAGAGTGGAATCCGCTGAGCTGACAACCAGGTAAAGGAGGGCATTGGGTCACCATCTGCCTTGCAGGAGAAGAGCACCGTAGTGCCCTCCTCCACCCTGACCTCCTGGGACCTGCGGTCTACAATGCGGGCCTGCCGGCAGGTGAACAGTCTCGGGAGCTCTTTCTCTGAGAAGTCCCGGAATTCCCGCTCTCGCACCATGTCCGGGGTGGAGCAGGTGGGTTGGCGACCGTCAAAGTTCAGGCGCTGTCGCCGGCGGACCACCCAGAGTAGTCGGCAGTCGCAGGCCAGGGGGTTCCCATCCAGCCGCAGGACCTGCAGATTCCCCACCGAGTGGAAGGCACTGTCCTCCAGTGTGCTGAGCTGGTTGGATGTCACGTTGAGCAGACGGAAGTATGCCAGCCCCCTGAAGGCCCCTGGCTCGATGCGGAGCAGGTTGCCCCCAGCCAGGTGCAGTTCCTGCAGCCGCAACAGGTCCCCCAGCAGGTTACCCTGGATGGCTGTGATGGGGTTGTAGGACAGGTCCAGGTAGCCCAGGTAGACCAGGTGGCGCAGTGCCTGGTATGGAACAGCACTGAGATTGCAGCTGCTGATGACCAGCGAGGTGAGGTTGAGGCCAATCAGGCTGTTGCTGGCCAGCTTGTCCAGCAAGGGCCAGTGGGAGATGACGAGGCTACGCAGCCGATGCAGGCGGCGGAAGGCATTGTTGGGCAGCGCCGAGATGGTGAGGCGGATCATGCGCAGCCGAGTCAGGCTCTGGAGCTGGGATAGTGCCTCGGTGGGGATGGAGGTCAGGTTGCTGCGGTCCAGATTGAGCTCCTGCAGGTTCTGCAGGCCGGTAAAGGCCCGCTGGGAGATGAACACCAGGTCATTCTCCCCAGCCTCCAGCTGGTGAAGGCTCACCAACTCACGGAAAGTAAAGTCCAGAAAGACCAGGATCTCATTCTCACTCAGGTCCAGAAAGCGCAGGCTGGGCAGTCCGGAGAAGACCCCCACAGAGATGATCTTGAGGTGATTGCTCCTAATGCACAGGGTCTTGAGGTTCTGCAGGCCCTGGAAAGCCTCCACTTCAATCATGGCAATGAGATTGTCACTAATGTCCAGATCCTCTAGCTGGGTCATGCCAAAGAACTGGCGACGACCCAGCGTCTTCAGCTTGTTACGAGATAAGTTGATGCGCTGGGTGCCACTAGCGAAGCTCTCAGACACAGAAGTCAGCTGCTTGTCAGAGCAGTTAACTTCTAACGTCTCAAGCCGACACACACACCTGGCAGGGCAAGGCCAGGGGAAGTCCCCTGCTGACACGCCCAATAATCCACACTGGAGCAAGATGCTCCATGCCCCCCATCTGACAACAGACTCCACAAACATCTTGCCTCCTGCCTAAAAATGGAAACAAAAAGGTTATGAGCAGTCATGCTAACTCACAATGCCATAACAGATGAAAACAAAGGTCTGAATATATTTTAGTATTTGTTAAGGAACTTACCGATTTACTATGAGGATGCAGGTTTTCATAACCAGTGGTGGTCAAGTTGGGATCAGACTTGAGTTAAGTCTTCTATAAGAGATGATGTTCTGTGAAAAACATGCCCTTGCAAGTGGCCTAGAGAGACAAAAGAGACAGGAATTAATCTCCCCCCCAAAAAAACAAAAGCAAGGATTCTTTGTAGCATTTGTAAATCATGGATTGCAAATGCTATATTTATGGACAAAGCATAAGTTTAACATTTTGCGATAAACCTAAAACAAAAGTGGTGAATTTGAGAGTGGAATCAAGACAAAAAAAAAATGTATTAAAAAATCCACATTATCAACGTCAGAGCATAATTAAGGTACTATTCAGAGCAGATGTCCTAATTACTATCGACCTACATCTCTGTTTAATACAGAGAACATCTCTACTAATTGATTACCAAATAATACATTGTTTACCACTTTTACTCTGCAACTTATATCCTCAGTCTAAGCTGCAGGCTAAAAGGTAGTGATAAGGTAATGAAACACACGCCCATGACCATGCCCCATCTTGATCTGCACAAAAAAAAAAAAATCCTCATTAGTGCATCCAGACCTATGCTCACTGATTCTAAAAACCCTGATGAAGGCCAGTTCAGATGGGAGCTGTGCCCCCTGGCCAGACATCTGGATTAGGCAGGCTATCTGTGGTCAGGGCCAGTGACACGTGACATGCGAAGGCAGATGTGCGCACGTAGGCTATACAGGACCAAGTTGAGAAGGTTGAGTAGGGAATAGTCTAACATTCCCACAGGGGCACATCCTACATACCCCAAGAAACAAAATGGTTTTGTCGTACTGTGCAGTCTCCTTTTCAATTAATTAAGCAGGACAAGAAATTAGGGAACATTTTCAACTACACTGTAGTAAAAGGGATAGTTCAACACTTTGGCAATTAAGCCCTCTCTTCTACTTACCCAGAGTCAGTTGAACTCATGGATACAATGCTAGCAGCTACTGTAGACTTCCAGTCATTGCACTAACGCTAGTAAGCAATAGCTCCAGAAACTACCTTTGACTTCCTTTAAACTGCACACAGACACATACATTTTTTCATTTGTAGAACAAAAAGGCTTAATTGCCAAAATCTCAAACTGTCCTTTTAAGTACAAATATCTAAAATATAATATGACATACATTTCAGCAACATTTGTGATTCAACTATGGTGCAAATCAGATTTTGGGAATGCTTTTAAAAGTTTTAATCCTGATGATGACGACTAAAGCACTGACTCTTATACCCGACACAAATGCCAAAAATATTAGTTGTAACTGCAACTGCATTTAGATCTAGCCCTCAAAGCACCAAAAGGCTCAATCTAAATCGACATCATCAAAAGCAGTGGTGTAAAGTACTTATGTAAAAATACTTTAAGGTGCTACTTAAGTCATTTTTGGGGGTATCTGTACTTTACTATTTATATTTTCGACTACTTATACATCAATCAATATTATACTTTTTACTCCATACATTTTCCTTGACACCCAAAAGTACTTGTTACATTTTGAATGCATAGCAGGACAGGAAAATTGTCCAATTCATGCACAGAACATCCCTGGTCATCCCTGCCTTTGATCTGGCAGACTCATTAAAGATACATGCTTCATTTGTAAATGATGTCTGAATATTGGAGTGTGCCCCTGGCTATCCGTAAATTTTAAAAACAAGAAAATTGTGCAATTTGGTTTGCTTAATATAAGGAATTTATACTTTTACTTTTGATACTTAAGTATATTTTCAACCAAATACTTTTAGACTTTTACCCAAATAGAAATTTACTGTGTGCCTTTTACTTGAGTCATTTTCTATTAAGGTATCTTTACTTTATCCACCACTGATCAAAAGTTAAAACCTGAATAAACAAAAGTAAAACAATCATGTTTTTGCTGATATCTTGTAAATTAATCCAATCAGTTTACTAATTGTGGCATTGCATTTGAAAAATTGGCCCCAAGATCCAACTGAAGAAAAAAACATTCACTAGCTGACAAAGGGTTGTCAGGCACATCAAGACTTATGAAGGAGGACTATGGACCGATCCATTGCTGTGATTTAACTACTGCTTAAAACCAAAATACAAGTAAATATGGGTACAATATAGCTTGCAATTATTTACCGTTACCATATTTCTTTGTTCATGCCCTTTCTAAAATATATCATATACTACTCTAAAAATGCTGAACATCTACAATCCAATATATCAAATGAATATGCATATGATGACTAATACATCAATATTATAAATATACAGTGCTGAGCTCAGTCAAACCTGCGGGAGCTGCGGTCTCTCAGTCCAACATCATAGAGACACTTTCTCACTCTGTCCTTCCTCGACACAGCCTTATCACTGACCGGCCAACTTGAAATCAGTCCCAGGGTGGCTTGTCTCATCCCTGCTATTCCTGAAAACGGTCTTATAGCGACTAGAAGGGCTGACTCAACCCATCCACTTGAGCTCAGACGCTTGGAACTGCTTGAGCCATTCTAACACCATAGTGCAAGCTAACATAAATGAACTGTGTTGATCCCTCAGTGTGGACTTGTGAGAGACAGAGACTGGCAGGTGCATGACATCACGGCAAGAAGCTAGGTGGTCCGAATGAGGCAGGGCTGTCAGAGGTTGAGCCTCCAGCCACAGTGTTATAGAATTCCTCCTGCTCTACAGTACCAATCAAAAGTTTGGACACTTACTCCTTCAAGAGTTAGTTTATTTTTACTATTTTCTACATTGTAGAATAATAGTGAAGACATCAAACTATGAAATAACACATATGGAGTCATTCGGCAACCAAAATAATAGAAAATGTATTTACATTTGAGATTCTTCAAAGTAGCCACTCTTTTCCTTGATTTTGCCTTGATAACAACTTCGCATATTCTTGGCAATATTTTAACCAGCTTCATGAGGTAGTCACCTGGAATGCATTTAATTTAACAGGTGTGCCTTGTTAGAAAAATTAATTTGTGGAATTGTTTTCCTTTTTAATGCGTTTGAGCCAATCAGTTGTGTTGTGACAAGGTAGGGGTGCTATACAGAAGATAGTCCTATTTGGTAAAAGACCAAGTCCATATTATGGCAAGAACAGCTCAAATAAGTAAAGAGAAATGACAGTCCATCATTACTTTAAGACTCATTACTTTAAGACATGAAGGTCAGTCAATCCGGAAAATTTCAAGAACTTTTAAAGTTTCTTCAAGTGCAGTCGCAAAAACCGCAGAGTGAAGGAAAAGCAGCCAACAAGTTCTCAGCATATCTGGGAACTCCTTCAAGTCTGTTGGAAAAGCATTCCAGGTGAAGCTAGTTGAGAGAATGCCAAGAGTGTGCAAAGATGTCATCAAGAACCTCAAATATATGAAAAATATATTGATTTTTTAACACTGTTTTGGTTACTACATGATTCCATGTGTGTTATTTCATAGTTTTGATGTCTTCACTATTATTCTACAATGCAGAAAATAGTAAGAAAATAAAAATAAAGAAAAACCCTTGAATGAGTAGGTGTGTCCGAACTTTTGACTGGTACTGTATGTCCATGCATACACCATGAAGCTAGATTGCAGCCAATGGTCCTGACCTAGAGGTCAAAAAGTGACCAGACCCTGGGTCAGGAACCTAGACTTCACCCACTTTGGATTCCACAGTCACACGGTATCATATTCCTTTGCATTTATGCTAAGTACATTCTTACGGGTAAAAATAGAATACTATTTCAAGTATTGCTCCAATTGAAATAGTTGAGGAAGGTGTTGAATGAAGTCTGTCCTGGGTGGGTATTCGGTTTGTTATTGTTTTTAACTGGACAGTTGATGGCAAAATGCCTGACTGGCCGATATGTAAAACTTTTGCATAACACCAAAACCCACCCGTCCAAACCTGTGCAGCGGCCAGCTCTTATCTAACAGACAACCACAACGCCAAATGTAAACAATATCAAAGCCAACCTGATGTAACATCCACTCAGACAATTCCATGGCAGATTCACAAACCATGTTTGGTGTTTGGGTTGGATCCCACTGTTGCTTAATTCTTTCAAACATTTGGACTTTGCCACTCAGCTCTCCCCCACCATCACATAAAACTCATCAAGTCCGCTCAGCTGTCATCGTGTTACATCAAACTGTGGACAGATGTCAGAACATTCTGAGTGTCAAAACAGTGACCTTGCAGTGCGTGCCTAGCTACAGAATCCCCATTACTGACTCCATGGAATGACTTTAGGTAACCAAAACTGTGGCTCATGAGCCTCCTCCTTATTTTGACATGACCCACAGCAGAAACAGAGCAAAACAACAACCCCAAACTAAGTTTGATCTGTTTTCTAATGTGATTCATTGTTTTGAAGTGGTATCTGCTCTGCAACCTGACTAGTATTTCCCAAAGCCTTTGGTCTTTCCTACCTCAAGACATATCTTTCCCGATCAGTATTGGCAGGGACACTTAGAGATTATGGGCAAGAAGACCCAATTGAACCGGTGCATGATGTCTAGCTGGGGGCCGCTTTGGATGGGCCCACGAGAACAGTCTTGTGTTCATTCATTGTATTGAAGTCAGTCCTCAAAACAGACACCCTGGCAGACTTTTCCTCCCCTCCCCACATTGGTCACTCTCCAAATCATCATGGGGTTAGAAATAGAATGCACAGTGTAAGCCAGGCTGCACTTTGACACTTGTATAAGTGCTATTCTTAGACCAATTAAGATGGCTGAAATTAAACAACAGCACGGACCAGGGGGCCCAGGTGTGTGCATCCACTCTGTTGAAAGTGTCTCAGTGTGTATATCTGTATGTTTTTATGTGCTAGAAAGACATTGTTTATTGCTCCTGGCACCTGCCCCTGTGTACCAGCCTCTGTGATATGCACCAGAGTTCTACAAGCGTGTATTAAAAGGTTTGTGAGCAGAACAGCTGCTAGGCTGAGGGGGAGAGAATAGCAGTGCTCTTCAGAATGCCAGATTTTTTTTGCCATTGGGTCTGCCAGGGAAAGGAGAAAGGGCTCGTAAACAACCTCAAGTCAAGCAAGCCATTTCTGATTCAATCACTTTAAAACATTTTGTAAAGACAACGTATACCACAATAATATTGCAGTGTGTGTGTGTGTGTGTGTGTGTGTGTGTGTGTGTAGTCCTACGTTAGATAGATTGTGTAATTGCATTACACTAAGCATATAGGGAAGCCATAAAGAAGAGTATGTTTGTCTGGCTGTAAGCTTGCAACTGTGACAAATATGATTATATTAACTGTGTGACACTGTGCCCACATTTGCAATTGCATTTGTTTCATCTGGATTTAATGTGTATTATACAAATGCCTTTTGAGTGTATTTGCAACTTAAATATCTGTGGGTTTTGGAGAGTTTCTGGTCTTTGTATGGTGGAATGTGTGTCTGCGTCGGGATGCTTAGGGTTAGGCGTTATGCATTATGTGTGTGTGTGTACGCGTGTGTGTGCTCTGAATATGTTTGTATTTACATGCTCACTCTTTCACACAGGCAGAAGTGGGTCACTATGACAGCCCACTCAAATCAATCTGGTTCCAGAGACAGTGTTCTGTCGTGTTGCAGGGTGCACTATATTATAATTCTTTATCAAGGCAGTCAGTTAAGTCACTGCTCGCACAAAGTGCACCGTCTGCAAAATTAATAATAGCACAAATAAATGAGAAAAGATAATTGGTTTCAGTGCAGCACTGATGTGACATGCCGAATGAGGTCGTTTTAGTTAATAGCATTGACAGATTGAATCCAACGAGGTACAATGAGAGAAAGAACCATGTCTGACAGGAGGAGATGGATGGTAAACAAGGATTCCAGCAAGCACACTTTAAAAAAAGGTACTTGATTCTTCTGAAGGTGGACTTCAGCAGTCAGGAAACCTTCTGCCTATGGGGAGTATACCAAGAATACATAACAGCGGACAATTGTACTATTCTTGGGTTACATTGGGCTTGTTATAAGGTCTCCTTCAGGCTACACTTTCATTAGAATGTCCTTCCATTTTCAGCATACCCTCTCTGCTTTCACTATTCCAAAACAGCTTTGAGAGGACAAAGAGATCAACCTCTTGAAAGAGAGCCACAACATTTTGTTACGGGTTGCGTTTTACAGAAAAGCAACTACACTACATAATCCTCCACACACCACTGGACAGGTGGAGCTTTCCCCCGTTTGGCACACTTACGGGCTGCTTGCTAATCTGATCAGAGCCAGCCACAATCCTAACTTGATTCCAATAAAGGTAAACAGCTATGGTGGTGCTAAAGCTATAGCGTTGGTCCAATCATGTGGAACGCTAATGGAATGCACATACTGTCCTCTCTGGGTACGGCACATACTGGGGCTGTTATCTCATCCAATAAATGTGATAACCGCGGTTGAGTCTGAAAGAATACATCGTCAAAGAAAGGCGAAGAGACACCGTGTCCATTTCTTTGTGACCTCAGAGTAAGTATGCAGGTTTTTCAACCATGCTTCATTTTGCTCAAATAGATTGGTTGGGAAATTAACAATGAGGTTTTATTATAGTGCTGTGATGTTGTGTTTACATCATTGATTCGTTTAATAAGTCCTCTGATATGCAGAAACACTACAGCAACTTAATCAAATTAAAAGGTAGAATGAAAACATGCATAAACATTAGTCCTAGTCCTTTAGCACAGTCTCTCATAACCACTGCAATTGCGAAAATAAGTAATTTGTTGGTTTCACATGAGCCCAAGGGTATTGCCATTTAAATCTTCATATTGTGACTTTTATTATGTATGCATAATGTTTATGCACAATGATTCCAAATGGGTCTTGTTTTAAGGCTACTGAAATGGCATAAAAAAGAGAATGACAGAAACAATCCTTTGAAATTGTCAACCCAGCACAGAGTTGGTGTGAACAGAATGCATTATCCTCCATAAACAGGTTTTTAAACCAACTCTCCAAAACTAGTGATGGGCAGTTCCATGTAAAAAGCCCTATGAGCATTCACATGTGAAGTTCATAAGAGCACATCAAATTTGGTGTGAAATGAATCCTACGAGAGTCAATATTTCTGGGGGGAAATACATTGTCCACCATTGTCCATGCTAGAAATTAGGAATCAACAAAGGCTTTGATTTCTGGTCAAACAGATGGAAAAGGGGTCTTAGAAAACATCTAACAGAAAAGTCTTAAAAGGTATTAGAATTTTTTTTTTAAATAACAATTTGCCTTCTCTAAGTTTAAGGAATATTGCCTAGTATCATTCAGTTACCAAAAACCCACATAAGTAAAAGTAGACCAACCAATTTGTTTTGTGTTTTTACTAATAACAATTTGGTTCATAATTTATTAAGTGATTAAAATGCATTATTCTGTTAACAAATAGTTAAAAGAATAACCAAAAAGTCTGTAAAAGACTGACTGCAACTAAATGGCTACAATGGATATTCATAGTAGTCAGAAACCACAGTTGGGTCACCTGCTATTGTCCTCCCTTCCACTGGCATACTGTTATGTTCAGCTCACAACTGTTTTCTTTCTGTCAAGTGATGGTCAAAGCAAGAGTTTGAAAACAATCTAGATAAGCCACCTCTTACTGACATCTACCCATGTGCCCCCTCTCTTTCCATTTAGTGTAACCAACTGTGCTGTACTCTGATGTCCAAACTTGAAACATAAAATGTATATGATTGGTACAGATTTGGTCTGGTCAATAGTGATGCATTGTGGGTACAAACCCAGCTAGCACGTAACGTTCTGAGAACCATATGTTTCTTAGAGTTTGATGAGAGTGTGGTTGTCCATTGTGAATGTTTTCAAATTGTTATTTCCATAAAAACTACAAGAAAACATTAGTAACGTTAGAGAATGTTCTAAGAATGTTATTTAAAAACATATACATTCCGTTCTCAGCATCAAAAAAATGATCTATATCCTCTCTCTTTAAGTGTGTTCAGGTGTATTAGCTGTGCCAACTTATTTGCCAGATCTTAATGAGCGCATCTTAAGAAGTGCTTGTTTCCTTTGAAATGGGGTCGGTTTGAATAGACTAAAATGAACAGTTTTGTGTGCATAAACAAACATGTCATGCTACCTCCATCCTGGTGGTGCAGGGGACTAATTCCATGGAAAACAGAAGATTATAGGTTCAATGTGTTCAATCTGTGCTTGGAGTTCAAAAACGTAACCTAAAATAAGATAGCAGTTTATTAAAAGTCTTCTTGAAAAATTCTGTGAAAGTTTTAAAGAAGTTATTCAAGAACCTCCAAATTAACTATAAGAGCTTCAGTAAAACCACCCAGGAAAGATTTCAAGGTACCAGAGTAAAACATTCTCAGAATCTACCTGTAACCTACTGTGAAATAAATGTTCTTAGAACAGCCGAAATGTTAACTTCTGTTAGCAGAACATTAAAAAAAAGGTTTAAGTTATGTTTTACCAGTCAGGAAACACATGGCTTCATTCCAACAACCAATGTGAAACCAAAAACAGTAGTTCCCACAACTTCCAAGGAACCAAACGTGCTAGCTGGGAAGGCCAAATATTTGATGGGTCATATGGATGCATTGACTGGCGAGAATGCAAGAGTTGTTTATCGATAGCACTGAAATCACACACACACAAATTTGGAATCAAATCAAACTTTATTTGTCACATGCGCCGAATACAACAAGTGTAGACCTTACGGTGAAATGCTTACTTATAAGCCCTTAAAACTTCTTATGCGGCAGGGGCAGTATTGAGTAGCTAGGATGAAAGGTGCCCAGAGTAAACGGCCTGCTCCTCAGTCCCAGTTGCTAATATATGCATATTATTATTACTATTGGATAGAAAACACTCTGATGTTTCTAAAACTGTTTGAATGATGTCTGAGTATAACAGAACTCATATGGCAGGCAAAACCCTGAGAAGAAATCCAAACAGGAAGTGAGAAATCTTAGGTTGGTCGATTTTCAACCCATCCCCTATTGAATTCACAGTGGGATATGGATGAAGTTGCACTTCCTAGGGCTTCCACTAGATGTCAACTGTCTTTAGAAACTTGAATGAGGCTTCTACTGTGATGAGGGGCTGAAAAAGAGCTGAATGAGTCAGGTTACGGGCAGAGAGCCATTTCCTGGTCACGCGCATTTCACATGATAGCGACCTGCGTTCCATGGATTCTCTACACACAAAGCTATTCTCCGGTTGGAACTTTAGTGAAGATTTATGATAAAAACATCCTAAAGATTGATTCTATACTTAGTTTGAAATGTTTCAATGACCTGTAATATAACTTTTTGAAGTTTTTGTCCGTTGTTATGCCTGACCTGCACGAGCGTTTGGATATGTGTACCTAACGCACTAACAAAAGTAGCTACTTGTACATAATCGAACAAATCAAGCCTTTATTCTGGAACTGCAATTCCTGGGAGTGCATCCTGATGATCATCATCAAATGTAAGGGAATATTTATAATGTAATTTCTGTTGACTCCAACATGGGGGAAAATTGTTATTTGTTTTCTGAGCACCGTCTCAGATTACTGTATGGTTTGCTTTTTCCGTAAGGTTTTTTAAAATCTGACAAAGCGGTTGTAGTAAGGAGAGGTGTATATACATGTCTAACACTTGAATTTTTATCGACATTTATAATGAGTATTTCTATCAAATGATGTGGCTCTCTGCAATATCACCAGATGTTTTTGGAACTAGTGAACGTAACGCGCCAATGTAAACTCAGATTTTGTTTATATAAATATAAACTTTATCAAACAAAACATACATGTATTGTGTAACATGAAGTCCTATGAGTGTCATCTGATGAAGGTTAGTGATTCATTTTCTCTATATTTGTGCTTTTTGTGACTCCTCTCTTTGTCTGGAAAAATGGAGTTTCTCTTTGGCTTGGTGGTGACCTAACAAAATCATTTGTGGTGCTTTTGCTGTAAAGCCTATTTGAAATCGGACACTGTGGTGGGATTAACAACAACATTACCTTTAAAAACGGTATAAGATACATGTATGTTTGAGGAATTTTCATTTTGAGATTTGTGGTTTTGAATTTGGTGCCTTGCACTTTCACTGGCTGTTGTCATATCGACCCCGTTAACGGGATTGCAGCCCAAAGAAGTTTTAACCAACAGCGCAGTTCAAGAAGAGTTAAGAAAATATTTACAAAATAAACGTAAGTAAAAAAATAAAATAAGTAACAAAAAAATAACAATAACGAGGCCACATACAGGGGGTACCGGTACGGAGTCAATGTGTGGGGGGTACAGGTTGGTCGAGGTAATTTGTACATGTAGGTAGGGGTGAAGTGACTATGCATAGATAATTAACAGCGAGTAGCAGCTGTGTACAAAACAAATGGAGGGGGGGGGGTCAATGTAAATAGTCCGGTGGCCATTTGATTAATTGTCCAGCTGTCTTGTGGCTTGGGGGTAGAAGCTGTTAAGGAGCCTTTTGGTCCTAGACTTGGCACTCCGGTACCGCTAACCGTAGCAGAGAAAATAGTCTACGACTTGGGTGACTGGAGTCTTTGACAATTTTTTGGGCTTTCCTCTGACACCGCCTATTATATAGGACCTGGATGGCAGGAAGCTTGGCCCCAGTGATGTGCTGGGCCGTACGCACTACCCTCTGTAGCTCCTTACGGTCAGATGCCGAGCAGTTGCCATACCAGGCAGTGATGCAACTGGTCAGGATGCTCTCGATGGTGCAGCTGTAGAACTTTGAGGATCTGGGGACCCATGCCAAATCTTTTCAGTCTCCTGAGGGGAAAATGTGTTGTCGTGCCCTTTTCACGACTGTCTTGGTGTGTTTGGACTATGATGGTTCGTTGGTGATGTGGACACCAAGGAACTTGAAACTCTCAACCTTCTCCACTACAGCCCCATCAATGTTAATGGGGGCCTGTTCGGCCCACCTTTTCCTATAGTCCACGATTAGCTCCTTTGTCTTTCTTACATTGAGGGAGAGGTTGTTGTCCTGGCACCACACTGCCAGGTCTCTGACCTCCTCCCTATAGGCTGTCTCATTGTTGTCGGTGATCAGGCCTACTACTGTTGAGTCATCAGCAAACTTAATGATGGTGTTGGAGTCGTGTTTGGCCATGCAGTTGTGGGTGAACAGGGAGTACAGGAGAGGTCTAAGTACATACCCATGGGGGGCCCCAGTGTTGAGGATCAGCGTGGCAGACGTGTTGTTGCCTACCCTTACCAACTGGGGGTAATAATATCCAGTGTAGAATAACAAAAATGTTCTACCTTTGCGTACCTATTCAGTAAACATCATCCATAATTATGCAATTCTGTATAGAATGGTTGGTTGTTTAGAATCAAAACTGGCACGTGCACAACTATGGGGTAAAACAGACA
Organism: Oncorhynchus masou masou; assembly: GCF_036934945.1. NCBI lineage: Eukaryota > Metazoa > Chordata > Actinopteri > Salmoniformes > Salmonidae > Oncorhynchus > Oncorhynchus masou. The sequence goes on from NC_088240.1 coordinate 63,567,666, forward strand.
GGGGTTGGCTTAGATTGTTGACAGCATGTAAACTACACTGAACAAAAATATCAATACAACATGTAAAGTTTTGGTTCCATGTTTCACAAGTTGACATTGTTTATACACTGCTGCTACTCACTGTTTATTATTTATGCATAGTCACTTTATAAATTACCTGGACTAACGTGTACCCACACACATTGACTTTGTACCCCCTGTATATAGCCTCGTTATTGTTATGTACATTTCTTATGTTACTTTTTGATTGATTAGATGTTTTATTTTTTGGTAAAAATGTTATTAACTGTAATTCTTGAACGGCATTGTCGGTTAAGGGCTTGTAAGTAAGCATTTCACGGTAAGGTCTACACCGGTTGTATTCGGGCGCATGTGACAAGTAAAATTTGATGTGAAATATAAGATCCCAGAAATGTTTCATACGTACAAAAAGCTTATTTCTCTGAAATGTTGTGCACAAATTTGTTTACATCCTTGTTAGTGAGAGTTTCTCCTTTGCCAAGATAATCCATACACCTGACAGGTGTGGCAAATCAAGAAGCTAATTAAACAGCATTGTCTACAGCACAGGTGCACCTTGTGCTCGGGACAATAAAAGGCCACTTTAAAATGTGCCGTTTTGTCACAACACAATGTCACAGATGTCTCAGGTTTTGCAAATGGCATGCTGACTGCAGGAATTTCCACCAGAGCTGTTGCAAGAGAATTTAACATTAATTTCTCTACCAAAAGCCGCCTCCAACATAAATTTTTGAGAATTTGGCAGTACGTCCAAACAGCCTCACAACCGCAGACAATGTGTATGGCATTGTGTGGGCGAGCAGTTTTCTGATGTCAACATTGTAAACAGAGTACCCCATGGTGGGAGTGGGGTTATGGTATGTGCAGGCATAAGCTATGGACAACAAAAACAATTGCATTTTATCAGTGGCAATTTCAACCCTGAGGCCAATTGTCATGCCATTCATCCCCAGACATCACCTAATGTTTCAGCATGATAATGTACTGTCGCAAGGATCTCTACACAATTCCTGGAAGCTGAAAATGTCCCAGTTATTCCATGGCCTGCAGACATGTCACCCATTGAGCATGTATGGGATGCTCTGGATTGACATGTACAACAGCGTGTTCTAGTTTCCACCAATAGCCAGCAACTTCGCACAGCCATTGAAGAGGAGTGGAACAAACGGCCACAATCAACAGCCTGATCAACTCTATGTGAAGGAGATGTCGCTCTGCATGAGGCAAATGGTGATCACACCAGATACGGACTGGTTTTCTGATCCACACCCCTATCTTTTTTTTAAGGCATCTGTGACCAACAGATGCATATCTGTATTCCCAGTCATGTTAGATTAGGGCTTAATATATTTATTTCAATTGACTGATATCCTTAAATTATTTAAAATTGTTGCATGTCGTGTTTATATTTTTGTTTAGTATATATTTCATCTCCAATGTTTATTGAAAAGAAATACATTTGCAGAATGAAAACTTGTCCTTCAAATACATCATTACAGTTGTTGATTAGCTAGCTAGCACATTTTTGCCATATTAGCATTGACAGGAAATTAGTCAAAACACCTTAAAACAAGACATGGTATCAAGAACAACATAGAACTAGCTGAAACGACTCCCCACATGGCAGCTTCTTATCATTGCTGCTAGCTATCTGGTCATCCAGAATCACAACAACACACCGGCTTCTGCCACAGTAAAGCGTTTGCATTGTTTTTGTGATGTCAGCTGACCTGTCTACAGTACAGATCAAGAACACAAGATGTCATTCTGTTACCATCATTCTGTTACCGTGTGTTAATCCACTTCACTGTAATTCAATAACCAAAATATGTATACAGTGCCTTGAGAAGGTATTCGGCCCCCTTGAACTTTGCGACCTTTTGCCACATTTCAGGCTTCAAACATAAAGATATAAAACTGTATTTTTTTGTGAAGAATCAACAACAAGCGGGACACAATCATGAAGTGGAACAACATCTATTGGATATTTCAATTTTTTTAACAAATCAAAAACTGAAAAATTGGGCCTGCAAAATTATTCAGCCCCCTTAAGTTAATACTTTGTAGCGCCACCTTTTGCTGCGATTACAGCTGTAAGTCGCTTGGGGTATGTCTCTATCAGTTTTGCACATCGAGAGACTGAAATTTTTTCCCATTCCTCCTTGCAAAACAGCTCGAGCTCAGTGAGGTTGGATGGAGAGCATTTGTGAACAGCAGTTTTCAGTTCTTTCCACAGATTCTCAATTGGATTCAGGTTTGGACTTTGACTTGGCCATTCTAACACCTGGATATGTTTATTTTTGAACCATTCAATTGTAGATTTTGCTTTATGTTTTGGATCATTGTCTTGTTGGAAGACAAATCTCCGTCCCAGTCTCAGGTCTTTTGCAGACTTCTTCCAGAATGGTCCTGTATTTGGCTCCATCCATCTTCCCATCAATTTTAACCATCTTCCCTGTCCCTGCTGAAGAAAAGCAGGCCCAAACCATGATGCTGCCACCACCATGTTTGACAGTGGGGATGGTGTGTTGTGGTTGATGAGCTGTGTTGCTTTTACGCCAAACATAACGTTTTGCATTGTTGCCAAAAAGTTCAATTTTGGTTTCATCTGACCAGAGCACCTTCTTCCACATGTCTGGTGTGTCTCCCAGGTGGCTTGTGGCAAACTTTAAACAACACTTTTTATGGATATCTTTAAGAAATGGCTTTTTCTTGCCACTCTTCCATAAAGGCCAGATTTGTGCAATATACGACTGATTGTTGTCCTATGGACAGAGTCTCCCACCTCAGCTGTAGATCGCTGCAGTTCATCCAGAGTGATCATGGGCCTCTTGGCTGCATCTCTGATCAGTCTTCTCCTTGTATGAGCTGAAAGTTTAGAGGGACGGCCAGGTCTTGGTAGATTTGCAGTGGTCTGATACTCCTTCCATTTCAATATTATCGCTTGCACAGTGCTCCTTGGGATGTTTAAAGCTTGGGAAATCTTTTTGTATCCAAATCCGGCTTTAAACTTCTTCACAACAGTATCTCGGACCTGCCTGGTGTGTTCCTTGTTCTTCATGATGCTCTCTGCACTTTTAACGGACCTCCGAGACTATCACAGTGCAGGTGCATTTATACAGACTTGATTACACACAGGTGGATTGTAATTTATCATCATTAGTCATTTAGGTCAACATTGGATCATTCAGAGATCCTCACTGAACTTCTGGAGAGAGTTTGCTGCACTGAAAGTAAAGGGGCTGAATAATTTTGCACGCCCAATTTTTCAGTTTTTGATTTGTTAAAAAAAGTTTGAAATATCCAATAAATGTCGTTCCACTTCATGATTGTGTCCCACTTGCTGTTGATTCTTCACAAAAAAATACAGTTTTATATCTTTATGTTTGAAGCCTGAAATGTGGCAAAAGGTCGCAAAGTTCAAGGGGGCCGAATACTTTCGCAAGGCACTGTATATTTTTTTCAAACTCAAGGTGTCATACATTACATGACCAAAAGTATGTAGACACCTGCTCGTCAAACATTCATTCCAAAATCATGGGCATTAATATGGAGTTGGTCCCCCCCTTTGCTGCTATAACAGCCTCCACTCTTCTGGGTAGGCTTTCCACTAGATGTTGGAACACTGCTTCAGGGACTTGCTTCCATTCAGCCACAAGAGCATTAATGAGTTTGGACACTGATGTTGGCCGATTAGGCCTGGCTCGCAGTCTGTGTTCCAATTCATCCCAATGGTGTTCGATGGGGTTGAGGTCAGGGCTCTGTGCAGGCCAGTCAAGTTCTTCCACACCGATCTCGACAAACCATTTCTGTACGGACCGCGCTTTGTGCACGGTGGCATTGTGATTCTGAAACAGGAGAGGGCCTTCCCCAAACCGTTGCCACAAAGTTGGAAGCACAGAATCATCTAGAATGTCATTGTATGCTGCAGCGTTAAGATTTATCTTCACTAGAACTACGGGGCCTAGCCCAAAACATGAAAAATAGCCCCAGACCATTATTCCAACTCCAACCGTTAGAATTATGCATTGGGACAGGTAGAGTTTCCTGACATCCGCCAAACCCAGATTCATCCATTGGACTGACAGATGGTGAAGCGTGATTCATCACTCCAGAGAACAAGTTTCCACTGCTCCAGATTCCAATGGCGGCAAGCTTTACACCACTCCAGGCAACGCTTGGCATTGCACATGGTGATCTTAGGCTTGTGTGTGGCTGCTCGCCCATAGAAACACATTTCATGAAGCTCCTGACAAAGTTATTTTGCTAACTTTGCTTCCAGAGGCAGTTTGGAAATCGGTTATGGGTTTTGCAACCGAGGACAGGCAATTTTTACACGCTACGCACTTCAGCACTCGGTGGTCCCGTTCCTAGAGCTTGTGTGGCCTACCACTTTGCGGCTGAGCCGTTGTTGCTCCTAGACGTTTCCACTTCCCAAAACAAGCACTTACAGTAGACCGGGGTAGCTCTAGCAAGTCAGAAATTTGACAAACTGACTTGTTTCAAAGGAGGCATCCTATGACGGTGCCATGTTGAAAGTCACTGAGCGCTTCAGTAAGGCCATTCTACTGCCAATGTTTGTATATGGAGATTGAATGGCTGTGTGCTCTATTATATACAACGGTCAGCAACGGGTATGGCTGAAATAGCCGAATCCACAAATTTTAAGGGGTGTCTAGATACTTTTGTAGATATAGTATATCATAGCTGACACCCCATTATTTCTGTAGACATATTTGAATCTTAATTCAGAGTTGTTTTTGGACAACGTGGTCACATAAAACACTGAAGGAGATTTCACTGTCATTCTGTTACCAAACTTTACATCTGCACTGTTCTTCGAGTAAAGGTATTTTTGTAAAATGTTCTGTGGAAATTGATAAAAGTAGTCCTTGTGCATCGAGTAGTGTGGTTTGTTTAACCTTGAAATCAATGTTTGGCATACTATTAAACTGAAATATCATCTCACCAACATTATTTTACAGTGGAATTGCCTTGATGTTAATCCCCTGGACTGTAAGAGTCAAATTGGAGCAGAATGGATGAAAGTGTGCAAGGATCTGTGGCGCATTCTTCCAGGTTCAAAGGGCAACGTCATGCGGTAGAGGGGTCACACTCCCACTACAAAAATGGGCATATATTTTTTTAAATAATTGGGGCCAGATCTTAAAGTTGCAATATGCAGAAATCGTTCTGCCATTTCCTGGTTGCTACAATTTTAAATAGTTTGCCTTATTTTAGTTTATGTGAGAAAGCAAGTAATATATAGAGAATTACTGTACCATATAAACCTCTGTGAGATATCTTTTCAGTAACCAAAAATATTGTATTTTCAGCTGTTTGAAGCTGGTATTCAAAACCGAAAGTAAAAGACACAAAAACTAAATTTAATGAATGGGAAACATAGAAATAACACATATAGAACAGATCTACCACTTCTTAGACTTGCTTTCATTGTGAATGATAGATCTATAACCTGCACTTCTATGTGAATTTGGTCAGGTCATCCAAAATGTTACATATTGTATCTTTAACGAGTGTGTGTGTGTGTGTGTGTATATATCATTGTTTTAGTGCCATACTAACAAGTAATTGTTCAAATATATATTTAATGCAAAAAATTGATTAGTGCTTGATGGAGTCACACCGGCCCAGAAACGGAATAATACATCTTAATTGTATGCATTTAAAGACTCCCATTTGGCTCCATGACACATATTAAAAAGATATGGCCGTTTTTATAGTGGGAGTGTGACTCCGTTACCGCGTGACCTTGCCCCAATGCTTTTAACTAAGCCTGCTATTAAGGATTGCAGATGAAGCTAAAAGCTGCAGCTGAGCAACCTGTCGAAATATATTCTCATCCCTGGACTGTTGGGACTGTATAAACAGCCCTGCCTCACATAACTTTGAAATTAAGAACAAGTCCATGTACATTTCAGTAATGACAACCAAGCAAAACAAAGAAGGCACTGATGAAAAATATTTTCTTGCTTGACCCAGATCAGGTCATGTTGATAATTAAAAGTCAGGACAAATCATTCCCCTAACAAGGATACTGAAATACTTCCTGTGCATAAAGCACCTCCTGATTAAAGTGCCTATTTGGCCAGTCACCAAAAGGTACTCTTTGGCACTCTGCTTTGCCAGTCGCACTTCATTGTTGTGATATTCCCCTTCTTCTGTAATATGCGCCTTCTCTCTGGCTGAGGGAAAAAAAACGTACAAAAAAAATCTACAATCTTTCTCTCTCCCTTGATGAATTATAATTGAAATTTTAATTTATCAGGCTGCAGATGAAAATCAATTATGAAGTTGAAAATCTATCATAAACGTCTAATTATACGTTTTAATGGATATTTATATAATTGGCTCATCCAACGTATTCTAAATGATAAGAACATTTACCAGGCTCAATCAGGATTGCTTTTATATATACATATTAAAAAGTTTTTCCAAGTCACGACCGGAAAAACTTTTCAATCTGCATACTTACATTGGAAGATAAATTAAGGTGTCTAGACTTTGCTTCTTTGACAATATAGCCTAGCCAACCCAGGTATTGTATTTTTGTATATTTATTAATATTACGTTTGTGTTTTTGTTCCTTCCATATTAGGTTGTGGACCTGTTCAAATGTTGAGTCAAAGGAATAAAATGGAAATCACAGTCACCATTTTGGCACTTATTGTGGGATTAAAGTCGAAAGCCATGTCAAGAACTCGTTTGAGCTGGTCTCTGTCCAGAAGCCCACGTTGACCATAAAACTATTACATGGGGTCTAAATTAGGCTGACCCATAAATCAATCGACGCCAAAGGGCGACAACACAAGTCCGCTCCTGTACAAAATATTGCTGCCCACAGGTGCTTAGTTCATATTATTGACAAGTAGACAACAATGCAGATTGGCAAATCAGTAGCCTATGAACTGTCTGATATAAAAACACAATTGCAAAATCAATTAGGGTTACACAATTTAAAATGTACACTGAAAATTGTATACAACGGACGAAAACTCACCAGCTAATGACTTCAATAAAACGTTGATAGTGAAACATTTCCATATTTTACGCACAACTCCAAACGTTCGGGTTCCTTCTCGCCTACGCTTTTCGTGTCGGTTGCTGGTTGATTTATCATGTTTTACAAGACTTTAAAACATATTCCTTGAGAACTTACACAATTTAATTTGTCCTCCTTCATTAATTTATTCTGACTACTGCACCACCCTCTGGGGTAGGATAATTACGCTACGGAAAATAATTTAGGTCGACTACTTTATTATCTTCTGACGCTATCGAAAGCCCGCCTTCTTGCCCTGCTTGTGCTCTTCTGCGTGGTAGTGACGCTCTTGCTCGTTTCGCAATTGCATCCCACAGAAAAATATCAGAATTACCTCAAGCGAATTGGAGGAAAGTAGCCTATTGGTGTACATCAACGAACCAGTCAACTACATGAATGAAACCCTTGTCCATGAGGACATAGTGCAACGACAAAGTGTGTAAGAACGAGTTCATAGTAGGCTACCATAGATGCGCGAATATGGTGGCGAAATCCCTGAGATTTTAGCATTCTGACAGGATTTGTGATGTTATCCACTAGACTGATTGAGTTCTGGAAATGATCCACGACAGTACATTACTACCGCGCCGGCTAGGCCAATATTTGGGAATGATGGGCAAATGTGCACTCTGGTCAGGCAAATATTTTGACTTAGGCAAGACACCAGCTGTATAGAAAATAAATAAATATATAGAAATAAAAAACTATAGGGCAATCACAGACTAAATTCATCCCCTTCAGGGTTCAGTTGGAGAGCCCATGCCTCAAAGTGTGCATACACATGCATGCAATCATTCGTCGATTTGTCACAATAATCCTCACAAAACATTATTTGATATTTTAATTGGCACACAAACATATTGGTATGTTTGATTCTAAACTAAAATTGAGCATTCCTTTTAGGATATACAAGAGATTTATGCTCAAGAAGAATTCTGTCTAGCACAGGGATTTCGCCATCATATTCAAGTGTGGCCAACCTGACAATGCCCTGTGAACTTTACAAGTCAATCCAACTCCCCATTAATGGGATTCGGGCAAACTACTCTGGGTTTTGTTTTAATCTAACACTGTGACTGCTTTGCAGAAAGAAGCCAGATGGGATAGATGTTGGGCCTTGGCTCCCACTAGTAAATGGTAGATTTGGGCTCAACCTCAGTTCCATTTTAATTAATCCTCATCAGTTTACCTGGTGTTCTCTGATTGGAGCAGGACAGCCTTGCGGTTCCTCTCTATGGAGCATAACATGGAGCATCTGCCAGACGTTATGTTCCTGATGAGGAGCTAGAGGAAAAGTGCGCCTGAAACTGAGGCAGGTGCAGAAGGTTATTGCGTTGAACAACACTCATGGCCATGTTCATTTGGAGAGACTGCCTCACAAGGGAAAATGTCAAAGTGTTTAAGGTTAAGTTTATGCATCAACTCCACATTTTTAAGGTAATGCTTAAGGTTAGGCATTAACTCTCAATGGTTAAGGTAAGGGTTAAGGTTTGGGATAGGCTTAAAAAATATATATAGAAAACTACTTTCTATCACTGGATTCAAACATTCAACTTTTGGAATTAGAGGCAGATGCTTGAAGGTGACATTGCTCACTGTTGCCCCTAGTGGCTGGTTTCCAGGTCATCTCCTGATATCCTCGGACATAGATGGACAGCAGAATACTAGAATACTGACTTGTATCATGGGTGACCTGTCTGCCCGGATTGATGTAAAAAAAAATGAATTAGAGATACATTATGTATTGATTGCACAGGAGTCCCACACTCTCCACATGACATTCTGTTACAGTGTTGTTCACTGAGGTGCATCAGTTGGCATTGGTTGCTTTGCCAACACAAAGTAGCTGATAGTCACTTAATTCATTTTAATGACCAGTATGTTACATTTGCTGTAATGGTTGTGAGTAGCCTTTTATTTCTCTGTATCTGAAACTGGTGTGCCATCCATTAGTGATTTGGGAGGACAGTGGCACTCTTGGCAAAGCCCAAAGGACTTTAATTACGTTTGGCCACTGGGGGGAGAATGTCTAAAATGAGCAAAGGGAGATGGAGCCGGTTCTCTATAATTAACCAGGTTCACCTTTACTACCTTATGGAGTTCACTTACTTTAATCGGAATTACAGTAGTACAACAAAACAATCTAGTGGACTACATTAGTGTCGCATACTCCATTTCACATATATCAGACCTGAATGAAATCTGAGAAAACATGATGAAGAATGATTTGCATCATTGTCAAAATATTTATATCAACATTGTTGATTAATGTAGATATATATTTCTAGCCAAAAAAAAACATGTACAGAATAACAGAAAGATAATGTTGTGTTTCATCAGAATGATACCATAAAGGATCATAATCTGTACAATATGAATAATCGTTATGTTTTTCTCTGCGTAGGAAGGAGCCTGAAATGAAGGATGAGCTCTTTCTTGAGGGTTTTTCTTTTTGTAGCGGCTGCCACAGACAGCTGGTCAAAGACCTGCTAACAGGCTCTGCTTGGTTAGCGGCCAGCACTTCGTTTTGTAACCAAGAAGATTACATTGGGATTATTTGTTTTGGGTGGCTCTGATCCATCCTTAAATGTTTTTATATAATGAAAACAAGGGGAAAACAAAAACAAAGCACACTCCCTTCTCCAAAGCAAAACTCAATAAATTAATTACATGTAAATGCTAATCTCAGACAAACATGTAATTAGTAAAACATTGTTGTGATGAATTCGTTAAATGTTTTTGCAAAACAGAATCATGTGTTGGTAATGTTGCTTGATTGATGTGGATAATAGATTCTGGGATACTGGGAATTTGTGAAAATTGCTTTTGTCTGTTATAACAGTTTGACCACCATTTAAATTTGAGATTTGAGTTTAAAGTCTATAACAGACCAAACCAACCAACTAACCAAGTAAACAAACAAACAACACACACACACACACACACACACACACACACACACACACACACACACACACACACACACACACACACACACACACACACACACACACACACACACACACACACACACACACACACACACACACACATTAGTAACTGTGGTGCATGGAATTTCATATGATGTCAAAGGTCATCCTAATACTATTCTGTGGATCAAAGCATGGAACTCCAAATAGACCTATCAGCTTTTAATCCCACAGTGAGGCCTCAGCTGCTGTTTCTTGTGGCTCTGCTTAGCTCCACTAATGAACAGGCCCATAATGCAGAGTGCTCGAGTATTCTTTAAAATATTGGCACCGCTATAAAGTGAACGTTACTTAGCTACAGTCTCCCAGCTCATTTCATTTTCTCTTCTGCATAGTGTGTTTGACCCTGGCCTAAAAATATGCTTTGGAGGCCGAAGCATGAGGCACGCACCACTTTAACTACATTTTGTCTCGGACTACTAATCCCTAAAGAGCAAACTTGGAGATGGAGCAGCACGGGGCAGATGAGATCTACCAATTTTTAAATAAAATAGTGAATGAGTTTGCAGTCTGTGGCATTGTAATTGGCTTTTCATTCTGTCTGTGTAATGTGGAGGTTAGCCATTTCTGCTCTGCATGAACTTTAATCCCATAAACAGTATAGGGAACATGTGCACGTCAACAAAAATAACAAACATAACAGATAGTAAACAGTAGCAGCAGCTTTTGTAATGAGTACAAAAAGGGGTGAATGAACATAGTCAGGATAGCTATTTGGTTAACTATTTAACTAAATATTTAGCAGCCTTATGGCTTGGGGGTAGAAGCTGTTCAGGGTCCTGTTGGCTCCAGACTTGGTGCAACGCTACTGCTTGCTGTGTGGTAGCAAAGAGAACAGTCTATGACTTGGGTGGCTGGAGTCATTGACAATTGTTTGGGCCTTCATCTGACATCACCTGGTATAGAGGTCCTGGATGGCAGGGAGCTCGGCACCAGTGATGTGTTGGGCCGTACACACTACCCTCTATAGCACCTTGCAGTTGGAAGCCAAGCATTTGCCATACCTTGCATCCAGTCAAGATGCTCTCAATGGTACAGCTATATAACTTTTTGAGGATCTGAGAGCCCATGCCAAATCTTTTCAGCCTCCTGAGGGGGAAGAAGCATTGTCATGCCCTCTTCCCAACTGTGATGGTGTGTTTGGACCATGATAGATCCTTAGTGATGTGGACACCGAGAAACATGAAGTTCTCAACCCACTCCATCCAGCCCCGTCGATATGATTGGGGGCGTGCTCAGCCCTCCGTTTCTTCTAGTCCACGATTATCTCCAATGTCTTGCTGACGTTGAGGTTGTTGTCCTGGGTGAATTTTGGCCCATTCCTCCTGACAAAGCTGGTGTAACTGAGTCAGGTTTGTAGGCCTCCTTGCTCGCACACAGTTATTCAGTTACGCCCACAAATTTTCTATAGGATTGAGGTCAGGGCTGTGTTGTCCTTAAGCCATTTTGCCACAACTTTGGAAGTATGCTTGTGGTCATTGTCCATTTAGAAGATCCATTTACGACCAAGCTTTAACTTCCTGACTGATGTCTTGAGATGTTGCTTCAATATATCCACATAATTTTCCTTCCTCATGAAGCTATCTATTTTGTGATGTGCACCTGTCCCTCCTGCAGCAAAGCAAAGTGTTCTTCAGCTTGCAAGTCTCCCCCTTTTTCCTCCAAACGTAACAATGGTCATTGTGGCCAAACAGTTCTATTTTTGTTTCATCAGACCAGATGAAATTTCTCCAAAAAGTATGATCTTTGTCCCCATGTGCAGTTGCAAACCGTTGTATGGCTTTTTTATGGCAGTTTTGGAGCAGTGGCTTCATCCTTGCTAAGCGGCCTTTCAGGTTATGTTGATATAGGACTAATTTTACTGTCGATATAGATACTTTTGTACATGTTTCCTCCAGCATCTTCACAAGGTCCTTTGCTGTTGTTCTGGAATTGATTTTCACTTTTCACACCAAAGTACATTCGTCTCTAGGAGACAGAACGCATCTCCTTCCTGAGCGGTATGACGGCTGCATGGTCCCATGGTGTTTATGCTTGCGTACTATTGTTTGTACAGATGAACATGGTACCTTCAGGTGTTTGGACATTTCTCCCAAGGATGAACCAGACTTGTGGAGGTCTACAATTTTTTTCTGAGGTCTTGGCTGATTTCTTTTGATTTTCCCATGATGTCAAGCAAAGAGACACTGAGTTTGAAGGTAGGCCTTGCAATACATCCACAGGTACATCTCCAATTGACTCAAATGATGTCAATTAGCCTATCAGAAGCTTCTAAAGCCATGACATAATTTTCTGGAATTTTCCAAGCTGTTTAAAGTCACAGTCAACTTAGCGTATGTAAACTTCTGACCCGCTGGAATTGTGATACAGTGAATTATAAGTGAAATAATCTGTCTGTAAACAATTGTTGGAAAAATTACTTGTGTCATGAACAAAGTAGATGTCCTAACCTATTTGCCAAAACTATAGAATATTAACAAGAAATTTGTGGAGTGGTTGAAAAATTAGTTTTAATGACTCCAACCTAACTGTATGTAACTTCCAACTTCAACTTTAGGTATTACAGAGTGGGTCAGGGAGAGGTTAAACATGTCAGTGAAGACACTTGCCAGCTGGTCAGCGCATGCTCTGAGTACGTGTCCTGGTAATCCAACTGTTCCTGCGGCCTTGTGAATGTTAACTTGTTTAAAGGTCTTACTCACATCGGCTACGGAGAGCGTGATCACACAGTCGTCCAGAACAGCAGGAGCTCTCACGCATGGTTCAGTGTTGCTAGCCTCGAATGCATTTAGCTTGTCTGATAGGTACGTCTCACTGGGCATCTCGCGGCTGGTAATCCATGATAGTTTGCAAACCCTGCCACATCCGCCGAGTGTCAGAGCCGGTGTAGTAGGATTCGAGTCCTGTATTGATGCTTTGCCTGTTTGACGGTTCTTCAGGATTTCTTACAAGCGTCCAGCAGCAGCTCTAGCCTTTAGCTAATTTCGGATGTTGTCTGTAATCCATTGTACGGTCACTTGTGGGACAACTTCGTCGGCGAACTTATTAATGAATACGGTGACTGATGTGGTAAAATCCTCAATGCCCTCGGATGAATCCCAGAACATATTCCAGTCTGTGCTAGTGAAACAGTCCTGTAGCTTAACATCCGCTTCATCGGACCACTTCCGTATTGAGCACATCACTGGTACTTCCTGTTTGAGTTTTTGCTTGTAATAAGCGGGAATCAGGAGGATAGAGTTATGGTCAGATTTGCCAAATGGAGGGCGTCTCTGTGTGTGGAGTAAAGGTGATCCAGAGTTTTTTTCACCTCTAGTTGCACAGGTGGTGCACAGGACATGCTGGTATAAATTAGGTAAAACAGATTTCAGTTTTCCTGCATTAAAATCACTTGCCACTAGGAGCGACGCCTCTGGATGAGCATTTTCTTGTTTGCTTATGGCCCTATACAGCTCGTTGAGTGGGGTCTTAGGGCCAGCATAGCCACAAATAATATAGATAAAAACTATTTTGGTAAATAGTATGGTCTACAGCTTATCGTGAAGTATTCTAACTCAGGCGAGCCGAACTTTGAGACTTTCTTAATATTAGAGATTGCGGACCAGCTGTTGTTAACAAAGAGACACACACCCCTTGAGCTTACCCGACACTGAAATTGTGTCCTTCTGATGCATAGAAAAAACAGCTAGATGTATATTATTCGTGTACTTCTTCAGTCACAACTCCGAGAAGCATAGAATATTACAGTTCTTCAGGTCCCATTGATAGGATAGTCTCGAACGGCGCTCGTCCAGGTTGTTCTCCAGTGATTGTATATTCGCCAATAGGCCAGAGGGTAGAAGCGGTTTATTTACTTGCCGCCATAGTTTCATCAGGGTGCCTGCACGTCGGCCTCTTTATCAAGTCTCTTTCTTTTCCGAGTGTTGAGGATTAGGGCCTGGTCCAGGCGGAGCAGTGTGTCCAGCGCCTCCGACTCGTTGGAGTAGAAATCCACCTCCAAATCAAGGTTAGTTATCGCTGTTCTGATGTCCAAGAAGCTATTTCCGGTCATAGAAAATGATATCACAAACAATATGTAAAAAAATATAAAAATAATTAAGATCAGCGCAAAAGAACGCACAAAATTATACATTGCAGCGACATTCCTCCTCATGTGGAAAGCCAAAGGAGGAAGCCCCTAAGTGACATTACATCCCAAGCCTTACGGTTGAACTAGTTACCCCAAAACTAACAACTGTCACGTGGATTTTGTGCCAATGTCACTGATGGCATTTCAGTACATACTAAGGTCTACCAGCACTAAGATCAGAATGTGGTTGGATGCATTCTAAGCAATGATAGATTTCCCATCCAGATCCTCAAATCTTTGTTGTAATACAATGTGATGCTAATTCTCTGAAAACTGATTGACTTATTCAGGACAGGCTCAGGCATTCACCAGATGCTACTATCTAGAGCGACTTCAAGTCAACACATACAGTAGGCCTATTGGTACATGTAACCCATGTGGGAACCTGCAACCCCATGCTCCACCTGAATGAACAATCTACAAAACTGCAGTTATTCATTATCTAGTCTGATTCTCTAACCCTTTCAAATGGTGAAAGAATGCCCAGCTATAATGGGACAAGTGGTTATTTTCAACACATCTGGATGTTCCAGAGTTGCGGAACATTCAAATCAAACAATCCTGCCTACCCTCCTGATTTATCATGGATTTATTACATTAAGAGAAGATACAGAATATTATAAACAGTCAATTTAAAAAGCAATGTACTGGAATTGAATGAAATATAGACTATACTTGAATCTGTTGTCAAACATATTTTGAAACCCTCCCGTTTAAATGCATTTGTCTGAATTGGTCAGTGACAAGTGCACACATTTCACATCTGAATTCAAACCCACATACACATATTTCTGTAGATTAGAAACAATCTGAATGAATTTTACTCCACATACTGATACTGGACAGGGAATAAACAAAAAAGATGTATAATTCTCCTAACAAAATATATGGATTGGTTGTAAATTCCGAAGCTTCTACTGTGGAATTGCTGTAAATTCTCTTACAAAATATGGTATAGGAGGGATCTTATGGATCTTGGTGAGTATATATAACCTTGCTGTAGATATGGTTGTTTATGATCACTTTGTTGCTCTTATAGAACAACACAATGATGTCAGATTACTTATTATTATAGTACCAGACCAGTTTAGTCAAGCTGGAGATCCCATCCCATGACTCAGTCACGGGATTGGTCATATGATCAGAGCAGAGGATCCTGGGAGGTGATCTGTTTCCAGTTTTGTGGTGGGCTCAATGGTATGCACAGAAACAGGAAACAGATGTGGCCTCCTCTCCAACAGCTCTCTCAGGTCTCACTGAATATTGCACGTAAATTCAAGTAAATAGAACATGAAATCTGTTTAATGTAACGGTACCAGGATTTTGGACAGAACAGAAAGCTCTCTAGTAACACAATGACCATACCATTTAAGGAACTGTAGGTGAGAGTGGAGTAAGTCATGCCAAAGGGTTAGTTGAGCCACACCTTGTTGCTAGGATACCATACACAAAATGAATCATGTAAGCAAATATTTGGGAATAGGTCATCTTTTCATGAAATCTGTGAAGGAAGAAACCACATGGAAAACTTGGTAGGTCCAAAAAAATGATTTTCACAAAGTCAAATAGATGTATTGTGTTATAGGTTTCATGATGCTTCTATCTAAACCAAAGTAGATTGTTTTAAGACTTTTACATCAGCTGGGGTCTCTATAAGCTACAATATGAGGTCCTAAACATGGCATGAAAGCTCATACTCAGCTGTGTGGGCTAACATAGTCAAAATGGTTGCTTTGGGGTAAATTGCACCATTTGGTTGTATGCATAATACACATAGTATTGTCATGCATTATGAACTCAACATGCATTTTTATTGTTACAGAGCAGAAAATCATGTCCCATGTATACAAACGTTAAAAAAAGCAAGGGTCTAGCCCCTTGAAGTTCTTGAAAGAGCAGCCAAGGAAGTGAGAGAAAGGAATAAGTCTATTCGAGCTACAGCAAGGGATGAACAAATGGACCAAATTACACTTAAGAGTTATATAGGCAAAAAAGGAAATGAACATGTACCTGTGCGAAAGAGAGGCTATGATAGAGTAGCAGAGGCACACAAGGTCTTGTCCGACATGAGTCTGAGCTTGCTAAACAAATCTAGAATCTTGCAGACCAGTTTCATGGGCTTAGTAGCCTCAGATGCCGAGAACTTGCCTACGAATTTCCACATTGAAACAACATCCCTGTCCCAGACATTTCCTGTCCCCTTTTGAAGACACCTTGCATTTGTGTGATTCGTCAAGTTCAAATTATGAAAAATTCCTTCCTCAGTTGAGTTTGTATTTGTATTTATTATGGATCCTGCCAAGGCAGCAGGTACTCTTCCTGGGTTCCAGCAAAATTAAGGCTGTTACATACCATTTTTAAACATTACAATACATTCACAACAGATTTCACAACACATTAAGTGTGTGCCCTCGGGCCACTACTCTATTACAACATATCTACAACACAAAATCCATCTGTACGTGTGTGTACAGTGCATGTTATTGTGTGTGTGTATTTATGTGTCTGTGCCTGTGTTTGTGTCTCTTCACAGTCCCCGCTGTTCCATAAGGTGTATTTTTTATCTGTTTTGTAAATCTGATTCTATTGCTTGCATCAATTACTTGATGTGGAATAGAATTCCATGTATCATGGCTCTATATGATACTGTGCGCCTCCCATAGTCTGTTCTGGACTTGGGGACTGTGAAGAGACCTCTGGTGACATGTTTTGTGGGGTATGCATGGTTGTCCGAGCTGTGTGCCAGTAGTTCAAACAGACAACTCGGTGCATTCAACATGTCAATACCTCTCACAAATACAAGTAGTGATGAAGTCAATCTCTCCTCCACTTTGATCCAGGGGAGATTGACATCCAAATTATTAATGTTAGCTGTCTGTGTACATCTAAGGGCCAGCCTTGCTGCCCTGTTCTGAACCGATTGCAATTTTCTCTTTGTGGCACCTGAACACACAACTGAACAGTAGTCCAGGTGCGACAAAACTAGGGCCTGTAGGACCTTGTTGAAAGTGTTGTTAAAAGCTCTCTGGGATATGTGGGACGCTAGCATCCCGCATGGCCAACATCCAGTGAAAATGCAGAGCGCCAAATTCAAATAAATTACAATAAAAATTAAACTTTCATTAAATCACAGATGCAAAACACCAGATTTCAAAAAGACTACGACGAAAGCACACCAAACGATTATGTTAGGTCAATACATGGTCACAGAAAAGCACAGCCATTTTTCCAGCCCAAGAGAGGAGTCACAAAAAGCATGAATAGAGATAAAATTAATCACTAACCTTTGATGATCTTCATCAGATGACACTCATAGGACTTAATGTTACACAATACATGTATGTTTTGTTTGATAAAGTTCATATTTATATCCAAAAAAATCTCAGTTTACATTGACGTGTTACGTTCAGTAATGTTTAGCTTCCAAAACATCCGGTGAGTTTGCAGAGAGCCACATCAATTTACAGAAACACTCATCATAAATGTTGATGAAAATACAAGTGTTATGCATGGAACTTTAGATAAACCTCTCCTTAATGCAACCGCTGTGTCATATTTCAAAAAAGCTTTACCGAAAAAGCACACCATGCAATAATCTGAGTACAACGCTCAGAGCCCAAGCAAGCCAAACAGATATCCGCCATCTTGTGGAGTCAACAAAGTCAGAAATAGCATTATAAATATTCACTTACCTTTGAGGATCTTCAACAGAATGTACTCCCAGGAATCCCCATTCCACAATAAATGTTTGATTTGTTCCATAAAGTCCATCATTTATGTCCAAATACCTTCCTTTGTTATGGCGTTTGGTAAACAAATCCAAATGCGCGTGTCCAGCCGAAAGGTCTGATGAAAAGTCCAAAAACTTCCATTACAGTTTGTCTAAACAAGTCAAATGAAGTATAGAATCAATCTAGGATGTTTTAAACATAAATCTTCAAAAATGTTCCAACCAGAGAATTGCTTTGTCTGTAGAAAAGCAATGGAACCGGAGTTACCTCTCTCATGACCGCGCATCATCAGTTTGTGTCTTTCTGCCAGACCTCTGACTTATTCCCCTCTCATTCGGCCCCACTTCACAGTATAAGCATCAAACTAATTTCTAAAGACTGTTGACATCTAGTGGAAGCTGTAGGAAGTGCAACTTGACCCCATTTCCACTGTATCTTGGATAGGCAAAGAGTTGAAAACCTACAAACCTCAGATTTCCCACTTCCTGGTTGGATTTGTTAACATTTCATTTAACATTTAAGTCATTTAGCAGACGCTCTTATCCAGAGCGACTTACAAATTGGTGAATTCACCTTCTGACATCCAGTGGAACAGCCACTTACAATAGTGCATCTAAATCATTTAAGGGGGGTGAGAAGGATTACTTATCCTATCCTAGGTATTCCTTGAAGAGGTGGGGTTTCAGGTGTCTCCGGAAGGTGGTGATTGACTCTGCTGTCCTGGCGTCGTGAGGGAGTTTGTTCCACCATTGGGGGGCCAGAGCAGCGAACAGTTTTGACTGGGCTGAGCGGGAACTGTACTTCTTCAGTGGTAGGGAGGCGAGCAGGCCAGAGGTGGATGAACGCAGTGCCCTTGTTTGGGTGTAGGGCCTGATCAGAGCCTGGAGGTACTGCGGTGCCGTTCCCCTCACAGCTCCGTAGGCAAGCACCATGGTCTTGTAGCGGATGCGAGCTTCAACTGGAAGCCAGTGGAGAGAGCGGAGGAGCGGGGTGACGTGAGAGAACTTGGGAAGGTTGAACACCAGACGGGCTGCGGCGTTCTGGATGAGTTGTAGGGGTTTAATGGCACAGGCAGGGAGCCCAGCCAACAGCGAGTTGCAGTAATCCAGACGGGAGATGACAAGTGCCTGGATTAGGACCTGCGCCGCTTCCTGTGTGAGGCAGGGTCGTACTCTGCGGATGTTGTAGAGCATGAACCTACAGGAACGGGCCACCGCCATGATGTTAGTTGAGAACGACAGGGTGTTGTCCAGGATCACGCCAAGGTTCTTAGCGCTCTGGGAGGAGGACACAATGGAGTTGTCAACCGTGATGGCGAGATCATGGAACGGGCAGTCCTTCCCCGGGAGGAAGAGCAGCTCCGTCTTGCCGAGGTTCAGTTTGAGGTGGTGATCCGTCATCCACACTGATATGTCTGCCAGACATGCAGAGATGCAATTCGCCACCTGGTCATCAGAAGGGGAAAGGAGAAGATTAATTGTGTGTCGTCTGCATAGCAATGATAGGAGAGACCATGTGAGGTTATGACAGAGCCAAGTGACTTGGTGTATAGCGAGAATAGGAGAGGGCCTAGAACAGAGCCCTGGGGGACACCAGTGGTGAGAGCGCGTGGTGAGGAGACAGATTCTCGCCACGCCACCTGGTAGGAGCGACCTGTCAGGTAGGACGCAATCCAAGCGTGGGCCGCGCCGGAGATGCCCAACTCGGAGAGGGTGGAGAGGAGGATCTGATGGTTCACAGTATCGAAGGCAGCCGATAGGTCTAGAAGGATGAGAGCAGAGGAGAAGAGTTAGCTTTAGCAGTGCGGAGCGCCTCCGTGATACAGAGAAGAGCAGTCTCAGTTGAATGACTAGTCTTGAAACCTGACTGATTTGGATCAAGAAGGTCATTCTGAGAGAGATAGCGGGAGAGCTGGCCAAGGACGGCACGTTCAAGAGTTTTGGAGAGAAAAGAAAGAAGGGATACTGGTCTGTAGTTGTTGACATCGGAGGGATCGAGTGTAGGTTTTTTCAGAAGGGGTGCAACTCTCGCTCTCTTGAAGACGGAAGGGACGTAGCCAGCGGTCAGGGATGAGTTGATGAGCGAGGTGAGGTAAGGGAGAAGGTCTCCGGAAATGGTCTGGAGAAGAGAGGAGGGGATAGGGTCAAGCGGGCAGGTTGTTGGGCGGCCGGCCGTCACAAGAAGCGAGATTTCATCTGGAGAGAGAGGGGAGAAAGAGGTCAGAGCACAGGGTAGGGCAGTGTGAGCAGAACCAGCGGTGTCGTTTGACTTAGCAAATGAGGATCGGATGTCGTCGACCTTCTTTTCAAAATGGTTGACGAAGTCATCTGCAGAGAGGGAGGAGGGGGGGGGGGAGGAGGAATCAGGAGGGAGGAGAAGGTGGCAAAGAGCTTCCTAGGGTTAGAGGCAGATGCTTGGAATTTAGAGTGGTAGAAAGTGGCTTTAGCAGCAGAGACAGAGGAGGAAAATGTAGAGAGGAGGGAGTGAAAGGATGCCAGGTCCGCAGGGAGGCGAGTTTTCCTCCATTTCCGCTCGGCTGCCCGGAGCTCTGTTCTGTGAGCTCGCAATGAGTCGTCGAGCCACGGAGCGGGAGGGGAGGACCGAGCCGGCCTGGAGGATAGGGGACATAGAGAGTCAAAGGATGCAGAAAGGGAAGAGAGGAGGGTTGAGGAGGCAGAATCAGGAGATAGGTTGGAGAAGGTATGAGCAGAGGGAAGAGATGATAGGATGGAAGAGGAGAGAGTAGCGGGGGAGAGAGAGCGAAGGTTGGGACGGCGCGATACCATCCGAGTAGGGGCAGTGTGGGAAGTGTTGGATGAGAGCGAGAGGGAAAAGGATACAAGGTAGTGGTCGGAGACTTGGAGGGGAGTTGCAATGAGGTTAGTGGAAGAACAGCATCTAGTAAAGATGAGGTTGAGCGTATTGCCTGCCTTGTGAGTAGGGGGAAGGTGAGAGGGTGAGGTCAAAAGAGGAGAGGAGTGGAAAGAAGGAGGCAGAGAGGAATGAGTCAAAGGTAGACGTGGGGAGGTTAAAGTCGCCCAGGACTGTGAGAGGTGAGCCGTCCTCAGGAAAGGAGCTTATCAAGGCATCAAGCTCATTGATGAACTCTCCGAGGGAACCTGGAGGGCGATAAATGATAAGGATGTTAAGCTTGAAAGGGCTGGTAACTGTGACAGCATGGAATTCAAAGGAGGCGATAGACAGATGGGTAAGGGGAGAAAGAGAGAATGACCACTTGGGAGAGATGAGGATCCCGGTGCCACCACCCCGCTGACCAGAAGCTCTCGGGGTGTGCCGAGAACACGTGGGCGGACGAAGAGAGAGCAGTAGGAGTAGCAGTGTTATCTGTGGTGATCCATGTTTCCGTCAGTGCCAAGAAGTCGAGGGACTGGAGGGAGGCATAGGCTGAGATGAACTCTGCCTTGTTGGCCGCAGATCGGCAGTTCCAGAGGCTACCGGAGACCTGGAACTCCACGTGGGTCGTGCGCGCTGGGACCACCAGATTAGGGTGGCGCGGCCACGCGGTGTGGAGCGTTTGTATGGTCTGTGCAGAGAAGAGAGAACAGGGATAGATAGACACATAGTTGACAGGCTACAGAAGAGGCTACGCTAATGCAAAGGAGATTGGAATGACAAGTGGACTACACGTCTCGAATGTTCAGAAAGTTAAGCTTACGTAGCAAGAATCTTATTGACTAAAATGATTGAAATGATACAGTACTGCTGGAGTAGGCTAGCTGGCAGTGGCTGCGATGTTGACACTACACTAATCAAGTCGTTCCGTCGAGTGTAATAGTTTTTGTGTTTAGTTTCTACAGTGCTGCTATTTGGGCTAGCTAGCTAGCTAGCAGTGTTGATTGCGTTACGTTACGTTAAAAGAACGACAATAGCTGGCTAGCTAACCTAGAAAATCGCTCTAGACTACACAATTGTCTTAGATACAAAGACGGCTATGTAGCTAGCTAGCTACGATCAAACAAATCAAACCGTTGTACTGTAATAGTTTCTACAGTGCTGCTATTCGGGGGCTAGCTGGCTAGCTAGCAGTGATGATTGCGTTACGTTAAAAGAACGACAATAGCTGGCTAGCTAACCTAGAAAATCGCTCTAGACTACACAATTGTCTTAGATACAAAGACGGCTATGTAGCTAGCTAGCTACGATCAAACAAATCAAACCGTTGTACTGTAATAGTTTCTACAGTGCTGCTAGTCGGGGGCTAGCTGGCTAGCTGGCAGTGTTGATTGCGTTACGTTAAAAGAACGACAATAGCTGGCTAGCTAACCTAGAAAATCGCTCTAGACTACACAATTGTCTTAGATACAAAGACGGCTATGTAGCTAGCTAGCTACGATCAAACAAATCAAACCGTTATACTGTAATAGTTTCTACAGTGCTGCTATTCGGGGGCTAGCTGGCTAGCTAGCAGTGTTGATTGCGTTACGTTACGTTAAAAGAATGACAATAGCTGGCTAGCTAACCTAGAAAATCGCTCTAGACTACACAATTGTCTTAGACGTTAGCTAGTTGCTTAGCTAGCTGCTGGGCAGATAGCAGTGTAGACTACGTTAGGACGACGAAATACGATAATTACGCAATTATCTTTGATACAAAGACGGCTATGTAGCTAGATTAGACAAATCAAACCGTTGTACTATAATGAAATGTAATGAAAATGTAATGAAAGGTTATACTACCTGTGGACCGAAGTGTAGATGCGACCGCTCGCTCCAACCCGGAACCTTGTTCTCAGGTTTTTGACGCCATATGAGTTCTGTTATACTCACAGACATCATTCAATCAGTTTTAGAAACATCAAAGCGTTTTCTATCCAAATATACTAATTATATACATATTCTAACTTGTAGGACTGAGTAGCAGGTAGTTTACTCTGGGCACCTTTTTATCCAAGCTACTCAATACTGGCCCCCTGTCCCAAAGACGTTTTAAGGCAGAGCTGCACTTTATTATGGACAGGCTTCTCCCCATCTTAGATACTATTGTATCAATATGTTTTGACCATGACAGTTTACAATCTATGGTTACTCCACACAGTTTATTCATCTCAACTTGCTTAATTTCCACATTATTCAGTGCAAGATTTAGTTTGAGGTTTAGGGTTTAGTGGATGATTTGTCCCAAAATACAATGCTTTTAGTTTTATAAATATTTAGGACTAACTTATTCATTGCCTCCCTTTCTGAAACTAACTGCAGCTCTTTGTTAAGTAATGCAGTCATTTCAGTCGCTGTAGTAGCTGACGTGTATAGTGTTGAGTAATTTGCATACATAGACACACTGGCTTTACTCAAAGCCAGTAGCATGTTGTTAGTAAAGGTTGAAAAAAGTAAGTGGCCTAGACAGCTACCTTGAGGAATTCCTGAGTCTACCTGGATATTGTTGGAGAGGCTGCCACGAGTGTGCAAAACTGTCATCAAGACAAAGTGTGGCTACTTTGAAGAATCTCAAATATAAAATATATTTTGATTGTTTAACACCACTTTTTTGGTTACTAAATGATTCCATATGTGTTAGTTCATAGTTTTGATGTATTCACTATTATTCTAAAATGTAGAAAATAGTAAAAAGAAAGAGAAACCCTTGAATGAGTAGGTGTGTTCAAACTGAGTAGGTGTGACTGGTACTGTGTATGTGTATATACAGTGGGGCAAAAAAGCATTTAGTCAGCCACCAATTGTGCAAGTTCTACCACTTAAAAAGATGAGAGAGGCCTGTAATTTTCATCATAGGTACACTTCAACTATGACAGACAAAATGAGAAAAAAAATCCAGAAAATCACATTGTAGGATTTTTTATGAATTTATTTGCAAATTAGGGTGGAAAATAAGTATTTGGTCACCTACAAACAAGCAAGATTTCTGGCTCTCACAGACCTGTAACTTATTCTTTAAGAGGCTCCTCTGTCCTCCACTCGTTACCTGTATTAATGGCACCTGTTTGAACTTGTTATCTGTATAAAAGACACCTGTCCACAACCTCAAACAGTCACACTCCAAACTCCACTATGGCCAAGACCAAAGAGCTGTCAAAGGACACCAGAAACAAAATTGTAGACCTGCACCAGGCTGGGAAGACTGAATCTGCAATAGGTAAGCAGCTTGGTTTGAAGAAATCAACTGTGGGAGCAATTATTAGGAAATGGAAGACATACAAGACCACTGATAATCTCCCTCGATCTGGGGCTCCACGCAAAATCTCACCCCGTGGGGTCAAAATGATCACAAGAACAGTGAGCAAAAATCCCAGAACTACACGGGGGGACCTAGTGAATGACCTGCAGAGAGCTGGGACCAAAGTAACAAAGCCTACCATCAGTAACACACTACGCCGCCAGGGACTCAAATCCTGCAGTGCCAGACGTGTCCCCCTGCTTAAGCCAGTACATGTCCAGGCCCGTCTGAAGTTTGCCAGAGAGCATTTGGATGATCCAGAAGAAGATTGGGAGAATGTCATATGGTCAGATGAAACCAAAAATATAACTTTTTGGTAAAAACACAACTCGTCGTGTTTGGAGGATAAAGAATGCTGAGATGCATCCAAAGAACACCATACCTACTGTGAAGCATGGGGGTGGAAACATCATGCTTTGGGGCTATTTTTCTGCAAAGTGACCAGGACGACTGATCCATGTAAAGGAAAGAATGAATGGGGCCATGTATTGTGAGATTTTGAGTGAAAACATCCTTCCATCAGCAAGGGCATTGAAGATGAAACATGGCTGGGTCTTTCAGAATGACAATGATCCCAAACACACCGCCCGGGCAACGAAGGAGTGGCTTCGTAAGAAGCATTTTAAGGTCTTGGTGTGGCCTAGCCAGTCTCCAGATTTCAACCCCATAGAAAATCTTTGGAGGGAGTTGAAAGGGTGTTGAAAACATCACTGCTCTAGAGGAGATCTGCATGGATGAATGGACCGAAATACCAGCAACAGTGTGTGAAAACCTTGTGAAGACTTACAGAAAACATTTGACCTCTGTCATTGCCAACAAAGTGTATATAACAAATTATTGAGATAAACTTTTGTTATTGACCAAATACTTATTTTCCACCATAATTTGCAAATAAATTCATTAAAAATCCTACAATGTGATTTTCTGGATTTTTTTTCTCTCATTTTGTATGTCATAGTTGAAGTGTACCTATGATGAAAACTACAGGCCTCTCTCATCTTTTTAAGTGGGAGAACTTGCACTGTTGGTGGCTGACTAAATACTTTTTTGCCCCAGTGTATGTAGATATCTTTGTTGGAAAGAATGCTATATTTCTCACATCTAATTTGTTTGCTTAGCAATTTCGATATAAACTGGGCAGGTCTTCGTTCAAAATGAACACTCCATTGGAATTCCAGTTAATTCAAGTATTGACGCTGTCATATTAACATGGTAAATCAGAAAATACCTAGTTAAAGACCAACGCCACCCACTCCACAAACACACCAACATGCACATGCACACACACACACACACACACACACACACACACACACACACACACACACACACACACACACACACACACACACACACACACACACACACACACATGCAAGCACATACACATCCCCACATCACCATGGCATGTTCTCGGTCTGAGAGGGGAACTGCTGGTTGATCAATGGAGACAGCCTTGGTCTCATTATCTAGAGTGGCTGGCCCAATCAAATAGTACCTGAAATAGTCTTAAAGGAGCTTAAGTCTCATTCTGCTGGCCAGTGAGCTCCGGAGGGCCATGGGCATATGCTCCAGGTGCCCCAGTCTATGCCAGAGATCAGACAGATTACAAATGGTCATTGATGAGTGCCAGACTAGCTCCTTTGCACATGAATGACTCTCATACTCGAGACTCCACATGGCTTGACCTTAAACATCACACTTCTACTTTTTAAACAGAGAGAACTAAACATCTTTATTCTGTTATCTAGTGTTTTATGTTGAAATAATGTTAATGTCTTATCAAAAATGGCAACTAGATTTGGTGGATAAGACCAAGAAGCATGTTCTTGAGATGCAAAAATATTAGGAAATGTCGTGAGGTGCGTACTGGCGGCAGAGAAGTCAGACCCAGGAGAGCGAAAACTGATTTACAATGGTGTCGTTTAATATCCATAAACCACCGTCAACAGAACAATACAATAAATGGGTCAAACAAAACCTGGTAATACCAGCATACCATACACAAGCACTACGAGAAACAATTATGGACAAGGACATGGGGGGGGGGGACAGAGGGTTAAATACACAACATGTAATTGATGGATTTGGAACCAGGTGTGATGGAAGACAAGACAAAACCAATGGAAAATAAAAAGTGGATCAGCGATGGCTAGAAGGTCGGTGACTTCGACCGCCGAACGCTGCCCGAACAAGGAGAGGGACCAACTTTGGCGGAAGTCGTGACAGAAAATCCACTCAAACATGAATTCAGCACAGGAAGAATAGTTTGGGTTGAATAGGGCCCCATTTTACATGAAAAAGTGTGAGTAATCAACATGCAGTTTAGTGGGTTGTTATCATTGTTGAGTGTATGTCACGAGATGCATTATTTTTTAAGGGGTGATTTAAGCATGTAGAGTCATGTCTGACTGCATGTACCTAAACATCATGAGACAGCCTTCATATATACATAGTCCTGACACATTGGCTCAGGACCATAGGGGGTTGACTAACACAGGGAAGTACCCACTCCAAAAACAGAGCAATCGTGATCATATGCAGAAGGGGGAAACATAGCATAGAATTGTTGGGATTTGCCACAGACAGTATTTAATATTCTATATAGAGGCCACCGTGAAAATGTATTATACGTAACCCTGATTTGAGTCACATGGAAAAATTCAACTTCGTTTCAGCTATCCAAAAGTGAAGGTCCAAAGTTATCCAAATGGCATATCCCCCCCACCACCAGACAACACCACCCCACTCACCACATACCCTCAATTTTACCTCTGATTTACAGCATGCCTATAATTATTTTGCATTACTCCATTGAGTAATTTACAGCGTAGGCTCATTCTGAAATAAGAAATATTATACAAATATTTAATTGTTTGATTTATAATCATTCCTTTTCTTTATTTTCTGAATCTTCTAAATAAACAGTAAGAGGATACTGCTTGCCTACATATTTTAATTCAAATAATCGTCATACGCTTGTTATAAACAAATGCGACTGAGATGAATGTGCACAATGAATAAAGACCTATTGCAATGTTAAATATTGACTTTGAAGTTAGAGACGCTCCTGAAATGTGACACCTGACATCATCTGGCTGGCCCCTTTAGATGAGCGATTCCAGATGTAATTCCCCTTTACTGAAACTTTTCCCCCTCCTAAACTCCGTGCTCCCGTCGCACTTCCTCAAACTCCAGACTATATAACTACTCACACAGCGACCTACTGCTCACACAGCAGGGAAACAACTGGTCAAAGGAATTCATCCGACACCTTCTCTCCAAGTCTACAACCAAGGTAGAATTTGCCAACTTCCCATTTTTTCAATTTCTTAAATCGGAAAACTTTTGATGTTGCCTTTATGCCTTCATGATTTTTACACTGTCATTTTGTTGAACTGTGTTCATTAGAACTTTCAGTTTCACTTGGGATTTTATGTTTCCATAAAACAATTTACCAAATCGAAGGAGTTAATTAAAAATAACTTTGGTAAACACTGCGTTTTGACAAATAGTAGGATTCGTTTGTTTTATAGGGAAAACATTGCAGAGCTGTGATGTGATTATAAGTGTACTTAATATATGTTGTTTGCAACAAAGAATGCACTTTGGTCATGGTGTAGCCAAACAGTTATCATAGAAATGGAACTGTTCTCAAGATAATTATGAAACCTTTATAGCCTGTATAGCCTACATTAATTTATAGCACCATGAAACAATGGGAATATTAGACATTGAGTAAACCATAAATTGCTAGCATTCTGGCTGTGCGGCAAAGGTTTATACAGTAACATGAAGTTCCCTATGAACGATCTGAGGAATTTCCCATAAAACATAGAGGTACTGTCTTTTGTTATGTTACCACTTAATAATGAGGCGGAGCCAGAAAAATATGAACTGAAACTCAATGTACTTCAGCTCTCTTATGGATGTTATGTTGTCAGTATTAAAGTCAACATCCATTTCTGTATTTGTACTGTAACTAGTGTCCATCATTGGGATTGCCTAGACCAGCCTTTCTTAAAGTATGGGTCGTGACCCGAAGTGGGTCGCGGACCTGTTAATAGTGGGTCGCGACGTGTCAGAGTATATTTATAATTATTTCATTAATTACTGGAATTGATTTGGCCAAGCGCATCTGCGTGTACTTCGTGGATTACTGGGTACTTTTTTTCTGCAGTTTTCTTGAAGATCACTTCGCGACACACACGATGCAGCGCTGTCGTTCAGCAGCAGATGATGCGCTGTCAGCCACTGACTTGTCATTCCCACTCGCCGTCACTCACTGCTATCATCAAATGGAGTCATGCTAGCCACAAGTTCTGACCGAGCTCACTTGTCATGAAACGCATATACAGCCATGAGTTTCTCTCTCTTTCATACAAATTTATAACGAGGAACGCCCACAATGTGTTTTGTGTGTGGAAGCGCTTAGTAATGAGTCTCTCATAACGAACAAATTAATAAAACGACACGTCCTGACCAAACATCCACAGCATGATGGTAAACCCAGGGAGTTCTTTCAGAACAGGGCAGAATGATTCAGGAAACAGTGATTCGACAGTGGAAAAGTAAGTCAGCTAGCAAGGCATTGTTGTCATTTTATAACAGGTGATAATAAGCAGAAATAAGGGAGTACTAACTAACTCTCATAGTAGTAGATGTGAGTTTCTCTTTCAAACAATCCCCTGGACTTGTACACAGCTAAAAGCTAACATTAGCCAAAGCAAACTAGCTACTGATAGTGCAACCCTGGTAGCAGTACAGATGATGTACAGTAGGCCAGATTATTTTTCATCTGTACTGTTACTTAAGGTTGCACTATCAAAAACTGAGCCTGTGTGTGTGTGTGTTCTGTTATTCATCTGTGTGATGTGATCAATCAGTTTATTCCAGTTAGAATTCAAATTATTTATTGTATTTTCGCAGCAACAGTTCCAACCTAGACAGATATGTAAGAGTGTTTTTAATGGATGAAAATAAACATGAATATATATTTATATGGATATTAATTCCATTGATATTTGTTTTTGTCTATATTGCATTTGTTTTAGGCATAATTCCAATGAAATGTACCAGTATTTATGTATAGTTGTATATTTTCCTAAGCTTGGGTCCCAGGAAAACACAGAATGTCTCATTTGAGTCCCAGGCTGAAAAAGTTTAAGAACCCCTGGTCTAGACAATTAGGTGCTGCCACAATATGTAAATGTAGAAATATAATGCAATTATCAAATTTTCTTTATCAATGTCATATGTATTATACATCAATGAGGAAAGCAGCCCTTATGTCTTTCCCAGAATGCTGCTGTGTGGTTGTGTACTGTTGCTCTTGGGCTCAGTCCTCGCCCATCCTCTGGATGAGATGTCACTGGACACACGGTGGAACTCCTGGAAGACCACCCACCTGAGAGAGTACAACGGCCTGGTGAGTGACTGTCTGTCTTTCTGGCTGCCTGGCTAACTACTCACATTTATGCAGTGCTTTTTGTTTAAGTTCTGCTCCGTTCCTCCTCCTAAGGTTAGCAATTACAGAACGATTACCTCAACCTTGGATAGCAAATATTCATGATGTTTCTTATTTGCTTTGATGGTGAAAAATGCTTTTGAATATCAAAGCCATTCATCATTATGAAATTAGTTATAATATAGTGTGTCACTTACACGTATAAGAACAATGTGATCTTAGATCTCAATAGTTTACAAACTATTGTGGAAAACTTCTGTATGTGTTGTTCTCCCTTTAAATGTTTTGTTATGATACCTTGCAAGCAAGAAAAGCAGGAAACATGAGAACCAATCCTCCGTTCAGAATTTCAACTTCCTTGTTTTTACAGTAAAGAGTTATCAGCCAAGCTGTTAGAAACTCAAGTATTTCAGTGCTATAAGATAACTTGATTTTATAAGACTATGTTTGGGCCTCACTGCTTCAGGATGTGTGTGTCCCACAATTTGCAGTCAGCACATTCCTCAGCAGTCAGCCGAAAACACAGAACAGCACTTTATCCCCTACTACATCCAGCTTTGAAGCATCATTCCTTACACATTGTAATGACTGATCGAAGGTTCTGTAACGAGTTGACAATAAATATTTTCCTAACTACCTTTCACCTCCACCATTTTGTGTCTATATGAACCAGTTCAGTTGCACTGTGGAGACTGTGAGCATAGGGACCAAAGCACACGAATGGCCAGCTGTATGATTGACAGTTGTGTTTTGTTGATGTTTTCATGGTAGGGGGAGGAGGCGATCCGTAGAACCATCTGGGAGAAGAACATGCGTCTGATCGAAGCCCACAATGAGGAGGCCGCTCTGGGCATTCACTCGTACGAGCTGGGCATGAACCACCTGGGAGACATGGTGAGTTAGTGAGCCACAACCTCTATGGGTGTTTTTTGTTGTTATTGCATACATGGAGAAAAAGCACACCAAAAAGAGAGGGTCTAAAAATGGTCTAAGTAACTCCATGTGGAAACATACGTCTGGAATGATATGTCAGAGGGAAACTATTTTGTGTTTGCTGTCCTCGGTTATAGTTTCTAATCAGTGTCTCCCTACTGTCCACGATTTATCATTTTGGGTATGTGTTTCAAATAGGAGAATGTCCCAAAGGTTTTATTTATAGTTTTATTTCACGAACAAAATTAAGCACAGGACAGAGTAGTGACTTTTATATGATGCAGATAGAGCACAGTCATCTGTGTTTTTACTCGTGCAATGGCCTACTGATTAAAAGGGAGGGTGTTAGGTTAGTGACTATTAAATCTACCCCTAGCTGTGACATGCATGTCAGGTCTGGTCATGAGTGATGACTGTGTTAGCGGGAGACTTGAACTTGAACGGGCTGTAGATTAAAATGGTAGGGAAAAGCAACCTGATTGGCTTTTACTGCTTGGCTTCTATGCCACTCATTAATGCTTTGTCCATTTATTATCCATCGGAGGACCCAGAGATCTGTTCATCTGAATGTCAGTTTCACTTCTATGTTGAGATACGCTGTGAATAAAAGAAGGATGTATAGTACTTCCAGTTTTACAGAGACTAGCAGGAATCCAACATGTTTCAGCACTCGTACTGGTGTCAGGGCATGGTGGGTTTAGAATTATGTCAAATGTGCCTGTTTAAAATTATACATATATATGTATTTCATGATCTCCAATGGGATTAATAAGCCATTTATCTATCTATATGTGATAACTGCTGGACTATAAACATGGGAACATTTATCTCTACTTATAGTGGGTAAATGGTTCATAGTCTATTGCTATGCATGCATAATTCCCTCATCCTCATCCCTCTCCTCTCCCCAGACGTCAGAGGAGATAGTTGCAAAGCTGACTGGCCTTCAGGTGCCCATGAACAGGGACCGTAGCAACACCTGGATCCCTGGCAACAATGTGGTGAACCTCCCCAGGTCCATCGACTACCGCAAGAAGGGCATGGTGACCCCAGTCAAGAACCAGGTTAGAGGATGCGAACAGCAAAGAGCTGTCACTCAAGTCCAGTGTTTCCCCTAGATGTATTTCTTATTTCCTAGATTTGTTGCACCAAAATGTTCAATCAAGCTTAATTGAGGCCAAAATAATGGTTTTAGGTAGAGAGCAACAATCTAGGCAGGGTGCCATCTGAACATTTTTAGGGGAAACAGGGTTATAAAGATCAGATTTCATATTCCTCTTTGCTTTCAGTGAGGTAGAAAATGATCACAGTTACAGTACAGTCACGTAACCTGTCTAGGACAATAGAAACCCATGGTTTGTCTAATTGACTTAGACAAGTAAAGAATGTTTGATTATGAAAGGTAATTACTCATTATGATCTAATTGGACACTAAGGCATTATTTATGTTTTATGTAAACATGGAATTTAGTTAAGTGGTACATTAAGTACCCAGGCTGAAATGTGGAGTACATCTTTTCTACCAGGGAACACTAGGAGATTAGCCCTAGATTTATACCATTCATCTAATGAACATTAGGTCACTTTACATGAGCACTAATAGTCTGTGGTATCACCAAAGAGCTGTCAGGTTCAGGATGGATGTGATAGATAGTGAGGCATAAGTGCAGCATGTCTACCCTCTAGTGGTGAATAAGATAACTACAGAAGTTCTGAGGCCAGACGAAAAAAACATTTGCTCAAACCCTCTGAAAGTTTTTTCTCAATCAGGGCCTTTGACTCTCTGTCAAAGTGTACCACCTTATGGAGAAATTGGAGAAGGCAACTCTGTAAATGTTTTATGTCCTCTCTTTCTCAGCTCTCCTGTGGCTCCTGCTGGGCCTTCAGCTCTGCTGGGGCCCTGGAGGGCCAGCTGGCAAAGACCACAGGCAAACTGATAGACCTCAGCCCCCAGAACCTGGTGGACTGTGTTACTGAGAACAATGGCTGTGGTGGAGGCTACATGACCAACGCCTTTGAATACGTTGAGGAAAACGGAGGCATCGACACAGAGGAGGCTTACCCTTACCTTGGCCAGGTAGGGGCATGGTTTGGCTGACATTGAAAAAGAATGTGACTGTCATTTTAGTTGTTCGCCAAACAGCTGTTTTAGTTTGTTGAAATTACATTTTCAGTCAACGTTTTCTTACAACATGTCAGGTGAGTTGGAATATGCTGGGTGACGTTTACATTTTCTGATTGAGCTATCACATCACATGCTCTTTAACCAAAACAAGCTAATAATCACATGCGGTTAACCATAAAGTGCTAAAATGTATTTTTTGGGACAGTTCCGGGAAGTGGTGACGTCCATGGTCTTATGTATTCTCCAATGGCCTAACTACAAACAACACAAATACTCACTTCCATATTTTTTTGTAATTTGCTTGCATGTAAAAAATATAACACTCAGGCAATTCTTTCTTTACCACTTCTGTGGTATATGATATATAGAACACACCACTACCAAGATGCTATGAAAGTCATTTGTCTTTTTCTAGCAATGTACAGTAGTAAAATAGCACCAAGACCAGCTATAGTGGAGAGTCAGTAGGCCTGATCACCAACAACAACGAGACAGCCTACAGGGAGGATGTAGGTATTCTTACGGCGTGGTGCCATTTAAACAACCTCTCTCTCAACGTTGGCAAAACAAAGGAGCTGATTGTGGACTTCAAGATAAACCAGGCTGGACACGCCACTATCCCCGTTACAGGGCCGCCGTGGCGACGGTCTGCCGTGGAGACGGTCAT
Source organism: Oncorhynchus masou masou (assembly GCF_036934945.1). Lineage (NCBI taxonomy): Eukaryota > Metazoa > Chordata > Actinopteri > Salmoniformes > Salmonidae > Oncorhynchus > Oncorhynchus masou. The sequence continues at coordinate 63,600,984 of NC_088240.1, forward strand.
CTCAGAGAACCTGAAATGGTCTAACCACACGAACACCGTAGTGAAGAAGCCAGCGACTCTTCAACCTCAGGATACCAAAGAACTTTACAGTGTTCTACGGGAGCACCATCGAGAGCATACTGTCGGGCTGCATCACAGCCTGGTATGGCAACTCCACCACCCCGGACCACAAGGCTCTTCAGAGGGTGATACGTGCAGCCAAACGCACCACTGGGTGCACACCGCCTGCCCTACAGGACACCTACAACACCAGGTGTCTCAGGAAGGCCAAGAAGATCATCAGGGACCCCAGCCATCCAAGCCATGCCCTGTTCTCCCCGCTTCAATCACTCAAGACGCGGACAGTACAGAAGCATCATGGCAAAAACTGAAAGACTGGCCAATAGCATCAGGCTGCTGAATAGCCACCACTACTAGTCAGCTACCTGCTCCCTCACCCCTGTTACTCCCCCCATGGAAATCCCCCACACCCTCAACTCTCACTTACCTTACCTGCTACTCCCCCCATGGACATCCCCCCACACCCCCCCCTAACGGATTTTACTCTGCCCCCACCCCAACGACATTGCAGTTGTTAATATGTTACAGTTGTTAATATGTATATTATAACTTTTGGGTTTTCATTTCCCCCAATGATCATGATGCTGCTCCCACTGTTTTCATTCTATCCCCCCCCCACCCCCAACAGTCTTTACTCTGCCTCCACCCCAATGGACATTTATTTCTTCATCACTGCCACAGTTGTTATTATGTATATAGTGCTATTTCTAATGTTGTTATTACCATTTTCATTATTTTATTTCACTAGTCCTGCATGTTGGAGCTCACAGCCTAAGATTTACACTTTACCTTGCAACCACACCTGCAACCCTGTACATGTGACTATTAAACAATCAGAATCTGAATCATAAATAAACCAATCCATGTCTACCACTCTGTCTACAGGATGAGCAGTGTGCCTACAACGCGTCTGGCATGGGTGCTCAGTGTCGCGGGTTCAAGGAGATCCCTGAGGGAGACGAGCAGGCACTGACCAAGGCTGTAGCCAAAGTGGGGCCTGTGGCTGTGGGCATCGATGCCACCCTCTCCACCTTCCAATTCTACCAGCGAGGTGAGTGACATTCTGCCTCCAAGAACCATGGATAGAAGAATCAACCACGTGTAGTGGTATAACACACGACACATGCCAGTAGACTCCTAAAGCGCTTCTCTTAAAGCTTATTGAAGCTCATTCCTTTCCACTGTTATTTACTCAGGTGTGTACTACGACCCCAACTGCAACAAGGATGACATCAACCACGCCGTGCTTGCAGTGGGCTATGGACAAACTGCCAAGGGCGAGAAATTCTGGATTGTCAAGAACAGGTGGGTCACAATGCACTGGGCTTATTCAATGGCATCAGGTAACACGTTTCACACTGTTGACTTGAAATGTATTTTTTCTAAATCAGGATTCATTCTCTTTATCCTCTCTCTCTTGCTCTCCCCCCTCTCTAACAGCTGGAGCGAGAGCTGGGGCAAACAGGGCTACATCATGATGGCACGTAACCGTGGGAATGCGTGTGGCATTGCCAACCTGGCCAGTTACCCCATCATGTAAACACCAAGCGGCAGAGGGCACCATGGAAGCAGGGAAGCTAAACCACATATCAATAACGACACCCAATACAGAAAATAACACTATGTTTCTGGAATAGCACATTCATATAGTCTGGAGGTTTGAGTATCCCAGAGTTCTTTTGCAAGCACTTTTAAAAGCCCTACATCAAGTCTTACTGTTATATCTTCAAACTGCCAGACTTCAATTGTAGTCTGATCTACAGTGGAACAACTATGATTGTGATGAAGAATGTGCGTAGTGCACAGCACTTTACATAGGTTGTATTCAGTGTGTCAGGTCAGGTAACATTGCTGTGCAATGGGAGTTTTGTCTCACTTTCCTGTCAATGCAAAAATGGCTTGTTGATCAAAGATTGCTCCTGGTGGGTTTTTTGATGATGTTGACTTTTATTTTATTGTTCAGCACTTTTACACCAAATTCTGTTGATTGAATTGTAACATTGTTTTCTATGAAATGGAATAAAAGTTGATTAATTTGAAATGTGAGTGTGTGTGTGCCTGTACATTTCCCCATTGAAGGAAAGAGAAGTGAAAGAAAGAAAGACAAACTGAAAAAGGAAGAGTAAGGTTCATGAGGTTCTTCAGCTATATTAAGTATCTCCAATCAACTACCACTCAGTGTACCCTATTGCAGTGCTGTATGTATACACACATAACAATATGTAAGAATTATACATGTATTTGTGTTGACTGTTAAATCTGATGATGATGAATACAGTATAGATTAGAAGCCTTCTTGAGGTCCTGAGATAGAGAGACAATGACAGAATAAACAGGTGAAAATGTCACATACTAGTTTCATACCAGTAACGCCTCTTCTTGCCTCAGACTCACCCCCTCAAACAACAGACTTCCTGTGATCTAGTCTTAAAATCAGATGAATTATCCTGAATAGTTCATGTAGCGTTGATTAAATGTAATGTTTATAAATACACTGATTGCAATGTTTAAAAAAGAGATTGGCAGGTAGCCTACTGTTAAGAGCAATGGGTCAGTAACCAAAAGGTTGCTGGTTTGAATCCCTAAGCCAACTAGGTGAAGCATCTGTAGATGTGCCCTCAGGCAAGTCACTTAACCCTAATTGTTTATACATTTTAACAGATATTTAAGAACAGTGGGCTGGCTACTAGTCAGTATGACATCTGGCTATATATTTTTATATTTCCCCCCTATCCTTCAAGAAGTCATATACATTCTAATTAAAGGGGTCTATAGCATTGTTTTTAAATGCAATGAGAAATAGTATTTTAGCATGGTGAACATAGACATTTATAGATGACACAACAGAAATGGTCAATGAGGAAGTTCTACCACATGACCTTCACAAATAAATATAAAGCAGGAAAACAGATCCCACTGAAATCAATTGACGCGCCTTGCTCTCCTCTGAAGTCATCATCAGGTGCACTCCGAATTTTACAAGGTAAAACCTTTCTCCGTTTTCAGTCGAGGCCGATAGGCTATTTCCAGTTCATTAATGTAGTTGGTTTTTGGTTTTAATTTGACCTTATTTAAAAACATTTTCATAAAGCATTCGTTTTACTTTCGTTTTTAATATGTCAGTGCAACATTATTTGCTTATAACCATTCATATATGTATGTTTTCTTCCTTCTGTGAAATTGTCGAATTCCTCTTTTCATTACAACCTTTTTTGTAACTTTTGTACAACATCAACATTAATTAATTGTACAGTTTCATAAACTAAGTTATTTCTACTGCTAGCCTAGTGGCAAACCTACTGAGATACTTATTTAACTAAAAAATAAGCCTACACAACGACACAATTTGCTTAATTTCTATGAAATTATATAATTTTACCCGTTTTTGGGCTTTCTTTTTCGCAGTAGAGATGGGTTAACAACACCGGTACGTCCGATAGCCTAATCTTGAACACTGAAGCTTCTTATTGAATAGGCCATAAACATTTTTCTATATACAACGTTTTTGTAGAATCTGGGTGATGTAATTATTTATTTGATCAGTGTTAAAGACTCTTGGTCAACAGTTTGTTTGCGCAACAGTTTCAATACCCGTTGATGGTTGGTCTTGTGACAAACTGACTCATTGTGTATAGGCTACAGTAGTTCCTGTCGAAGTAAACTTATTTGCGCAACTTAAACTTAATTGAGTCACACACTAGTACTTCCTTATTTGGATACACAATGAAACAGTACAATAGAATTGCCTCCTGGTTGAATAATACGTGTCTATTTTCTGTGCAGGCATGATGTTGTGGAGCCTGCTGCTCGCTGCACTATGTGGCACAGCAGTTGCCCTGTTTGACCCAATGCTGGAACAGCACTGGCAGATGTGGAAGAAGACACATGACAAGAACTACCAGAGTGAGGTGAGATGAACCAGCATCACTACAATATGTTTTGGCTAGGATAAGGCAAAGCTGCTACTATAGTGGCATTTAGACAGATTATGTTTGCTGTATAGGTTGAAAGTACTACCACCACATTTCCCACATACATATTTTTAAAAGTGTTTTAACCTTTATTTAACTTGTCAAGTCAGTTAAGAGCAAATTCTTATTTTCAATGACAGCCCAGGAACAGTGGGTTAACTGCTTTGTTCAGGGGTAGAATGACAGATTTTTACCTTGTCAGCTCGGGGATTCAATCTTACAACCTAGTCCAACGTGCTAACCACTAGGCCTCCTGTCACACCATTTCTTACATCTAACTAGCTAACACTGAATGCATTGTGATTCAACCTGTGTGGTTTGCATATTTGAAAGTGTATTGTTTTACAAGTCATTGACTTAGATTTTTCTACCCCTGTGTGTGTGGATAATGTGTAGGTTGAGGACTTGGGCCGAAGGGAGGTCTGGGAGAGGAATCTTCAGCTGATCAGCCTCCACAACCTGGAGGCGTCCATGGACATGCACACCTATGACCTGGGCATGAATCACATGGGGGACATGGTGAGGGCCTCAGGTCACTTACAATGCCAAGGGCCAGTTTGGAACTCTGATATCTGAAATTGTAGGTAAACTTAGTACCTACCGTGGCCTGATTCCATAAAAGTTTGATAGTGCGTGTATGGAATATGATACCAAAAAAGGCATGCAGAATATGGTATGCTTTCAGTAGGTATTGGCATGCAGAATATGGTATGCGTTCAGTAGGTATTGGCATGCAGAATATGGTATGCTTTCAGTAGGTATTGGCATGCAGAATATGGTATGCTTTCAGTAGGTATTGCAGTCAGGCCTGGTATACATGAAGGAAGAGTCAGACATTTAGATTTTGACCTACATGACTATTTATTTTGTTGACTTCCTTTGTCATTTTTTCCCGGCGTTCCATTTTCTTGGCCAATAGGTGTTGAAATGTTGCTAACCTGGTTTCCTGAAGACAAGACAGTGTGTGCATTCATTCATAATCTTAGTGATTACTGAGCATGACTGCAACTATACTTCCTTATGCCTCTAGTATGTATAACAAGTGGATGTACCCTTTCATGAGTACGCATCTGATTTGTTTTCTGTAAATACACAAGTAAAAGTATCATCCCATTGCACTACAGTATGTGCCTTTAAATGTATTTGTGATCCTGATTCAATGTGTATCTTCCTCCAGTTGATGTAGCATTGGGTTCATGGGATGGATTTATTATGCTGATTACATTAAGTGCTCTTTAAATGCTCAGTCTGGTCAACGTGTTGCCTCTTGTCAACCATTTTCAGACCCAGGAAGAGATTGCCCAGTCTTATGCCTCATTGCGTGTTCCTGCTGACCTCAAGAGGGAGCCCTCTGAATTTGTAGGATCCTCCGGTGCCCCCATACCTGATACCTTTGACTGGAGCAAGAAGGGCTACGTCACTAAAGTCAAACTGCAGGTAATGGCGAACAGCTGCGGTTTGTGTGAACAGATGCAGTCAGTGCGGTTTGTGTCTCCTCCTTTATGTACTGACATGTATGTGTAACTGATAGATGCAGACACACACACACACTGCATGGTAATGTTTTTAAATATACAGTACCAGTCAAAAGTTTGGACACACCTACTCTTTCAAGGTTTTCTTTATTTTTACTATTTTCTCATTTGTAAAATAGTATTGAAGACATCAAAACTATGAAATAACACATATCTAATCATGTAGTAACCAGAAAAGTGTTACTTTTTAGATTTTTCAAGGTAGCCACCCTTTGCCTTGATGACAGCTTTCCACACTCTTGGCGTTCTCTCAACCAGCTTTACCTGAAATGATTTTCCAACAGTCTTTAAGGAGTTCCCACATATAATGAGCACTTGTTGGCTGCTTTTCCTTCACTGTGGTCCAACTCATCCTTAACCATCTCAATTGGGTTTAGGTTGGGTGATTGTGGAGGCCAGGTCATCTGATGCAGCACTCCATCACTTTCCTTCTTGGTCATATAGTCCTTACACAGCCTGGAGGCGTGTTGGGTCATTGTCCTGTTGAAAACAAATGATAGTCCGACTAAGTGCAAACCAGATGGGATGGCGTATCGCTGCAGAATACTGTGGTAGCCATGTTGGTTAAGTGTGCTTTGAATTACAAATAGATCATTGACAGTGTCACCAGCAAAGCACTCCCACACCATCACACCTACTCCTCCCTTCTTCACGGTGGGAACCACGCATGCAGAGATCATGCACATGCTCTACGTCTCACAAAGACATGGCGGTTGGAACCAAAAATATCGGATTTTTACCAAAGGACAGATTTCCACAGGTCTAATGTCCATTGCTCGTGTTTCTTGGCCCAAGCAAGTCTCTTCTTCTTGTTGGTGTCCTTTAGTAGTGGTTTCATTGCAGAAATTTGATTATTAAGGCCTGATTTACACAGTCTGTTGAGATGTGTCTCTTACTTGAACTCTGTGAAGCATTTATTTGGGCTGCAATTTCTGAGGGTATCTCTGGGTCTTCCTTTCCTGTGGCGGTCCTCATGAGAGTCAATTTCATCACATCGCTTGATGGTTTTTGCGACTGCACTTGAAGAAACTTTAAATGTTCTTGACATTTTCCGTATTGACTGACCTTCATGTTTTAAAGTAATGATGGTGTAACGGTTTTCATGTGGTGAAAGAGAGTCGGACCAAAATGCAGCGTGTAGATTGCGATCCATGTTTAATGAACAAAACGTAACACGAATCTAAATACAAACACTACAAAACAAAGAACGTAACGAAAACCGAAACAGCCTATACTAGTGTAAACTAACACAGATACAGGAACAAGGACACTAAGGACAATCACCCACGAAACACACAAAGAATATGGCTGCCTAAATATGATTCCCAATCAGAGACAACGATAAACACCTGCCTCTGATTGAGAACCACTTCAGACAGCCATAGACTTAACTAGAACACCCCACTAAGCTACAAACCCAATACCAACACACCACATACAAAAACCCCATGCCACACCCTGGCCTGACCAAATAAATGAAGATAAACACAAAATACCTCGACCAGGGCGTGACAGATGGGCTGTCGTTTCTCCTTGCTTATTTGAGCTGTTCTTGCCATAATATGGACTTCGTATTTTACCGAATATGGCTATCTTCTGTATATCACTACTATTGTACCTTGTCACAACACAACTGATTGGCTCAAACGCATTAAGAAGGAAATAAATTCCACCTGTTAATTGAAATGCATTCCAGGTAACAACCTCATGAAGCTGGTTGAGAGATTGCCAAGAGTGTGGAAAGCTGTCATAAAGGCGAAGGGTGGCTACTTTAAAGAATCTCAAATATAAAATATATTTAGATTTGTTTAACACTTTTTGGGTTACTATATGATTCCTTATGTGTTATTTCATAGTTTTGGATGTCTTCACTATTATTCTACAATATGGAAAATAGTAGAAATAAAGAAAAACCCTGGAATGAGGAGCTGTGTCCAAACTTTTGACTGCCAAATTGTAAAGTCTTTCGTCTGTGTTGGACAGCAGTAAGACAAGCTGTCGTCATTGGCGTCGGCTAATGGGGATCCTAATAAATATATCAAATAACATTTGTGTACATGTGTACAGTTGTATGTATATCATAAATTATATGTATTATCTTTTTTAACTACTGGTAAATATCCTTGGGATTAATGAAAGTTGTTGCTACAGGATAATAACTGATATCAGGATGTTCAACACAGCGCTGTCTCTTTTCAGGTCTTACTTCCTCTGTCTACTGTAGGCCTCTTCCTTGTTCTCAGTTGTTGAATCAGTTCCTTTTTTGTGAGGTAGTCGTTGGCCTAAGTGCTAGGATGTGCAAGTTTAAAACCACTGAATGACAAGCACAACACGTCTACATAACATGAACATTTCAGTTACACTTTATAGTTCCAGTAAAATGTTTCTGTGTTACATAGTAAAATAATTACTTTTGGGGTACTGTGAGAACTGAATCAAGCACCACGAGGCACTATTTGACACCAAGTTGTCAATTATATTGCACCTTTTCCTTTTGATTATATTGCACGTTTCAGCAAACATTGGTACCACATCATTTCTTGTAGATTCAATCATAATGAAACAGTACAGTAAAATAAGGTATTACTAATAGGACTCTCAAATGAACTTTATCCAGGTATTAGATGGGGATTGCTTCTGTCTCGTCCATAGGGCTCCTGTGGCTCCTGCTGGGCATTCAGCTCTGTCGGAGCCCTGGAGGGCCAGCTGATGAAGACCACAGGTAAACTGATAGACATCAGCCCCCAGAACCTGGTGGACTGCTCCTCCAAATACGGCAACAAGGGCTGCAATGGTGGCTTCATGAGCCAGGCCTTCCAGTATGTCATCGACAACCAGGGCATTGACTCTGACAAGTCCTACCCCTACAAGGGAGTGGTGAGTATAAACTAGTATTAACAGCATTAATAGTGTGTAGCTGGGGTCAGCTGCCCTTGGTAAGTAGCTGCAGTAACTAGCTGGTTGTAGCTTATTTCCCACGCCACATTAGCCTTGTGCAGCACTATCTGACCCTTTTGTTGTCTTGTATCCCCTGTTAGCAAGAACAGTGCAGCTACAACCCTGCTCAGCGTGCTGCAAACTGTTCCAGGTACAGCTTTCTACCTGAGGGGGATGAGCAGGTACTGAAAGAAGCCCTGGCCACCATCGGACCCATCTCTGTTGCCATTGATGCCACCCGACCTCATTTTTCCTTCTACCGCAGTGGTACGGAAAAACTTCATTTAAACTTCTTGGGTCATTTTTTTTTTTTTTTTACATTTTAAGGATAGTATGGTCTTGACATTGGTCATGTATATCTAAATCTGAAACAATGTGGCATTTATTGAGTAATTGTCCACTTTATGGTCAACTGCTGGGCTTTGACTTGTGGAGAAATGCATATATATTGAGGATTGACTTGTCATTGTCCAACCCATGTATCATTGTAGGAGTTTACAATGATCCAACTTGCACAAAGAAGATAAACCATGCTGTCCTTGCTGTGGGATACGGTACCCTGGGCGGGCAGGATTACTGGCTGGTGAAGAACAGGTAAGGGGATTTAGAACTTCCCTCAGATTTTCCATCTTCAAAGCTCCATCTGCTCTTCTGTTGTTCTGTATCTAGATATTTAGTCAAACAGGGCTACTGTTCAGAGCTGAGATGAAAAGATCCTCCAAGTGGACTTAGTATCCAACTTTATTCCCCTTTTCAAACCTCCATCTGCTCCTTTGTTTCATTACAACAAAACAGGACCATGGTGAAGGGTAAAAAGGGAAGTGGAAAGAGAACGTAAAACTCAAATTAGGCTTTAGACAAATGAACCTTGGTCGTTTGGGAGTTAATGCGATTGTTTATTGTGGGGTTATGCAACCGGGGGTCTGCGGCCCCTTAGGGGTACTGCAGGGGGTCCGCCAAAATAATAATTTTAATATCAATGTTTTTATGAATTTCTCTAGCAACAACAGAATAAACTACATACCGAATGTTGAAAAGAGGAGAAAATCTTATTTCTACACTGAACAAAAACAAGAACGAAACATGCAACAATTGAAAAGGTTTTACTGAGTTACAATTCATATAAGGAAATCAGTCAATTTAAATAAATTCCTTAGGACCTGATCTATAAATTTCACATGACTAGGAATGCCGATATGCATCTGTTGGTCACAGATACCTTTAAAAAAATAGTAGGGGCATGGAAATCCGTCTGTATCTGGTGTGACCACAATTTCTCTTGTATTTTTGTTTAATGTAATAATGTCAACTTTATCTCTTAACTTCTAATATTGAGCAAATTACACTGATTGGAGCCAATTACACACTCCCTGGAGTATCGGACATAGGCTTTGAAAAAGCTCCCGCGAATAGGCTAACAGTACGGCAAGTGCCGCTGGCTGATGGTTAGCTGACTAAACTCAACTCCATGGTGGAGGTTTCTGATTAACACCACGAACGGAGTTGAGCAGAGAACAAGCTTTGGGGAATTTAAGCTCTGACTACATCTGTAAACTCTGACTACATTTAAGCACTGACTACATCTATTTGCCCAAGGTCAATACTTCAAAATTTTAACGCTTACCTATGTTTGTCCTCTGTAGTTGCGTGTCTTTCTTTGTTTGATGAAATCCATATTTTATTCTGTAAATGTTAATCACATACAACCACTGACTGTTTTCTCGAAGATGGCAACTTAGCGTGAATGCGCATGTGCCAGTTGAATCTCAGATGAATTAGGCCTAGGTCTCCAAATGCTCATGTCCAATCCAATTGCACAATCTAGGCCAACATCATCAGAGATTCAATTGGCACATGCACATTCAAGCTGAGTTGCCATCTTCGAGAAACAGAAACGAGCAAACAGTTGGTGGTTGTATTTGATTAACATTCATTGAAAAGGGAAGTCCTGCAACTACAGGGGCCGAACATAGGTACAAGGTAAGCGTTTCATAATTTACTTTTTTTAAAGTATTGACCTTGAGCAAATCAATGTAATTGGAGCTGAATTTCACAAAGCCTGGTCTCTGCTCAACTCCGTTGGTGGAGTTTTTCAGAACCGTCCTTTACCATGGAGTTGAGTTTAGTCAGCTAGCTGCTGGTAAACTTTCTTGACCTGGACATACATGGCTGGCTAACCTTTGTTTAACCAGCTAAATAGCTGCTCATAATCATAATCTCTAAACACATCTCTCTAAATGTGTTTAGAGTTCCCTTTCTAGTTAATAGGCAATGTTAGAGTTTACATTTCCTCTTACAAAATACTTTGAAAAACAATCTACCAAATCTATTCCATTATGTTTCACCTGATGATAAGACAAGACAGGTGATTTATTTTGTAACTAACGTATGATGGGGGTCCCTGGGTCGCCGGTTTGCCTGGGAGGGGGTCCCTGAGTCACCGGTTTGCCTGGGAGTGGGTCCCTGGGTTGCCGATTTGCCGATTTGCCTGGGAGGGGGTCCCTGGGTCGCCGGTTTGCCTGGGAGTGGGTGCCTGGGCAAGAAAATCTTGAAGACCCCTGATTTATTAAGTATTGATGTTCATTGGAAATATGTTTCAATCTTCCTCACCTTCTGTCTAGCTGGGGCTTAAAGTGGGGAGACCAGGGATATATACGGATGTCACGCAACAAGGACAACCAGTGTGGCATCGCCTTGTACGGGTGCTACCCTGTCATGTAACTCCTGCCAATCAAAGGGGCCTAACTGGAAAAGCTGAGCCCTTTTATTAATTTAATGTAATTAATTTTTACTTCCTCCATTGTTTTAGTGTTGTTTTTACCATTTCACTTTCTATCACTTTCTGTCTATATAGACAGTACTTCTTTAGAATTGTTTTTACAAATCATATATAAGTCAAATGTGATTATCTACATATCACCGTAGCTAGCATCCAGGGGGTGTACTTGTACATCAAGCTGCCTCACGCTACAGAAACAGGAGATAGGCTCCTGCTCCTATGAGCCGTTCTGGCTCGAACATGCCAAGGCTTGTGCAAGGCTACATACTTATTTAAATCAAAGTATATTTTGTCATCAAATAAAAAGAACTTTAAAAGAACTGATTTGAATTGAATGAATACTTCTACCTCCAAACTGTAGTGACTGTAAATTGCAATGTGTGTTTATTTCCATTTCCTCAGTCACAGTGTATGTAGACCTACATCCTGTGTGTTGCCATGCAGCGTGAATGAATTCAGCAGACCAACAAACTAAATTGGGTTACAAATGAGTCATTTTAATTTTTTGGTGCAACATCACAACAAACAATTTCACATGAGGTATTCAAAGGGATTCTCTTTAGTTGTTGTTACAAAATGTCCCACCATGATTGACATGTAAAGTGTTGTGTTTTAAGCCTTTGGTTGGTTAGCCGCATTCATTAGTTAGTCTAACACATGGACGAGAATGGCACGATAAGTATGGTGGGTGTCCTAGTTCAGGAACCCGGACACAAACCCATGTCAAATACAATATTTCCCCCAATTTGGCCTCGTTTAAGCTTTTCCAACAGTGGGATCAAACAGTATTTCAAATACACTAACATATTGGAAAAGGAATAATGGTTTTACAAATGTGAAAAAATAGCTTTAGTCTCCTCTTGACCTTTTGTTTTTGGTTGAACTCTTGATTTTTGGGCTTTCATAACTGTTACAGTAAGTCACATGATTCTAGTTTGGTACAAGGAATAGGCAACATTGATTACAGCAAGATCCTCCTTGCTTGGATCGTCACCTACTTTTTTGGTCTTGAAAATGATTATATACAGATTATTGGTAAATATGACTTCTGTAGTACACTGGACTACGCTTTGGCTGGATGGGGCTTGGTTGCTCCTGTAACAGATTGATTCCAGCACATTTGGTTTTGAAAAAGCATGAGAGACAGATGGACAGACAGATAGACAGACACCCTGAAAGGATGGAATCTTTGGTTAAGAAACTTCTTTGCCACACAACATCTTACACAGTTGAGGTAGATGGGTAAGTATCCATGTACACAGGGGGACAAAGGGAACACTGGGGTTACGGAGTCCAAATACTTCCTCTACAGTCACAACTTCATGTCAATCTCTCAGTTCCAACTTCAAATGCTGAACCTAAAAATACTGTGTTTCTTAACACATCTCACTGGACTTCACTATCTTTGGATTTCTGGTGTATTAATTAAGATGGAATGATAACCCCACTTATAGTACAAAAAACAATATCAGAGGGTATCCATGCATATTCAGCTATACTTTAGTATATAATGTACCTGTGTTTTTAAGCCCCAGAAGAGCTTGAAAACATCCTTGCCTAAGGTGTCCTTTAATCTAGAGAGACATTTCTTTACACTCCACTAGGGGGTGCAATAGGCGTAAACTGATGACAGACCACCTGCAATACTCTATCAACTCTCCGTACAAAGGGGAGTTCTCTCCTCAGTTAAGACAGAGCAGACAATGACTTAAAAGTCTCTCCCCATTTGAGGGCAGACTCTATTCTAAAATATGGGCCGTGTAAAAAAATAAATAAAGGTGTCATGGGGACCTATTGTCTTTGATAGAACACCATATGACAAGCTTGAAAAAAAGGAACATCAAAACTGGTAGGGGTTTTCATGTTCCCTGCACCAGACTGGCCCCCTCCCTTGGTCCCAGCATGCTTACAATTGTTGCTCATTAAACTTTAATTCTACTCTATTGTGCCCTTCCACCCCCTCTCCCAAAACATTGCACCCTGTTCAGGGGTGATTCAGCCACCCTTCTGATCTCCCCGCCCCCTTTGAATGCCCCTAAGCCCACGGGTCTGGCCAGGAACGGACCCTTAAACCAGATACGCAGAGAGGAGACGGATAAAAAGGCTCCCTTTGAAGTCTGCAAAAGTCGATGGCCTCTTTCATGACCGCCCGTCTTTCAAGTGCACGCTGTGAAGGGGCCCCGACAACACGCCCCTCCCAAGGTTAAAGACAGGAGAAGCGCACGTTAGCTGGTGGACAAGCTATCCCTCCCCACTACCCGCCAAAGCAAAACCAAGAACACGCGAGAGGAGCCTGTGGAACTGAGAAGACTGGCAGAAGGGCTGAGTCTGGAGGATGGTGAAATCACATTGAGCAGGACATAGACAGGAGTGTGTGCACTGCAGCAAGGGGAGTCACTGCTATGCCTACCCCAGGAAGATGCACAGCATGCATGTTTCCATGGGGTCTCAAAGGATTCACACTTAAGAGCCTGAAATGCTCTGTAAGTGCAACCCTGGACTCTCCAGACACTCTGCTGAATGATGTTTGAACACAATTTTACAAGCAACCTGTGAACCTATGAGATGTCACATTACCACAACATTCAAACAAGCTTAGCCTCAGCATAAGACCTGACCACAGAGACATTTGCCAATAGTAAAGAAATCCCCATTATTCTATAAAAAAAAGGCCTTAAAGAGAGAGATACGTAACATCACTGGGAGTCGTGGGAGAGGAAAGGGGTTTAGGCCATACATTCAGGGAGGACAATCTTAATCTTTGGTATTACGATGGGATTCTACAACTGAAAGAGCCCATCAGAAAAAAAAGTCAGTTTCACACGGACATACAAAGCATTATTAAATAAATACTTACAGTATATAGATAGCATAAATAAATAACAAAATAAATAGAGAGAAAACAAAAGAAAAACAATAAATACACAAATGCAGTAATAAATACATTGATCAGTTCAGCAATGGCATTTTAAATTCTTGCTCCAATGAAACTGGTTATAAAGAGGCATGTTAAAACCGTTCCTTGAGGAACTAAAATGACCTTGGTGTACGTAGCAGGACTGGAACAACAACAACTCATACTTCCATTGGATTTCTATAAATAGAGCAATGTGCTTGAAATCTGTACAAAAGGGCTAAAAGAATCACATTCCTCCATTTTCTAGGCGTCTGTAAAAAAAGAAGATTTGCAATGGAGCCGAGGTTTGTTCAGTTAAGTGTTTTGAAACATGAGTGGAAAAAATACTACACTACTACTATACATTGTGTTACAAGTACTTCTTCCTTTGCGTCTGTCGTGTTCAAAGTGTTTTGGTTGAGTCAAAATGGCTACAGAGCGTTTGTTTGGTAAGTCAGTCAATGTCTTAAAGCTGGAGGGTTGCATCAAAAAGTCTCTGACTTGGCATCCCTTGTAATTCTGCCCTTGTTTACAGATTCTGTCCCGATTTAAAATGAGACACACCAAGGTTGCTCCTTGAAAACTGTGATTCATTCAAGCTGGAACCGTTGTCAAGAAGTGTAAAAGACAAGTCAAGGTTCTCGTGACAGGTAATGATTGAAAACGGAGAATCGTAGAGAGAGAAATAACCTCATGATCATCCAGAGAGTTCTGCAGTCCTGCGAACCATGTTATATGGGAACACATGCCGCATTCTGTAGAAAACGTGATGGAGCTCTGATTTTGTCACAATCCCCATGTTATTCTCTGTGACCTTCATCTTGACTCCTCAGAGAAACAAAGGACATAAGACGGAGATCTGTCGATGTAACGGGTGGTGAAAATTTGAATTAGGGGTGTTATGCAATGCAGCGATGCCTCTTGATTTCTGTTTCTGGTAAAGGAGATGGAATTACCCCGAAGGGCAAACAAAAGTGTGGCTCCTCCTGATTATTAATAACCTCATAACCATACTATTCCTTGTGCCATTTTTTTTATAAAAAAAAAAAACCTTTCATCTTTAACTCTTGATTGTTGGAAAAGGACCCGTAAGTAAGCATTTCACTGTTAGTCTACACCTGTTGTTAACAAAGCATGTGGCAAATGAAATTTGATTTGATTTCATAACCTACCATATTAAAATTGAATGTGATAAAATTATAGAAATCAAGGATGCTCACTGTTACCCTCTTAAAATTCAAATAAACTATTCACCCACGACCATTCAAATTATAGGAACTTGTCTCATACAAGTGCTGATATTATTCTGGGTATCACCGCTTCAATATCAAGGAGAGATCAACTTTGGTCTGAAATGCTCTGTGATAATTCTTCATAAAAAAAACTAAACTACGCCAACTCCATCACTCCCTCTAATAATGAGGAGTACATTATTACGCCTGATCTCTACCTAGACCAGTCTATGTGCCCTCTGCTTCCACGACGCCCACCCAGCCCACCTCTATCCCATCAGGCCGTGCTGCAGGACACGGCGGAGGAGGACACGCTGGAGCCCGAGGAGCCTGTGGAGGAGGGGCGGCCCTCTTCCGCCCACTTGTTGACATTGCGGCGCCTGGCGTTCATAAAGAAGTTGCTGACAGTGGAGAGCTCCAGGCCCAGCTGCTGGGAGATGGTGACCTGGAGGTCCTTGGCTGGCCGGTGGTTCTCCCGGAAGATGGCCAATAGGGTACGCCTCTGGAGGTCCGTGAACACCAGTCTGGTGCGCTTGGGACCCTGGTTGCGCTCCAGTTTACTCTGCTCCTCCTCCTTCCGCTTGCAAGCTGTAGGCAGAAGAAGTAGAAAAATGGGTTAGCTAATATAGACGGGCTAGCTAACTAGGACAAATGGATTTGCTGAGAGAAAGTGGATTTGTTGAAGGAAAACAGATTAGCTAAGCAAGTTTGATTCGCTAAAAGACATGAATCAGCAACTTGTTTCACTGCACAGTTGGTAAAATAAACCTAATCCACCAGAAATCAAGACATTAGGCTGTCACACTATTACATGCAAGTAGGCCAGTCAACTTGGATAAATGCTGACTAGACAACTAGACCAGCAAAAAAACATAAAGTAGGCTACAGATAAATAACAAATGAACAAGTTCCTCTTGGCATGCATTTAGTTTTTTAATGACATTTGAGTCATTTAGCAGACACTCTTATCCAGATTAGTTAGTGCATTCATCTTCAGATAGCTAGGTGGGACAAGCACATATCTCACTCATAGTAAGTATATTTTTCCTCAATAAAGTAGCTATCAGCAAAGTCAGTGCTAGTAGCGGGGGGAAAGTAAAGTGTGAGTGTTTGTTAACGAAAGGCAAATGCAGTGTACACGTCATTGGGCTAGTCTGCTCTGTTTTCTGTTGTCATGTGCAGACCGGTAACAAGTCAGTGCGCCTGTGTGACACCTGACCTGTGTGTGGTGGGAAAATGAGACCAACACAGAGCATGTACATGAGCAAGTGGGGAGTTTTCAGAATTTGCCTACGCTAGACTAGAGCATGAAATAAAATGTAAATGTTACCTCCTGCACAACAACATTGGCTACTTCAATCGGCCTACCTGCAGTTCTGGCTTATGTTGTTGTTATTATTGACTATCAAAGTTTTGTTTAATAATTAGTGTTACAGTTTTACCTAAACATTTTTACACATTTACTGGTAAGACTCGGCTACAATTTAACCTCGCTTTCATTTGGAATTTCAGTTCGACTAAATTCCAAGTGGTTGTTTTCCGTTTACAGTTATCCAGGACAGAGGACGGAGATGTAGCAATGGGGGCAGAGGCTACCATTCTAGAGGAATAACAGACGTTTTCCAAGGCAAAAAAGAGAAGCCAACTTGAGGTTGGTAAAATTTGCCGTGCCAACCAAATAGCATCCAAATGTAGACTATAAGTAGCCTGCAAGGAATTTTTGCAGTAAGGTCCCTAAAGGCTTTTTGCATTAGGATGGTAAATTACTTATGTGCAAGTCTGTGCATCATTCACAGGAGGGTGAAAAGTGTTTATGCTCCGTAGGCTATTCACAAACAATTGCAGTCCAGGATCATAGTATAGAGCAGCCAGTGCAGTCCTCGTAAGGTAAAAGAACATCATGTCTCTGAGAGAAAATTCAGTCATTTGAAATTACCCACTTAAAATGGTATATTGTTCAATGTTTACATGTAGCCTAATTCGAGTGTTGAGAGAAAACGGTAGAGGCTATGGGCTGTGTCTGCAGTGCATCCATATGAGGATTAGACAATATAAGGTGTATGGGCTACTCTGCCCACAACTAAACATTTGACCACATATACAAGTAGGCCTACAATAGATACTGTATGTACTGGAAACACTACACCCCCTGTTGTCTTCATAAATTAAGACAGCCCCCCCCTTCCTTCTTCTTCCTTTTCCCTCCTCTTCTCCGCTGACTTGTCTTAGTGGACACTCCAACATCATTCGTTTCTCATAAAAGTAATTTACATGAGGTGGAGAGAGTGAGTGATAATCACTTTAGGGAGAACTAATTTATTTTCTATTAAATAGGTTACGTCAGAGAGGATTGAAACAAGCAGAGTCTGCACTGCTCCGAGTGTTCAGAAGCCCTATGTGGACTAAAACATATTTGGGTGACTCTTGTAATTACCTAAATGCCCACTTTTAAGACCTCAATCAGCAGCGTGTGGTTGTATTTCTTTTTTTGCTGATGGTGAAGGTCTTTTTAAAGCGTAAGCAGTGACACACCACATACACACAGCGAGGCTGCCCCCAGTCTCTAAGAAAGGCGCTGAGATGTTCAATAGATAGATTGGCTTACTGAATATCTCCCCATTGAAAATCATCTCACACACTGAGGGTTGATAGGCCTGATATTTGCTGTAAACCCACGGTAGTGCAAATGATAAATGGCAACTCAAAGACAACTGATAAATATTTTATCATTAGGACATTTATTAGCTGTGTCATCATAACGACAACATTTCAAATTTACTAGCCTATAGCTGAGGTCTAGTTTAGCAAATGTGAATGTTGTGCCTTAATACATTGTGTTGTAATTCCCACTGTATATTTACTCTGAATCATTATCTGAAGGAAATGTTAGACTCTGGGATGTCTAACCTCTTGTCAACTTGAGATTACAGGGCCTGTTACCTTTTAGGCATCTACAGCTCATTTACATTTCTGAGAGTTATCGAACCATTTCTCATTAAAATCTGAAGGGCCTGAAATTCCTGAAGCATGTCAATATTACCACAACTAAAATAAATAGGTTTTCCCAACTGCTACATGTTTTACTGGCATTATATATTCCTACCGTGTCAATACGAAGACTGCAGGTATAGAACCCATACTGTCCTGTGCTCAGAAACACATTGTAATGAAAGCAATGACATGTAAGTAGTGGTTAGCTTGCTTGTACTGTGGAATTATGGGTTGTTGGAGGAGTCAGGGTGTCCCACACCTCCTTTTTTCCTCTGCCCCTCCATCCTATCCTTTTCTCCCTCCCTGGCTGGCGATCATAACGCCGACCATTAAGTAAATGCTTCCTTATGCTGTAATCATGTGTAAAAGGCTTGCAATTACCATGTTATAAATCCCTGGCACTGGGGCTACTCCTGGAGACATAAATATTCCCCTATAGGCTTCTTATGATCGTGGGAACAGCCCCTGATCATGATGTATGCCCTTGTCTCGTGTTGCTGAAACGTGATCGAAAGCCCTTTCCCTACCCCCCGGCGTCTGAACCTCCACCCCCTCCTAGCTGACCCCCTCCCTGTCCCCCTCCAGCCCCAGCCCACCCCCTGCTGATTTCTTGGGCCAGGGGCTGATAGAAATTATTGATTAAATCTGTGCAGCTCAGACTCCGACCCATAGAGGCTAGTTAACCCCTTCAGCGCCAGAATGGGGAGCTGCAACAACCCAATAAAAACAACATTGTTTGTTTGGGAGACTGGGCTGTTAAAACCATACTGGAATGTTACTCATTTTTGATATGCAAATGTTTCCCTTGTGACCTTTGAGCTAGGATAACTGAACTGAATATAGTAGCGTACATACGGTGGATTGGCTTCATGGCTTTCATTACTGGGGGATGGCGCAGCCACTGGACCTGAGACATAAACCGCATTGACCTTTCTTATTCATTTAGACCTTCAGTCAAGGGCTTCAGCCATCATCTTTAAAGTTAGGTTCCCTGATCTCTCGCGACTTAAAGTGTTCAAGCACCACTGCGTGGTCTTTAGCTACACCCTGCCTTCTTCTCTGACTACAGCCTGATTGCCTCCTCCACAGCCTGTGGTTGGCCTGAAGATGCATCTAATATGCAGTGCAGTAATCCAGAGAGCATATCCACTAAACAGGAGAAAGTAAAATAACCTTCTCCATGTAAGCGCTTCAGAATGTCTCCAAATAAAGAGGAATATTAAAAGACAATAACATTACATAATCAGGTCCACCATTTATCCTAAAGCTTTGCATAATAAAACATGATGTCGAGGGAAGATAACTGGCATGATAACAATAAACATGGAGAGCTGGCTGAGACACTGACATGCTGAAGGAGCTGCTGGGTATTTAAAGGGAGTGCTGCATTAAGGTGGATCATCTTAAAACTTGAGGCGTGAAGCAAAGAACACTTGAGCTATCTTCAGACTAGGGAGCACAGGGCACTGTGCATTCTAATTCCTGTCTCGATCTGCTGATGCGGTCGAGGTGTGTGTGGGCATGGCGTGCTGCTCTTTCCCATGGAAATCAATAGAGGCTTGTAATTAAACAAAATGGGGTTGGCTGGGAAGGGAAAAACAACCCCCTCAGAAAGTAGGTTATGTAGAAAAGTGCAAAGCTGTCCAAATTGTGGCTTTGCCAATAACTAAATATGCAAGTTTAGATTGTGTGGGGGAGAAGCATTGTCAAATGTTAGTACGCTTGCAATACATCCCCCATGTAAGCTCCTTCATTTTTTATGACTAGGATTGATCTGCTCCTTCAATTTTGAGCAGTCAGTTGTGAGAAAAAAAATCTATGAGCATTGAGGTAAAATGACAAGAATACTGCAAGACAATCCAAATGGTTGTGTCGTCTATGATAAAAAGGTGGTGTTTTCTCAAAATGCAAAAAAATGCTAAAGTTTACAGATGGCACAACACCTCAGCGGCAGGGGAAAAAAAACGTTTCCTTCCTTGCACAATAACACTGCTTCAAGTAAAGATTGGATGCATTGAATATATACTGTAGACAACAAAGCTGTCACATAACAGAAACTCTGGAAATCTAAAAGAGAATCACCTGTAACTGGGTTGAGTATGATAATTGTAACATTTTGTCGAACTGATGATGTACACATGTGTTCAGAGAGCTACACAATCAAAGATCAATAATTGTGAGAGGATTGCAAGAGTGCACAATCATTACTTATGAGCCCTATTGTGCTTTTGGGCTTAATCAGTTGTGCTGCTGACAGATAGCGAAAAGCTGTGATCAACTGTGCTTGCTTGCACAGCTCACAGACCCCTGCCGACATATGCACACTCCTCTCAGCCCATATCATATTACTGTGTTCACTTGGATCTCTTTCTGTGCTTCGTGTTTCAGATGGGTTCTCAGTCCCTATGGAGTGACAACGCAGTAACACTGCACTGTATAGTGTGCTATCTTCTTCAGTGCATATCCCTAAAGAATATCCGATGTCAACCAACAACTCATGTACTGCCTTTTAAAAATCTATTTTTTTCATAATGTTGTTTTATCTTGTACTCCCATTTCACCAATATTATTGATTAGATATGGGGATTGCATA
Organism: Oncorhynchus masou masou; assembly: GCF_036934945.1. Classification (NCBI taxonomy): domain Eukaryota; kingdom Metazoa; phylum Chordata; class Actinopteri; order Salmoniformes; family Salmonidae; genus Oncorhynchus; species Oncorhynchus masou. The sequence continues at coordinate 63,621,978 of NC_088240.1, forward strand.
TGAAGTGTGGGTGAAGAAAACAAGTGTATCTTTCCACAAAAGAAACATTTCCTAACTATCTCCCAAACTCTTAACGTCAGGCATGCACAAACAAATCGTATTTTATGGTGGTTTCACCAACAATAATCCTTGTAATTATGATCTCCATGGTTCATTTATGAAGGAAAAATGTCCACTCTAATGGTTTAACTAGATCACAATACATTGTGTACCCTGCTCCTTGAATACTCTGTAACCGTACAAACTATGGACCTATCATTCAAATATATCCTTTCGGAACATAGGAAAGGCACAACTCGTTTTTCATTCCTCTGATCAGCATACAGATCTTGTTGGATTTTTTTAGAAAAACATGGAGAGAAAGACAGATGTGGAGAGAAAGAAATGGAAAGAAATCTTACCCTCTAGCCGCAGTGAGGCCATCCTTTGAAACTCGGGCTCCTGCAGCCAGCGGGACATCCTCTTGAAGGTCTCGCGGCCAGACTTGAGCTTGCCCCAGGGCTTGGGGTTTCTCAGGAGGTCAGATAGAGTGCCCTGTGACCTACACAGCACCCTCTCTGCAAAGATGGCCTGGGGAATGCTGTACCTCTTCAGCTCAGTGATGATCCTCTGGGCCACGTCCCTGGTGTCGATCTCCTCTCCAGCCCCTCCACCTCCACCACCCTGGGAGCTGGGCAGCATGCCCTCACTGCTGGGCAAAGAGGACGAGGAGTGGGGGAGCTCCCCGGCCTTTGAGGACTGTTGGCTGGGGTGGTGGTGTTGGTAGTGCTGGCTGTAGATGTGAGGATGGTGGCTGGGCGCGTGTTGGTGAGCCTCCATCTTGTTCAGCTGATGGCTGACCGATGAGTCGCCGCCCAGCCCTGGAGGGGACATCTCCCTGCCGAAGTCTGCCGTCCTGCAGAAGATGTTGCCCCCGTGGACCTCGTAACTACTTGGAAGCATCTGGCCACCATTGCCGTTGGGGCTGTTTCCCAGTGTCCCGTAACCATGCATGGGTGTCCCCAAGCCAGAGCCTGTAGAAGGTGGTGAAAGGCTCTGTGTCATCCCCAGATCTTTGCCGTAAGGGTTGTAGAAGTTGCCACCCAGGCCTCTGTCCTCGCGCATGAGAGTAAAGCTCCCGATGACATTGCTGACCGGCAGGCAGGGATGGTGGTGGTGATGGTGGTGGTGAAATTTGTCATCGAAAGGCTGCAGGGGGGTTAGTGTGGTGTACGTGCTGCCACAGCTAGATGGAGCATCTCCTCCATAGCCCAGTGCTGACATGGAGTGGTCGAATCCTGGAGGTCGGTGCTCAGGCTCCAGGGACATGGAGTGCCCCCCAAGGGAGGGCCTGGGGAAAGCAGCTGAAAGGTCCCGTGAATGCAGCATCGCTCTGCCATCCTGACTATGGAGCTCAGAGTGGATTTGGACAGACATCTCCCCTAGACTTCCATCCATTTTGAATTTAGTGAATTTCCCTTTTTTTCTATCTTTATGGTGTTGTTTCAATAGCCTAGTTGTTGTTTAACAGTAGACTAACAGTCTGGATGGCCCTTTTCCTGTTGCACAATACTATGGATTTATTGATTTCTGAATGGATTGATTTATGTGCTTCTATACTGTCCAATTAATTATCTGATAACAACTTAAGTAATCTCTTTAAACTCCTTCAAACTCCAGGAAATCAAGTGTGAGGCAGCTTCAATAAGATTAACTATCACATTATTTGGATTTGTGCTACAACACTTCTTATCCTTTCTTTGGGCTTCAACTGTGTTCCACCGCAGAATCGTCGCTCTTTTGCCTGCGGGAGATCAAATGTTTACTTGTCTGTATTTTAGTTATAGCCTTCTCATGCAATAGTGACGTCTAGGCTATTGTAGACTATAACCACAGTCACAAGCATTTCAAACATTAAGTGTATTTTTTTCTTCATTTCTACGAGAGCCGATCAATACATGTGTAACACAAATAAACGACATCGCGATGTCTTCACAAGCAAATCCACTCTTACAAATCACATTATTGCCTCTCAAGCAAAGTTCTAAATACTCGATGAGCGCGCACACGATTATTTGGACATTAACGTGCGTCATTCTTGCATATTTCTCAACACAATTCGGACAACCAATGGTGGTTATATGTTCTATTTAGGAAATGTCTGAGCATTTAAGTTGTTTTGAGATATAACGACACCAACAAGTAACAGATGTGTGACCTCAATTGTATTATTCCTACCTTATTCTGTTATATGAGCGCATCCGCGTCTGTTGTCGGTCCTCTGCATCTCTCCGATTGTGTCGCTTGTCTCTTGTCTTCCAGCCTGTCCGCGCAGATTCATACAATTGGTCAGATGCACCGAGGGATGCTACATACAATAAAACAAGAGGCCAAACAATTGGCGGTTAGGTATACGTCCTTTCCCTGTCCTTTTGGTCTTTTTTAAGTCAAACGTCCATATGTAGCCTTGCTCTTCTCTACCTAGCAGCTCTCCTCTTTTTCTTTCATTATCTCGTGAGATTTTCCTCCTCCTCTTCCCTCAGCCTGCTACTTCATCGATTTCAGCCCCACCAACTCTTTCGCTTCTCTTCCTCCCCCGCTCACACTCGCTCCTTTCAGTAGGCTACGTCACAGTCTTAAAAATCTGACAGATGTGCAATGAAATTCCAACTCCAATTAACCCTTTCGCTTCGGCCAACGTCTCCAGGGAGGGGACAGGGTTTTACCAACTAGGTGAAGACGAACCCTTTCTCACAACCCCAAAGTTAAGCCTTTTTATCTAATAGCATGCAGAGTTTATGAGTTATGCGAACATCCTGACCATGGTTCAGCTATTTAATTCACCTGATCCTGGACTGCAACGGTTTGTCTACTGTAGCTCACTGAGATAACCTACTGTGTTGTTCTTTTGTGTCCATCCATGCTACACAACCATATTATTATCTTTAACCTGATGCCGGACTGCAGATTTAACTGTAAACAATTGTTTTTGTCCATATTTTCCTTTATTATAATTATTATTATTACTAATAGTAGTAACAATAGTAGTAGTGGTGGTTGTATTCCTATTATTGTGTGATTATTATAATATTACCCTGTTACTATTATTATTAGGCACAGTGGTCTATTAATAATAAATGTTATTAGTCATGCATATGCAATTATAAGAATCGCATTACTGTCTTATTGACTATTGAAAAACTATTTATATTGACTACATGGTGTAGACTCTCACCACCCATTTTGGAATACTTAAATCGGTATCTCTCCATAGAGCTCATCTGAATTAGATTATAATGTCCTCCTGCTTTAAAGCTTCTTTTTTTCTTATTTTGGAGATTTGAGGGAAATGTAAATCCGACCTCTTTACACCTAAACGTTGTCAAGTGACATGCTTGTAGCTGATTCATTTAGGGAACCTCTTAATCAGCACTCAAACCACGGTTGAGCAGGCCCATTGACACCAGACTACGCACTTCAATCTGTAGTTCTAAACAAAATCAATGAGGCCATTCGTTTAAATGCGACCTTTTTACATAAGATACTCGACCTATAGCAGATATTGCTCTGGCTTTTCATTTAACACAGAACATATTTGGTGAGTCCACTGTGTGTCAGTCTGTCCGTGTGTGTGCGCGCGCGCGTGTGTGTCAGATCGAGAGATTTGGGAGTTGAGAGAAGGAGATGTGGTTGATACTAGGCATACTAATCATATCTAACTGTCAGTTTAATTTTCAGAGATGAGCAATTCTGGCGTTGAAAAAATTCCGTGTGCGGTGGGACCGATGCCTTCCTGGAGCAGATGCTGCCCTATCGATCCGCGCCGAGAAAGCCTGGGTGGTGAGATACATGTATGGATAGCAAGTAGCTGGAGGTAAAATGGTCAGCAGCTACATAACGAAAATTAAAAGGTATTTTAGGAGGTCGGGGTGAAAGATCACCTTCTGTGGCTGGAAAACTCGAGTAGGCATGCTGACACCCGAGCTTCAGCACTCAGACGCTGGCCTGGAGTATGTGGCCCTCAACTTCGCTTCATATCCGTATAACAATATATGTAATTGACAGAAAGACGAACAGTAGACTACTGTTTTCATTGTTGTCAAATCCACACCCGAGCTTCAGCACTCAGACGCTGGCCTGGAGTATGTGGCCCTCAACTTCGCTTCATATCCGTATAACAATATATGAAATTGACAGAAAGACGAACAGTAGACTACTGTTTTCATTGTTGTCAAATCCGCACGTTGATTAAAGTACTACCAAAACAACACCAGGCTATTATCGACTTAAACAAAAAGAGACTGTCCGGTTATTTCTCTCTTTGCCAAAAAACAAATCAATAGCCTATATATCGTCATGTGGACATTGTTTTGTTTTTGACCTACGCTGCTATAGGACTAAAACACCAGCCTAATGTCATCTTCTTTAAGGATTTTAGTTTGTAAAGGCTACTGCTCACATAAAATGCTTAATTCGTAGATTTTTATCCAAATCTACCCACTGTCCTTACCTACATGTTATTATCATAATAATCACAAAGCCGATAGGTTTCACGGACTGAGCTCTAGCTTTGAAGGCCTACCAAACTGGATGCCACTTTCACCTCAAATAGCACACAATCATACAACATTTAGCCATTTATCTAAGACAATATATTATGTTATAGGCCTATTGTAGGCTACACAGGCCTATTCCCGGCCACATATGCCTATTTCCATTATAATACCAACAATGACAACCATAATGATGACAAGAATAAACGTGAGGAAAATATGTCACTGTATTATATTTGTAGAACATTAAAATATCAAATATCATACCTGACGCAAAGATCTGATGAGTTTAATCAGGCTATGTTGAGGCACAGATACATAATAAAAAAAACAAAAGTTTACTCTTATCATAAGCCTATACATTGCCATTGTATCAGAGATTTCAAGTTGACCTCAATGGACGCATGAAATCTACGAGGAAGGAAAAGTAGGCCACAACTCCCTTGGTAATCTATATCTGTAAATACATTTTCAATCTTAATACCAGCTTCAAATCGCTCTAGACCTTCATACAAATCAGTTTTTGCTTTACATGTTATTTTTAGTAAAGACTATATGATGCATAGACACCAGGAAAAGACATAAGCCTACCCAGGGAGCAATATTCATTTCTATTTCCTAATGTAGGCTAGTCAACATATCCGGAAAATGTTTTCAAATAATTGTTTGAAGCAGAGGACTATATGCTCATATGTTACACAATAGCCCACTGAGTTTGAGATGAGTTTTGGGGATTGTAGCATTATGATCTGATTTCATGGTGATTTCATCTTGAGAACCATCATGCATTATTAAATCCGGCATGATTTCACTTGAAAACAGAGGCATTTCTCTGCGCAAATGATGGAACACGTGAAACCTGAAAGCGAAACCGTGTCCAGTGCCTTGGTTGTTTACCTTCTAGCCCATAAGCGACAGAGCTTTGAGACCATGTATGTTTCCTCTGCTTTAGCCATTAAGGATATAGTCCAAGACTCCTTACCAGACTAACCTTTCCTAGTAAACTATAGGCAAGTGCATGAAAATGAAATCTCACACACACAAACACACACACATGTACACACACTTGCATTTTCACATCTACTTTTAAGCTAACCTCAAGTTTCCTACACAGACAGTGAAGATGTTATGTGGAATATGTTAAAGCTGAACATGTGATCTGTAGGGATATTGTCTCAGAGTTATCAGATTGCCTTTGTTTCTTAATTGAGAAAACATAATTGACCATATTTATGTACTGAATAGATTAGTTAAGGCGAATAATTTACAGGCAAATCATAAAACAAGAATAAAACACAAGCCCTATACTTCTGCCGATCACTAAACACTCGGGTTAGGCCTATTCCTGCAAGAGAAACATAAAAACGAACACATTCGAGATTATTACATTTATTAACGTTTTACTCTGTATTATGAACTGTATTTATTTCCTCATTATTTATGCATGCCTACTTTATGTTTATTCCTAAATGTAACCAAACGATACAAACGTCACGTGCTCTCCTGTAACAGCGTGCTCTCCTGTAACAGCATGCTCTCCTGTAACAGCGTGCTCTCCTGTAACAGCGTGCTCTCCTGTAACAGCTTGCTCTCCTGTAACAGCTTGCTCTACTGTAACAGCGTGCTCTCCTGTAACAGCGTGCTCTCCTGTAACAGCGTGCTCTCCTGTAACAGCATGCTCTCCTGTAACAGCTTGCTCTCCTGTAACAGCATGCTCTCCTGTAACAGCTTGCTCTCCTGTAACAGCTTGCTCTCCTGTAACAGCTTGCTCTCCTGTAACAGCGTGCTCTGCTGTAACAGCTTGCTCTCCTGTAACAGCTTGCTCTCCTGTAACAGTGTGCTCTCCTGTAACAGCGTGCTCTCCTGTAACAGCTTGCTCTCCTGTAACAGCTTGCTCTCCTGTAACAGCTTGCTCTCCTGTAACAGCTTGCTCTCCTGTAACAGCTTGCTCTCCTGTAACAAAACCTTGCAACCAGAAGTTACTTTCCAATGTCGTTGTGTCAGTATAGGCTTATTTCGGCCCATCTCACCATGTGCATAGGACACACTAACTTTTATTTTAATGAGTTAACAAACCATATGCTAATAAACTGAAAGATCTTGACATTTTTGCATTGTAAAAGCTATTCCAAATGTTCATTGTTCAGTCCATTGGATATATATTTTGATAGGCACAAAACAATATTTTTCCTTTTGTCTATTCTCTTACTAAAATATAATTTTCATTACACCAATCCCAGTTACGCGAACTTCAGCATTTCCACTTTATATAAGGTCATTAACATGTCTGTTACTTGAAATAGGCGTACAGAGCATGTCAAAAGTTGAAATAGTTGAAATAGTTGGCTTTAAATCAAGAAAATGTCGCCAGTTTGTTGGTCTGTTTAGGCATTGTGCGGTGACATTGAGGTGTATGGATGGCATTTGGGGTTGAGTTTGGGATTTGCGTAACATATTGTAAGCTATCTGTTCCTTTCACAATGTGTTTATTCCAACTATATCATAAATGATCTTATATTTGGTCACATATGGTGGTGCATTTGGCCTATAAATGGTAGACTATAGGCCTATTGGAAAAGTATAAACGGCTAATGCCATAAATAGACAAATGTTAGGCTATAGAGGTGACAGGCCAACTTGTAAATTAGAGATATTTATTTGTATCGGTGTGCAATTTGTTTGTCACTTTCAAGAGAAAATGTAAATAAAGATAGCTGACTAAAAAGGTATTACGAAATAGCCTTCATTGTAACCATGGTGCTGAGTGTTTTTTAAACCGCAGAATAATTTGAAAGCAATTATCTAATCAAATTATTTATCAAATTATTAGGCCTACCTCAAGCAACATTTTTAAAAGTAATACTAAGAAATTACTAATTTGTCTCTAAAAAATATATATTTTCTTCGTCTTTTTCTCCCCGAAACTGTATGATGTTTCATTTTATTGTTTTTATTTCATTAGGCCTATATATTAATTCTTAAAATGAAAACACACCCATCAGCCAATCAATAAATAAATTACTACCATGACGCTTGATGCAAGAGAATAATCAATAATTTAATTAATTTGACTGGGTTAGATTTCTAACTTCAGAAAATAAAATTCTAGGCTATTGATCTATTCATCAATGAAAAGTCTGGATCATATTCATGTACCTTACAACTTAAGACAGTACAGGTGTTTTTAGTGAGTCACTACATGAGGCGAGCCAATAAATCCGATAGTCATATAACTTGATAATCAATTGTGGATGTACTTTTAGTTGTGGATAACGCATACTTTAGAATTCAATCAAACGCATTGTGTTTGAAACGTCATTAACCGCGCATTGGGCCTATGTTTGCTGACGTCGTGTCAATAAAACCCATACTTCCCTAATAAATGTATCATTTTGGAAAGCAAACTCATATTTGCGATCCAATTTTGATCCAATATTTTGATGAGGTCCAAAAGACATATCAACTGCGTTGAATGACAGGTTGACATCAACAGAGGCTCAACATGTAGCCCAGAGGTTCACTTAGGTGCCAAAAGAGCGCGTATATAAGATACTTACCCATTTAGAAATGAATCTTTTTGTGTCCTAATATATATTTTTTTATTCTAAAAGTATAGCAGCATATCTTACATTAACTTTATTCAGTCATTAGCCTACGAATGCAAGTAATGACATCCTAAATGTCAGGGTCAGAACAACTTTGTGCACTTATGCTTTTATGGCTTACACAATTTTCTAGTCATTTGACTTTAGTTTTGTATTATTTGACAGTTTAATATTACACTTGGACGGCCTCTAGGCAATATAATATGTTGCACGTAGGCTATTTGTAACCAGTCAAACAATTAAAAAAACATTTCGATTCAAACGCCCAATAAGATAAACAATTAGCCTAAATTACTGTACTTCTGTTCACACTGGTCTCAATTCAATTAAAGCAATATATTATAATACATCGCAGATAGATTTTGCCCTAGCCTAGGCTAACAATTGAAGAGTATCGACTTTTCGATGCATCGACTTTTCAGATTAAAACACACGTGTGCAGCCAGGTGCAGCTGTTGGCTAAAGTTCTGGCATAAATGTTATCAACATAAGGGTCTTCGATAAAACAACCTTTTGGAGTTGTTTTAGCTGAGTTCATTTAGCTTAGTTCAGTGTGTGTGTGTGTGTGTGTGTGTGTGTGTGTGTGTGTGTGTGTGTGTGTGTGTGTGTGTGTGCGTGTGCGTGTGCGTGCGTGTGTTCGTGCGTGCGTGCGTGTATGCATATTTGTTGATGTTTAGCCTAATCAATATAGGAGTCTTGCATATTTATAAATGTAGACCTTAAAATCACAACGCTATTATAGTTAGAATAATTACAGGCATCCATTCTTTATGTTAATGACATTATCTTATTGCTAATGTTTGCTTCCCGAAAGAGGGAAAAACGTTTTAATTATGCAACATTCTACTCGACGGGTTAGATGGGTCGATATAGTTGCGCTTTGTTTTACTCCATAGGCTCTGGTACACATCTTAAACTAACTTTGTAGGAGTTCTGTAAAGTTTGAACAATAGCATTAGGCTACTCAACAACTGACTTTCCTTGTGCAGTTTCTGCAGCTGGCAACATAGGCCTACAGGAACAAATGAGTGCAGTAGCATTAAACACAGTCAAATTGGTCTTGTATAACTAAGTTGTATGAAGAAAAATGTCTCTTGTCAAAGGTAATGTGATATAAATATTGCCTTTAGGTCATGGTTACAATCTCACCGTATTCCTCCTGGTCAATAAAATATTTAGAGGCATCTTTTTGTTGCATAACTTTAAAGCCACAGTCTGGGATTTGGGAAGCTGTTCACCAGTCATTTAATGATCTTAAAGGCCCAATGCAGCCGTTTTCGTATCAATCTCAAAAAATCTGATTAACAATTAAGTACCTTACTGTAATATATTAAAATGGGCAAAGCTTTTTTAGCAAAAAACTATTTCTCAAGCAAGAATTTTGCTAGGTCTGTCTGGGAGTGGTCTGAGTGGGGAAGGGAAAACTGAAATCTAGCTGTTATTGGCAGAGAGGTTTGGAACTCTCTTTCTTATTTGTCTATTATCTATTATTATTTGTCTGTAAACCAATGTATGACATCACCATGGAAAGCCCATAATCCCACTCTGTCACAGTTCTTGTGTCTCGAGCGCTGTTTGAATTTGAGAGGGGTTACATTTCCCTAGCCCCATCCCTCAGCTGTATACCAAAACAAGTGTCAGGGACCCCATTTTGTTTCTTTTTCAAATCCCAGAATATAGTTTTAAAGAATCCATGCATGGTACCTACTGAAATTATAAAAAAAAACTATTTATGATTCTTCTACAACAAATCTAATAGAATATCAGAAAAGATTCTGATTGCGCAACACCACACGTTTTATTGCAACCTATTGCGGCTAATGCCTTTTGATTGTCTTGTGATACCTATGACTATGTTGATGTGATATCTTTTGGATCTTGCATATTCTATTTTATTTTCTATTCTACCTATAGTTAAACAGATTTGATTCCAAAGCAAACTCACATGAACACCCCCTCTCCCCCTCTTTCTTCCTGACCCCCCTCCTTCTCTCGCTTATCTTCTCTCTCTATCCCTCTCTCTTCTCTCTCTATCCCTCTCTCTTCTCTCTCTGTCCCTCTCTCAATTCAATCCTCTCTGTCTCTCTCTCATGCTCTATCCCCCCCCCCACACACACACACACATTCCCACAAACAAACCCTGCCATTCTATCATCTCCCTCCTTGCATGCCCTCCACACCTTTCAGTCCCGCTTGGAATAAAAACCCATTTCTCAGAAACATTCATAACCATCTTATGAATTCCCTAATCATAACTGCTTAACAATGTATGACCATTTGCCACTGTGCATTAGAGATACCACTTATAAAACATTTACATGTAGATTAACATCATACGTACTGTTCTATTTTCTATCATAATGATGCTTGCCTAGGCCTGTCAGCATGAGAGTGTGTGTCTCTTACAGCCAAGAGTGTATGAGTCTTTGCAGGTTAGCTCAGTGTTGTCCAGTCGGTGCTGTTTAGGGTTTCAAGCCATCAGCGTCTCTCTCGTCTGTTTGCCTGTCAGGTCAGCACCTGCATCCATTTTCCCCTCCTCACCCATCCTCCGTTCCGACAGCCGCAGCCTGCTCCGGAGCTCTCCTCTCCTCAAATTATCCCCTGCTTTCCGTTCCTTGTCCTGTTTTTTTAATCCATTCTGCATCCTCTGCCTGAGCTCTGTCTCCCTGCTTGCGGCAGGGCTCTTCTGTGTCCCAGCTGCATATGTGCATCTCTCTCCTGCCTACCGGTTCTCTCCCTTCTCTCTTTAATCAGCATGTTAATAAGAAAGGTAACTAATCAATACATTCAATGGCCTGGCCTGGCCTGGCGATTGATACTATCTCAAACACCCCCCTCACTCTCCCCAGCCAAACACACACACACACAAACACACAAGAGTTCAAGCACTCTTGGAACAGGGGCTCTCTGTGGTAATTGTAATAAATGATCATTTTCCAAATGTTTGGGGCAAATTTGTCACATCAATCTAATTACACAGAGTGAAAGGCTGACTTTTCTTTCTCACTCTTTCTTTTTTCTCTTCCCCATCAGTGAACTTCACATTTGGATGTCTGTACTGTAGCTCATAACTGCCCATATTCTTCCTTTTTTTGTAGGCTGGTACTGTAGTGTTGTTTCAGTTATTCGGGCAGGGAGGCCTACAGAATCCTCAGGGCAGAAAAAGGTTGGTCTCAGAAGGGATACAAATGTTTAAGAGAAAATCTACTCATACAGCTCAGGGCTTTTAAAAAAAGAGTAAAGAACATCCTGCCTTGTACCAAAGCAAATGCATAACCACATTCCCACCCCCCAGTATTATTCATAGAAAGAAAAACTTCCAAACCGTCCTCAGGATATGGACTCAAACACAGAAATAAAACATGTCTCTGCAACTACTGAGGCTCACATGAGAGACATGGCAGAAGATAAAGGGAAAGGATTCGTGCAGGGAGGAGGCAATGCTACATTGGCAACTCTACAATACAAGGTGGCCTTTTATGGCTGACAGTATGGGCTTATCCCCCTGACCTTAAGCCAATGTGGTTTTGCCTTCTGGTAACTTCACTGCCGAGGCCAGAATGGTGTAGATCCTTTTACATCTGTCTGTGAGTTGAAATGTTTCCCTTTTCCCCCCTCCGTATCATTTGACCCTCTCACGGTGTGCAATCAATAAGAAAAAGGCTGCAATGGTACCTATTGTATGAATTATAACTGATAATGTGTTCTGAATCTATTGTAAATATTTTTATTATCATTGAGTCAAGATAATAACTATATTTTTAGTTGGGGTAACATATCTTTGTACCGTACAATGTATTTTAGAGCTTAGAGTTTTAAATGATTAAATAACCTGTCATAAGGGTCTCGTCTTATTCGTTTTTTGACCATTTTAGAACAGAATTGAGCTATTTTAAATTCCCACTTCAGATTGTGGTGTTATGGGGATGGAGGGTGATTGTTATTACATTGGTTTAGAAACACCACAAAGGAAACTGAAGCCTAATAATGTCCCCATTATACATTTTAAGTGCATTTCTAACAAACAGTGACCACTGTTTAGTCTGGATAGAATAGCACTTACATTGTATTTGAAACATGCATGTTTGAAACCTTAAAAGGCTGAAGAGAACATTACTAAATGTCCAGTAAATAGCTACCTTCTGGTTGCGTGTACATTTGGGGAATTGTTCTTATAACAACAGTTTCCAGGTAAATGGCTGATCAACAGAATCCAGGCAATGGGTAGGTATCAAACCTGCCTCAGCCATGTTTATGCAATATCCTTGCTTACAAACAACCTGCACATTCATGTCTGATTCAGAAAACTGGAAGCATCTACTTGAGAGGGGGGAGTCCATGTTGTATTGATGTACCCTTACCGATTCTGCAAAGGTATTAGACCAGGGTGGAAAACCTACGCTGCATAAACACTGCAATGCGTATTCAATTGATTTGAGCCTAATGTACAGCAAGCTGTGAATATCACTGGGAGATATCACATCTAAGGCATTAAACACCTTATAACACATATTCATGCTTTGCAGGATACCTCTATAGCCCATATAGCCTAAATCCTGTTTCATTGCATTATCTGCATGTCCGAAGCCTCCCACAGGAGCTCAGAATGACCACTGGCCCCAGTGACCCTCAGCTCTGCTGTCACCCTTCATCATCTTGTGCTCCATCTTGGATGGTGTGGTCACCTAGCAACGGAGGCCAGGGTTCGCGGCTCATGGACCAGAGGCTATTGGGAAATTAATCGATACTCCTCAGCCAAACTCAGCTCATCCCCTTCCCCCCCTTATTATGGCCAAATGAGACGAGGCAGTTCCCACTTTTCTACACCTCTATTTGTGAGGATATCCTGTTACAGGACAAGAAATGTCTCTGCTTGCCAACGGCCTTCAACGAGGATGCTTATCTATGTATCTGTCCCTTCATCCAAGGGACAAAGAAAGCACATTTTTTCCACATTTTTTTTCTGTTCGATTCATGAAATCATATTAAACAACTCTCTGATATGAACACACCAATAAAGCAGAATTAATAAATACTAATACGATGTTGGATTCGGAAATAAAGGTGAAGCTGAGGTTTAGGCATATACTGTAGCTAGTGCTATCTAGCAATCCAGATCTGTTTTGCAGGATCCCTATTTATATGAAGGTCCCCAATCTTTATATTCAGGCAAGGGTCAGTCACCTTTGATCCCCTCCGACCATACTGGGAGGATGGGCAAAATTCGATCACCTTAAACAGTTTAAGACAGAAGGGCAGAGAAGGAGAGGATGATGAAAGGTTGGGGGGAGGGCAGAGGAGGAGGAGGGAGGAGGGGTAACAAACCAGTGCTAATCTGTTCCCTGATCAGAGCCATCAAACTGAATGGGGAGAGTAAAGTAGATCTGGTAGTCCATCTGTGATGATTTACCTCCATTGTCTTCCACACTAAAAAGAGGAACACCATTTTCCCATCCCTGTACAAATGATTTCACGATTCAGAGATTTCACCCTAAAATCACTGCAGCCGATGTTGAACATTTTAATATGGTTCTGATCATATCTATGTCTCACATGTGGAATACATGCGTGACAAACAGAAACTATCTTCATAGGACAGAGTATTCACAGTCATTAAGTGCAGATGGAGCACAGTATTAGTTGTAATGCTGAAAGCAACAAAGCATTGTATTAGACTGCAGATGCACACACCGAGGCAGCTGTGGCAGTAGCCATCTTTTGGAGGTTCTCCACAGATTAGGCAAACAGATTTCGTAACTTTTGTTGGTCATCCCGATAAGAGGATGCCGCATACACACAGATGGCTGTCCAGCGCGTGGCCGGAGGTGGGCCGTGAAATGACCCCCCAGCTGGACACTGTGGACAGGTCACTGATCTCTAATCCCTTCCTTTTGAGCCAGCTGCCAGCGGGCCATGCTAATGGTGAACCCCTCCCCCTCAGAGGCCAGGCCACAGGGAGTGTCCAGCTGCACCCCACTCCCCGGCCTTTCACTGGACACCATAGAGCCTGAGGGGTGGGGTCCCACAGGAGAGGCAGATGAGAGCAACAGCCACAAGCATGGGCATGACAAGAGAAGAGAAAATAACCTTTAAACCATAAAACTGAGGAGACGCCTCTGGAAACTGGTGAGACAGTATGTATTTGTGTGAGAGTGCGGCTCCCATTGTCCCTGTTCAATGTCCAGTTGAGGATAGAATGGTGGATGATACAGAATGGATGGAGGAGTTCTGGAAAAGGCATTGGCTAAGCGACACATTCCATTTGGATGTGTTTGCTGCTAATGTGATGCTCTTACGACCAGTGCTGTTTCTAGTTCGATGACTTGGCATGGGCCCATCCTGTACAGGGGGTGGTAGCTCTACTGAGCTGGAGCCTGGCTGCCTACTGAGAGAAAGCTTTTGGGTTTGGTTGCCTGGAGTAATGTCGATAAATCAATAGGACACACGTCACTGCAGGCCTGAGAAGCCACATGAAACTGTCATTGATCGGAATAAGGTGTAGCGGAGGAGAGAAGGCTTGAGGGGCTGAACCGAGGTGTTGGGATGGGAGGTACGAGGAGTCGAGAACCCGACCCCCACAATGAAGGCCTGGGTCAAAGGTCAAGGCAGTGGCCAGTAGCCCCTGAACAACTCTGCAGAGCCACGTGCCCATCAACACCACTATGTCACAGCTTACAAAGCAGGAACACCCTCTCCTACCCTGCTCCCTCCCTCCATCTCAGCAATACAATGCAATGGTGCACTCTGACCCACTACTTGACTACCTGGCACTGTACAATACAAATATAGCATATAATGTTACATTGTAGTTGTTTTCACTGAAATAGATCATGTAATAGTGTCAGGAAATACATAATCATTTAGGAATTTGCATGTGATTTAATTTGATAAAATTTTTGTTAACAGAAAGCTGCATGAACTTAAACCAAACTAGATTGAAGGAAAAATCTTTTTAAAAAGGCCCTCAAAATACAGTACATGGTTTTCCACCACTGTTTCCTCCGACTCAATGTCCATGACCGCAGCATTGTACACCAGATCCACTGTAGCAAGTCCCCACAACCAATTCCCTTCTCCTCCTGCATTTTTAGCAGTAGCTTCGATTGCCAATCAATACAACAACACATGATCAACACAGGCCAGATCATGATATCCATCCCCCTCACTTAGGGTGGACCAGTGGAGCACCAGGAGCCAATGAGTCCCTTGTTTAAAGTGTGATAAGTTCAATGCACACTACAGACAGACAAGAGTATGTCTGGTGTCAAGTTCTCTTGACATTCTGTCTGGCTCTGGTGCAGCGTTTTGATCTTCAGTGCTGACCAAGAGGAAAGCGTAGGCAATCCCTCAACCACTCCCTCTCTCTCTCATCCTATTTCTCTCTGCTCTCTGGCCTTGCCCCTATTTTTTCTCATGGTGAGCTAATGGCCAGCACATTGATCATGCTTGCTCGACCTCCAAATTGAGGTCAACAACGAAAGAATCCCTCTCCAATGTCAGGAAACAACTGCTGATTTCAACAGTACTATGTGCATTATTAGCTCTTCTGAAATAATAAAATGTATTTCAGTTTTTTGCTATTGCCACATGAAACCCCTATCGTTAAATATCTGTCCCATTACTATTTTTTTTATTTCGGCCTACTCAAAGTTACTACACATTGTATCATTTATTTAAAAGTGGAATATATATAAATTCCAACATCGTTGCATTAATTTCCGGACACTTTCATTATCACCATAGGTACATGAAATAGGCAGGTGTAAATAAATACATGGCAGTCTCTGTCCTTGCTCTGCGAGTTTCCATGGAAACGGCTGATAGAGTATCTTATCGATTGGGTGTCCAGTCTGAATTGTGTAGCCCTCTGAACCTACTTTTTTCCTGCAGTGATGGGCGTGGATCAATATCCCAATATTGTATGCTTTTCTCGCCTTCCATCCTCCATAATAGCAAAAGATAGTACAAATAATTGGACAATGTCAGAGATACTATTTCTAGAAAACTCTAATGATCAACTCAAATGCTTTAATGTACATTAAAATGAGCATTGAAATGCATTTTATCCAAAAATGTGTATGTTTTCGGGGCAGAATAATGTTCGCACAGCCCTCAACATTCTGTCACAGCCACTCCATAATCACCCATTTCCTTTAGTCTCAATATTTACGCATAGCCTACAGTCAGGGTGCATTCACCCAAATTTGTAGCCATTTACCCAAATCGTCTCTCTATAGTCGAATGAGTATATTTAACCAACTGCTAAATAAAAGTCTATTCATCTCTTGTAAGCGTAATGGTGTGAGAGGAGCCGCAGCGGACCTGGGGGAGCTCGTTTAAATCCTGCCTGAGGGATCCCCCCAGCTAGGGGTCATGGTTGAAGTCATGGAGCATCGGATTTAAAGGTGGGCGCTCCTCAAGGTGTCTCTGTCGCCCCGAGGCACGGTCATCACAATTCCTAGATAGGTGGAAATGGAAGTGCAGAGTGGACAAAGGCTTTTGGACATTTCTAGAAATGTTAGCCACTGAGCTTGGTGATGGTCAAGCACCTACAATAAAACACCTTGCCCTAACCAATACCCCATAGCCTTGTACTGTTTCACAATTCATCTGGTCTCCAAACCAACATTTTTTCATGACCTATTGATATGGGGGGCAAATTATTATTGTAGTGTCAGTTTCAATCAGTGCAAGTCTGCTAACAAACAGACAGATATGGTATTAGGTTTTGAAAAATATAGTAAAATAATATGGCCTATTTTACTTCCAGCATGTCATGTAGTCAGTCAAAGTAGGTTATGGATGTCAATGTTTACAACAAAAAAAGGGAACATAGAATGCATAGAAGCGGGCTGTCGGTGGTTTGTAAGTTTGTAAGTGGACTGGTGCTGCTTATTTTTTCTTGTCCAGTACCAACCTGATATATATACAGTCTCTCCCCACACAGAGATGTCAATATGTTTGGTCTTCACTGGGTGGAATGCGCCCTCAGGCTCCCATATGAAATTAGCTGACCATTCCCATGTTGGTTCCTTTCATGCCCCCTCTTAATGCTGTATATACTATTGTATCAATAATTCAGCCACAATTTAGTTGTAGTTGTGCCACATGTTATGGGGTCAATTGTAATGGTTAGATTGGACCGTATGCCCCATATATTGTCTAGACAGAACCTTTGTGGCAAAGCCATATCTTAGAAAAAAGGAGCTAAGTAGAACCATTTAGGGTTCTTTGGTTTGTCCCCATAGGGGAACCCTTTTTGGTCCTAGGTAGAACCCTTTGCAAAGGGTTCTACTTATAACCTTCTATGTAGGGTTCTTCACAGAACCCTCTGTTTTTATTTTTTTTATTTCACCTTTATTTAACCAGGTAGGCCAGTTGAGAACAAGTTCTCATTTACAACTGCGACCTGGCAAAGATAAAGCAAAGCAGTGCGACAAAAACAACACCACAGAGTTACACATGGGATGAACAAATGTACAGTCAATAACACAATAGAAACATCTGTGTACAGTGTGTGCAAATGAAGTAAGGAGGAAAGGCAATAAATAGGCCATAATTACAATTGAGCAATTAACACTGGAGTGATAGATGTGCAGATGAGGATGTGCAAGTAGAAATACTGGTGTGCAAAAGAACAAAAAAACAAAAACAAATATGGGATGAGGTAGGTAGTTGGTTGGATGGGTTATTTACAGATGGTCTGTGTACAGCTGCAGCGATTGGTAAGCTGCTCTGACACCTGATGCTTAAAGTTAGTGAGGGAGATATAAGTCTCCAACTTCAGTGATTCTTGCAATTTGTTCATTGGCAGCAGAGAACTGGAAGGAAAGGCGGCCAAAAGAGGTGTTGGCTTTGGGGATGACTAGTAAAATATACCCGCTGGAGAGCGTGCTATGGGTGGGTGTTTCTATGGTGACCAGTGAGCTGAGATAAGGCGGAGCTTTACTGAGCAAAGACTTATAGATGACCTGGAGCCAGTGGGTTTGAGGATGAATATGTAGCGAGGACCAGCCAATGAGAGCATACAGGTCACAGTGGTGGGTAGTATATGGGGCTTTGGTGACAAAACGGATGGCACTATGATAGACTGGATCCAATTTTCTGAGTAGAGTGTTGGAGGCTATTTTGTAAATGATAGTCAGTTTTACGAGGGTATGTTTGGCAGCATGAGTGGAGGCTTTGTTGCAAAATAGGAAGCCGATTCTAGATTTAATTTTGAATTGGAGATGCTTAATATGAGTCTGGAAGGAGAGTTTACAGTCTAGCCAGACGCCTAGGTATTTATAGTTGTCCACATATTCTAAGTCAGAACCGTCCAGAGTAGTGATGCTAGTCTGACGGACGGGTGCGTGCAGTGATCGGTTGAAGAGCGTGCATTTCATTTTACTAGGGTTTAAGAGCAGTTGGAGGCCACAGAAGGAGTGTTGTATGGCATTGAAGCTTGTTTGGAGGTTTGTTAACACAGTCTCCAAAGAAGGGCCAGATGTATACAGAATGGTGTCACCTGCGTAGAGGTGGATCAAAGAATCCCCCGCAGCAAGAGCAACATCATTGATATATACAGAGAGAAGAGTCAGCCCGAGAATTGAACCCTGTGGCACCCCCATAGAGACTGCCAGAGGTCTGGACAACAGGCCCCCCAATTTGACACACTGAACTCTATCTGAGAAGTAGTTAGTGAACCAGGCGAGGCAGTCATTAGAGAAACCAAGGCTGTTGATTCTGTCGATAAGAATGCGGTGATTGATCGAAAGCCTGTCACAGTACTGTCTTTTATCGATGGTGGTTATGATATCGTTTAGGACCTTTAGCGTGGCTGAGGAGCACCCGTGACGAGCTGGGAAACCGGATTGCATAGCGGAGAAGGTACGGTGAGATTCAAAATGGTCGGTGATCTGCTTGTTCCCTTGGCTTTCAAAGACTTTAGAAAGACAGGGCAGGATGGATATAGGTCTGTAATAGTTTGGGTCTAGAGTGTCTCCCCCTTTGAAGAGGAGGATGACTGCGGACGCTTTCCAATCTTTGGGAATCTCAGACGATACGAAAGAGAGGTTGATAGGGGTTGCAACAATGGCGGCGGATAATTTTAGGAAAAGTAGGCCCAGATTGTCTAGCCCAGCTGATTTGTTGGGTTGGAGACAGCAGAGGTGTATTTAGACGGAAAGTTGGTCAGGATGATATCTATGAGGGTGCCCATGGTTATGGATTTAGTGTTGTACCTGGTAGGTTCCTTGATAATTTGTGTGAGATTTAGGGAATCTAGCTTAGATTGCAGGACGGACGGGGTGGTAAGCATATCCCAGTTTAGGTCACCTAACAGTACGAACTCTGACAATAGATGGGGGCAATCAATTCACATATGGTGTCTAGCGCACAGCTGGGAGCTGAGGGGGTCGATAACAAGCGGCAACAGTGATGGACTTATTTCTGGAGAGATGGATTTTTAAAAGTAGAAGCTCAAACTGTTTGGGCATAGACCTGGATAGTATGACAGAACTCTGCAGGCTACCTCTACAGTAGATTGCAACTCCGCCCCCTTTAGCAGTTCTATCTTGACGGAAAATGTTGTAATTGGGGATGGAAATTTCAGAATTTTTGGTGGCCTTCCCAAGCCAGGATTCAAACACGGCTAGGACATCAGGGTTTGCGGAGTGTTAAAGCAGTGAATAAAGCAGACTTAGGAAGGAGGCTTCTGATGTTAACATGCATGAACCCAAGGCTTTTACGGGTACAGAAGTCAACAAATGAGAGTGTCTGGGGACACACAGGGCCTGGGTTAACATCTACATCACCAGAGGAACAGAGGAGGAGTAGGATGAGGGTACGGCTAAAGGCTATAAGAACTGGTCCTCTAGTGCAAGAATAAAGGGAGCAGATTTCTGGGCGTGGTAGGATAGATTCAGGGCATAATGTACAGACAAGAGTATGGTAGGGTGCGAGTACAGTGGAGGTAAACCTAGGCATTGAGTGACGATGAGAGAGATTGCATCTCTGGAGGCGCCAGTTAAGCTAGGTGCGGTCTCTGCATGTGTGGGTGGTGGGACAAAGGAGCTATCTGAGGCATGTTGAGTGGGACTAGGGGCTCCGCAGTAAAATAAAACAATGAGAGCAACCCTAAACAACAGTATACAAGGCATATTGACATTAGAGAGAGGCATAAAGAAAACACAGGTGTTGATTGGAAGAGTTAAGACAACAACGGGTAAGACAACAACAGGTAAACAGCTAAGACAACAACAACGGGTAAAAGGTGATGAATGGGCAGAGAGGGTCAGTTAGCTACACACAGGACCTGAGTTCAAGGCTGGGGCCGACAGATTAACAAAATGAAGTACCGTGATAATGAACAGACCAGCAGGCATCAGCTGTCGAGCCGAGTGATCATAGGGTCCAATGAGAGGCAAAAGATGAAACAGGGAGTCGTTCGGTAGCTTTTACTACGCTTGGCGAGCGGGAGACACGGCGTTCAGAAAGCTAGAGGGCCGGGGCTAGCAGATGGGTCTTCACCAACATCCACGACGCAGAGGCCGGTTGAGAGCACATCGGCTGAATTACATCAGCAGACCAGTCGTGATGGATCGGCAGGGCTCCGTGTCAACAAAGGGTCCAGGCCAATTGGCAAGGGAGGTATTGTAGTTGGTGTACTTTGTTTGCTAGCTGGGAGATGGGCCTAGCTCGAGGCTAACTGGTGCTTGCTTCTGGACAAGGGCTTTACATTTAACATTTAAGTCATTTAGCAGACGCTCTTATCCAGAGCGACTTACAAATTGGTGAATTCACCTTCTGACATCCAGTGGAACAGCCACTTTACAATAGTGCATCTAAATCATTTAAGGGGGGGGGGTGAGAAGGATTACTTTATCCTATCCTAGGTATTCCTTGAAGAGGTGGGGTTTCAGGTGTCTCCGGAAGGTGGTGATTGACTCCGCTGTCCTGGCGTCGTGAGGGAGTTTGTTCCACCATTGGGGGGCCAGAGCAGCGAACAGTTTTGACTGGGCTTTAGCCACAATAGCCACTCGGTAGCAGCTAGCTAGCTGTGATGATCCGGTGTAATGGTCCAGAGATTGCGGCAAGAATCCGGTAATGTAGTCTGGTATGTAGTGGAAAAAAGCAGTTCGATATGCTCAGGGCTGATAACACGCTGTGCAGACCGGCAGGTATTATCCGGGCTAAAGTGGCTGGTGTCTGAGCTAGAGGTAAAGACCGCTAACAGTGGCTAACAATGACTAAATAGCTAGTAACTAATTAGCTGGCTAGCTTCTGATGGGTAGCTTCTGATGGAGGTTTCAGTTATAAGGTCTAAAACATAGCAGATCTGTACCACATTGAGTGAGGTGGGTTGCAGGAAGGTATATGTAATCTGAAAATTGAAAAAAATAGATTGAAATATATTGAAATGTAATACATTTTTTTATTTTTTTTATTAATATTTACACGGGACTAAAACAAACACGTCTTACTGCTACGCCATCTTGGTTAGTTCTAGGTAGAACCCTCTATGAACGGTTCCACCTTTCTTATGAGCCTTTCAAATGTAACTTTTTATGACAATACCTTACATATATCATATATCAAGGCTTTTCATTGAGGGACTCATTATACCCTAACACGGTGGTGTTATGAAACTAATGGTTTTCATGCCACATCACTACATTTTTTACATTTTAGTAATTTTGCAGACGCTATTATCCAGAGAGAATCACAGTTGCGAGTGCATACATTTTCATACTTTAAAAAAACATTTCACGCTGGTCCCCCATAGGTATTGAACCCACAAGTCTGTTTTTCAAGTACCATGCTCTGCCAACTGAGCCACACAGGACCATTGGGCTGACTTGCAAAGTGATGTCTAATTCCTATTAGAATCCAGCCAGAGTGAGAATATCCAACAATTTGAACTTTTAATCACTTGCATTCAGAATGACTGCCAAGGTAGGGGAGATTGATAAAAGAGACTAATGAAATCATCTCAACTGGAACAGTCATCTCAGTCATGGGTGCATTTGTCAGGATTTGGCAAGGGTTGTTCCGGTTTTTGGTCACTAGATGCCCCCATTGTGCTTTTTGACCTTTTGCTTTCCCTTGATCCCCATTATTATTTGCACCTGTGCCTCGTTTTCCCTGATTGTATTTAAACCCTTAGTTTCCCTCAGTTCTTTGCTCTGTGTTTGTATGTTAGCACCCAGCCCTAGTATTCTGTGTACTCTTGTTGATCCCGGTGGACGCTCTTGTGGAATTCTGTTTTTTGTTCTTGTTTATTTATTTTTGAGTATCTTTTGAGGCTTTTTATGCTTTACCTACCACCTTGTGGATTTACCTTTTTGTCTTGGAGGATTACCTTGTGGATTACCTTGTTCTTGTGGAATTCCTTTTGAGGTTGTGGAGTTACATGTTTTCCTGAAGGACTTCACTTTTTACTTTATTAAATACACCGTCTCAAGTACTGCTGTGTCTGCCTCATCTTCTGTGTTCTTCTGACTATTCGTGGCTCAGTTGGTTAAGTGACTGTTTCTCACTCCGGAGACCCGGGTTCGTAACCGGGTCCTGACAGAAACACAGAGCCTAAAATGAACCCAGAGGCAGCCAGTTCCCAGGACCTTGTTGCCATGCTGTCCCACCACCAGGAGACTGTCCAACGCCACGAAGCCGCCCTGGTTCAGCAAGAGGCCTTAATGGCTAGACATTCTCATCTTCTGTCGGAGATGCTGACTTCCATAAAGCAGATATCTGATCGACTTACCCCGGCAACAGTTCCCGTCCCAGTACCTCAGATTCACGTACCCATGGCAGTTAACCCCCTGGCTGAACCTCATCTTCATGCCTGTCCTTCCTCCCCAACAGTTCTCAGGTGATCCAAGTGCTTGTAAAGGGTTTCTCACCCAATGTTCTCTCTCCTTCGAGCTGCAACCCTCGTCTTTTCCCACCGACCGGTCTAAGATCGCATATATCATCACCCTGCTGTCAGAAAAAGCCCTGGCCTGGGCTACTGCTGTGTGGGATGCCCATAGTTCCTGCTGTGCCAGCTACTCTGCCTTTGCTGAGGAATTCAAACGAGTGTTTCAAGGCCCAAGCAGTGGTCCTGACTCAGCCAAACAGCTCCTGACTCTCCACCAAGGTTGGCGCAGCGTGACGGACTATGCCATCCAGTTCCGCACGGTGGCAGCAGCGAGTGGCTGGAACAACGAGGCGCTCACGGTGTGCTTTCTGAAAGGCCTTTCTGACACTATCCAAGATGAACTGGCCACTCGGGAACCACCGGACAATCTCGAGTCCCTGATCAAGTTGGCCTCACGCATTGACCAGCGTCTGAGAGAGAGAGAACTCAACCGTAGACCTCTAGCCCCTATCAGTCCCAGCTCCGAGTCCCCACCTTTATCCTCCACTGGCTCCACCGGAACCCATGCAGATTGGACGCATCTCCCAGGCTGAGAGAGACCGCTGGATGAGGGAGCGACGCTGTCTATATTGCGGCAAACCGGGCCATTTCCGTTCCACGTGTCCCGGGCTCCAGGGAAACGCTCTGTCCCGTACAGACCGGGAGGAACTGTAACGGGAAACATAACCTCCTCCCATCCGTCCAACTCCCGTCTGCTCATTCCAGTCACCCTTTTCTGGGACAACCACAAGCTTCACCTTCAAGCCTTGGTAGACTCTGGAGCCGCAGGTAACTTCATGGATGGTGTCAGGGCGAAGGAGAATGGCGTTCCCTCTGAACCTCTAAGTGACCCCATGAGGGTTACTACATTGGATGGAAGCCCTTTGGGATCTGGACTTGTCACTCATGTCACTACCTCCTTGCGATTTTCAGTTTCACAACACCAGGAATTGATGAACTTTCATTTGATCTCCTGTTCCGAGTTCCCTCTCGTCCTTGGATACCCCTGGCTTCACAGCCATAACCCTCACATCGACTGGTCTGTGGGCACTATCAAGCAGTGGGGTCCTACGTGCCAAGCTACTTGTATTTTCCCGAATTCCCCGAGTTCTACTCCCGAGTCTTTAGAATCCATCGACCTGACCCGAGTTCCCGAGTGTTACCATGACCTCAAACTGGTGTTTAGCAAACAGAGGGCCACCATGCTACCACCCCATAGACCTTATGATTGCCCCATCGACCTGTTTCCGGGCACTTGCCCCCCAGGGGTCGGATCTTTTCCCTATCTCCACCCGAACGAGCTGCTATGGATACCTACATCAAGGACGCTCTGGAAGCAGGCCTCATGCGTCCATCCACCTCCCCGGCGGGAGCAGGGTTTTTCTTTGTGGCCAAGAAAGACGGTGGATTACGTCCCTGCATCGACTACCGGGGACTCAATGCTATAACCGTCCGTAACCGTTACCCGCTACCCCTTATGGCCACAGCCTTCGAGCTGCTCCAGGAAGCAGTTGTTTTCACTAAGCTTGACCTGCGGAACGCATACCATCTTGTGCGGATCAGACCTGGTGACGAGTGGAAGACCGCTTTCAACACGCCTACTGGTCACTATGAATACTTGGTGATGCCCTTCTGCCTGACCAACGCCCCAGCGGTGTTCCAAGCGCTCATAAACGATGTGCTTAGGGATATGCTTAACATATTTGTTTTCGTTTACTTGGATGACATCCTCATCTTTTCGAGCTCCTTCAAGAACACACAAAGCATGTCAGACAAGTACTCAAACGCCTCCTAGACAGCCATCTGTACGTTAAGCCGGAAAAATGTGAATTCCATTCATCCCGAGTACAATTCCTGGGATTTGTAGTGGAACCCGGTCGAGTCCAAATGGACCCCAGGAAGGTAGGGGCGGTAGCGGATTGGCCCACTCCCAAATCCATTAAGGAAGTTCAGCGTTTCCTGGGCTTCACAAACATTTACCGCAAGTTCATCAAGAACTTCAGCTTGGTGGCAGCCCCTCTTTCAGCTTTAACCAAGGGTGGCAATGCAAGGTTTTTGTGGGGAAGAGAAGCTGAGACGGCCTTCCAAGGACTCAAGCAGCGCGTCCTCTCTGCTCCCATCCTGATACTACCGACTACGGATGAACCGTTTGTGGTGGAGGTAGACGCATCAGAGGTTGGTGTTGGAGCTGTCCTGTCTCAGAGGGGTGAAGACAAGAAGCTTCATCCGTGCGCTTTCTTCTCACACCGGCTTACCCCGGCTGAGAGGAACTACGATGTGGGGGATCGTGAACTCCTAGCGGTTAAGATGGCATTGAAGGAATGGAGACACTGGCTCGAGGGGGCTTCTCACCCGTTTCAAGTGCTTACGGACCACAAAAATCTGGAGTATATCCAGCAGGCGAAGCGGTTGAACTCTAGACAAGCTAGATGGTCTCTCTTCAGTCGATTCCAGTTTATCCTCACCTATCGGCCCGGGTCGAAGAATCTCAAACCGGATGCCCTGTCCCGAGTCTACGCTCCTGCCATTCGAGATGACACGGACATGCCTGTCCTTCCTGCTGCTAAGATCGTCGCTCCGATCTCGTGGCAAGTTGAGGATACCGTGAGACGAGCTCAAGCTATCGAACCGGACCCGAAAGGAGGTCCTGCCAATCGGTTGTTTGTCCCCAAGGCAGTGAGGACTCAGGTCCTTCTGTGGGGGCACTCCTCTCGCCTCACCTGTCACCCGGGCGTAGGTCGCACCTTGGAGTTCATCCAGCGTAAGTTCTGGTGGCCTACCATAAGAGAAGACGTTGCCACTTTCGTAAATGCCTGCCCCGTGTGCTGCCAGGGCAAATCTTCTCACCTCCGCCCTCAAGGACTCCTTCACCCTTTACCTGTTCCCCACAGACCCTGGTCCCATATCTCATTGGACTTTATTACTGGCCTTCCTCCATCCCATGGCAATACTACTATCCTAGTCATAATCGACAGGTTTTCAAAGGCGGCCAGGTTCGTCCCTCTGACTAAGTTACCTTCTGCCAAGGAAACGGCTGAGTTGGTAATTAATCATGTGTTTCGAGTCTTCGGCATTCCTCAAGATATGGTTTCTGACAGAGGTCCCCAGTTCGCCTCAAGGTTTTGGAAGGCCTTCTGCCAACTCATGGGAGCTTCTGCCAGTCTATCTTCAGGGTACCATCCGGAGTCCAACGGCCAAACAGAGAGGATGAATCAAGAGCTGGAAACCACCCTCCGATGTATGACTCGTAACAACCCGTCCACATGGTCGTCCTTTATTGTTTGGGCCGAATACGCGCACAACACCTTGCGCTCCTCCTCCACTGGTATGTCCCCGCACGAGTGTCAGTTTGGCTATACCCCTCCATTGTTCCCGGACCAGGAGGCAGAAGTCAGAGTGCCTTCCGCCTTGAAGTTCGTCAGACGCTGTCGGCTTATGTGGAGGAAGACCCGTCTTAATCTTATGCGTTCCTCACAGAGGTACCAACAACAAGCCAACAGATGTCGCCGTCCCGGGCCTACCCTGCGCCCCGGCCAGAGAGTCTGGCTCTCCACAAGAGACTTACCACTACGGGTGGAGTCTCGCAAGCTGTCCCAAAGATACATCGGTCCCTTTAAGGTTGCCAGGAGAGTTAACCCAGTTTCTTATCGCCTACACTTACCCAGATCCCTTAAGATTAATCCCACGTTTCACATTTCCTTATTAAAACCTGTTGTTTTTTCTCCCCTTGTCCCGGCAGACAGACCTCCGCCTCGTGTCATTGGAGGCCAGCCGGCTTATACCGTCCATCGGATACTGGATTCCCACCGGGTGCAGCGGTCCTGGCAGTATCTGGTGGACTGGGAAGGCTACGGTCCCGAGGAGCGCTCCTGGGTTCCTGCCAAAGACATACTGGACCCTGACCTCATTCGTCAGTTCAGGGCCCTCCACCCCGAGAGAGCTGGTAGGAACGTCAGGAGCCGTTCCTAGGGGGGGGATTCTGTCAGGATTTGGCCAGGGTTGTTCCGGTTTTTGGTCACTAGATGCCCCCATTGTGCTTTTTGGCCTTTTGCTTTCCCTTGATCCCCATTATTATTTGCACCTGTGCCTCGTTTTCCCTGATTGTATTTAAACCCTTAGTTTCCCTCAGTTCTTTGCTCTGTGTTTGTATGTTAGCACCCAGCCCTAGTATTCTGTGTACTCTTGTTGATCCCGGTGGACGCTCTTGTGGAATTCTGTTTTTGTTCTTGTTTATTTATTTTTGAGTATCTTTTGAGGCTTTTTATGCTTTACCTACCACCTTGTGGATTTACCTTTTTGTCTTGGAGGATTACCTTGTGGGTTACCTTGTTCTTGTGGAATTCCTTTTGAGGTTGTGGAGTTACATGTTTTCCTGAAGGACTTCACTTTTTACTTTATTAAATACACCGTCTCAAGTACTGCTGTGTCTGCCTCATCTTCTGGGTTCTGCTGACTATTCGTGGCTCAGTTGGTTAAGTGACTGTTTCTCACTCCGGAGACCTGGGTTCGTAACCGGGTCCTGACAGCATTAAATCCTAATCAGATTTGATTAGTTTAGAAAAATTTATCTTATTTATCTTTGTGTAGCATAAGATCAATCAATGTACATGCAAAAACACAGATACTGAAACAAACAATTCTAAAAATCAACCTGCAATAGCGCATGCTAGAAAATATGATAATGATGGGAATGGTTGTAATGGCTCTCGTTGGTAGAAGGAAGAGTGGACCAAAGCGCAGCGTGGAAAGTGTTCATGATTTTTATTTTCAAAAAACACTCAAACAAAAATAACAAACGTGAAAAGAAAGTGCACAGTTCTGTCAGGTACAGACACTAAACAGAAAACAAGATCCCACAAAACCCAAAAGGAAAATGACAACTTATATGTGGTCCCCAATCAGAGACAACGATAGACAGCTGCCTCTGATTGGGAACCACACACGGCCAAACACAAAGAAATAGAAAACATAGACTTTCCCACCCGAGTCACACCCTGACCTAACCAAACATAGAGAATAATAAGGATCTCTAAGGTCAGGGCGTGACAATGGTTTTGAGTATTTTACTCTACACAGAGTAAAAATGACACAATCACACACTTACACACTTATTAACACCAACACTCAGGATATTTAAAACTGAAATATTATATTCACATAAGTATTCAGACCCTTTTCCATGAGACTCGAAATTGAGCTCAAGTGCATCCTGTTTCCATTGATCATCCTTGAGATGTTTCTACAACTTGATTGGATTCCACCTGTGGTAAATTCAATTGATTGGACATGATTTGGATTTGGAAAGGCACACAACTGTCTATATACGGTCCACAGTTAACAGTGCATGCCAGAGCAAAAACCAAGCCATGAGGCCAAGGAATTGTCCGTAGAGCTCTGAAACAGGACTGTGTCGAGGCACAGATCTGGGCAGGGGTACCAAAAAATGTCTGCAGCATTGAAGATCCCCAAGAACACAGTGGCCTCTATCATTCTTAAAAGAAAGAAGTTTGGAACCACTAAGACTCTTCCTAGAGCTTGCCGCCCGGCCAAACTGAGCAATCGGGGGAGAAGGGCCTTGGTCAGGGAGGTGACCGAGAAGACGATCATCACTCTGACAGAGATCTAGAGTTGCTCTGTGGAGATGGGAGAACCTTCCAGAAGGACAACCATCTCTGCAGCACTCCACCTATCAGGCCTTTATGGTAGAATGGCCAGACGGAAGCCACTCAGTAAAAGGCACATGACAGCCACTTGGAGTTTGCCAAAAGGCCTCTAAAGTCTCTCCGACCATGAGAAATAAGATTCTCTGGTCTGATGAAACCAAGATGGAACACTTTGCCTGAATGCCAACTGTCACGTCTGGAGGAAACCTGGCACCATCCCTGCATGGTGGTGGAAGCTGTGGGGATGTTTTTCAGCTGCAGGGATTGGGAGACTAGTCAGGATTGAGGCAAAGATGAACGGAGCAAAGTACAGAGAGATCTTTGATGAAAACTTGCTCCGGAGTGCTCAGGACCTCAAACTGGGACAAAGGTTCTCCATCAGGAGAACAAACCTAAGTACACAGCCAAGACAATGCAGGAAGGGCTTTGGGACAAGTCTCTGAATGTTCTTGAGTGCCCAGCCAGACTTCCCATCTAACCTGACAGAGCTTGAGAGAATCTGCATAGAAGAATGGGAGAAAATCCCCAAATACAGGTGTGCGTCATACCCAAGAAGACTCGAGGCTGTAATCGCTGCCAAAGGTGCTTCAACAAAGTAGTGAGTAAAGGGTCTGAAAACGTATATAAATGTGATATTTCATTTTTGATAAAAAATTTGACTTAGCAAACATTTCTAAAAACTTGTTTTTGCTTTGTGATTATGGGGTATTGTGTGTAGATTGAAGAGAAGAAAAAAACAAACAATTTAATACATTTTAGAATAAGGCTGTAACGTAACAAAATGTGGAAAAAGTCAAGGGGTCTGAATACTTTCCGAAGGCAGTGTAGCTACAGTTGAAAACATTATCATACCTATCCTTTTAATAAACTCTAAAGCGTTAACGTTTAAACATAGAGATAAACACTAATGCTTAGGCACTATTTAAAATATGTATATTTTTAAATACAAAGAAAACATGTCCAGATTCAGAAGTGTTCTTGCCTTCCAAAGAATCCTTTTTCCAAAAACGTTTTTTTTTTTTAGGATGAGAAAGGTTCTAGGTTGAACTCTTTTCCTTACAAAGAACCCTCATCTTCCAAAAAGGGTTCTTCAGTGAAGATGGTTCTTGGTTGAACCCTATCCCTCTGCAAATAACCCTTTTCAACACCTTTTTTCTAAGAGTGTATGAGCTTCACGCTAAAGTGGCTTGTCAAATTCATTGTAGGCCATACTGTGCTTTGTGGCACGGTTCTGACACCAAGTAGCTGAGCCTGAGGTCCATGCTCCATAAAGGAGCAAAAGGCTGAGAGTGTGTCATATGAACATACTTAACGTGGGATGTATCCACTATCCACAGGACTTGTGGGTCCAGACAGGTCTCAGGGGTTCTTCCTAAGCCATCTCCATTCCTGTGTTGGAGACTTGCCGTTATCTGGGCGGTTACCTCAGCCCCGGGTGGTTACTGTTAGCTCCACACACTACAACAGAAATGGAAATCACTGTAGTGTTTGTGCGTGCTGGATGGGAGGAGGGAGAAAGAGGAGGAAAGTGTCTGCCCTCGCATCCCGCTGAGATGAAAACCCTTCAGCCTGGAGAGGAGGAAACGCTACCAGGGCAGAAGTCAGCCTCCCCAGGCCTCGGCATGTGGGAGAGAAGGAGAATCAAGGAGTCAAACTTTTCTTTCCCTCCAGCAGATTGTGTGTGAGAGCTGTCAAAGTGAGAACCTGGTGCTAAACTTCAGCTGCTCAGCTTCATTTGTACATGCAAACGGAACTTCCTGAACATACTACAGTTTACTATAGAATACTACAGTACTTACTATAGAATTCTGTATTAAACTGTAGTATACTGTACAATACTATACTACATACTAGTATCCCTCGGTCATGTATAGTACTTAGTATAGAATTTGTAGTATACTGTAGAATACTATAGTAAATACTACAGTATTATCCACAAATAAACACTGTAATAAATACTACAGAAATGTCAGCAAAAACACTACAGTCCGCAAATAAAATTATAAAAAATATAGTAAATACTACAGTATTTCATTTGCGTACACTCTGCCCATTCCCCTCGCCCATAACACAATTTGCGCCACCCATATATTGTGTTCCCTAGAGCAGAATCTCTGAACTATCCTTTCAGAAGCCAGTCCTACCTACTTAGATTATGGACAATTTCTCCAGTAGGTTTCCTCAAGAAGATAGCCTCCACTTCTATATCACAGATAATAAAAACACATGTTTTTTTACTGTAATGACCCCCAAAACACTACAGTAAATACTACAGTATACTGTACGACATCCCGCCAAAACACTATAGAAAATACTACTGTATGCTACAGTCCGCAAAAGCACTAGTCATTATTTAAGCAATAAGACCTGGGGGCGTGTGGCATATGGCCAATATACCATGGCTAAGGGCAGTTTCTAAGCATGACGCAACACGGAGTGCCTGGACACATCCCTTAGCCGTAGTATATTGGACATATATCACAAACCCCCGAGGTGCCTTATTGCTATTATAAACTGTTTACCAATATAATTAAGGCAGTTTTGTCATACCTGTGGTATAAGGTCTGATATACCACTGCTGTCAGCCAATCAGCATTCAGGGCTCGAACCACCCAGTTTATAACATAGTATATATTACTATTTTTTTCACTAGAGTATTTATACTATAGTAAACTGTAAATACTATAGTATAATACAATAAATACAAAAAAGGTCTGCAAAAACATTCCTACCATAGTATACACAATTTCTTTTTTCATGTGGGATGTACTGTAGGTTCAGTTTTCTACAGTACTGCATTAAAGAAGGTGTAGCCTACACCTTCAAGGGCTTTACTGCGTGTTAGATCTGTGCTGGCCCTGTTGTCGTGGCTCTATAAAACTGGTATAAGGGATGTCACCCAAGTCATCTGACCATCAGCATGCGTTCTCCTGCCTAGCCTTAGGTACTGTAGGTACAGCAGTCAGTAGTTATTCATCATCCGTAATGTTAACGATTACAGCATGTCGATAGCAAACCCAGGAGTTAAATGAGTTTGTGCATTCAGCTACGCCTGTGCTTGCAGTTCAAGGTCATTCCCTTGATCCTGACAGAGGGATGATTCTCGGCTATGTTAGAAGCACACACATCTCGCCCAAGGTCAAGTGTGTCACTATTTAGAACAAATAGATACATGAAACACTCAATCTTGTGAGTGGGTAAAGAGTGGCCTCAGACCTTGGCCAGGGTGAAGTCACCAGCCACTCATATATTTTGTTCGTTGCTTGTATTTCAAGTTGAAGTTGGTCTCATCAGTTGGCCTTTTACGTTTCCAAGTTGGGTTGAATGTAATTCAATGGAAAAGTTTGCATAGATTTTGTCACGTCTAAGGACATGCTAGAGTGCAATGTGCAGAACGATCTCAAAGGCTCCAGGTGACATATAGAGCATTTTTCATGCACCTGCTGACCAAATGTATATCCGAATTCCTTAAAGCTTTTCAACAAAACGTACCATTGACCAGGACTGCTTTTTCATAAGGATAAAAGCATTGTGTTTAACCAAGTTGGACAGGCAGTTCACGTGGCGAGAGGATACACTTGATTTGGAGTCAGTTAGCAGCTCATGCCTATCGTAATGGACAATGGTGAGGGCAAGTGTCTCTCCCTCCCTCCCCTTTCTCTCCTGGCGTGTTCCCCCCAGAGACACGAGCCTGGCCGGGCGCTCTGATGACCAAGCGTGACATTTAAACCCCTGCCCTCCGGTGGCTTTGGGGGAGGGTGAGGTCCATCTGAGCACAGAGAAAAGGGGTACAAGGCAGAAGCTCTCCCTTCAATCCTCTCCCTTCAATTCTCCTCCCTCCCACTCCCGCAGAAATCCTCAGTGTCAGAACTCAGCCATTGTAAGTGTCCTGAACTGAAGAAAGGGCCTTTGGTAAACAATTCAGCTGTCTACTTGGATCACAATGGAAGCACATCTTTGAGCATCTGTTTCAAGTAGGTAACACTACTGCTCAACACTGACCATGTACACAGATTCAATCTCATAATCTGTTCTCCCTGGAAACACCTGCTCACATGGAATCTTATTTAACTTATTTTATGCAAATCAAATAGGAATAGGCTATCACTCAGACAGTGCTTTCTATGGCATCACAAAACAAATCATTTTAGAGAGTTTCATTTGTGATTAAAATGTAATGCAGTTGGAAGTGAATACAGTGGAGAAATAAATAAACCTGTTCATTGGTGCAAGTACATGGAAGTATTTGTCAATAGTTACATAGGCCTACAGATACTGCATCCTTTATCATTTTGGCCTGAGTCTCATAATATTCTGTAGCAGCCTATCACCCCCTTGTGGTCATTTTCAAAACTACCAAACTGCAAATTACAGTATAGTATGTTTTTAAATACTTTTGTAATACATATTATTTATACTAGTTTATAGCTATTCAGTGTGTTTTTCTCTCATTTAGTTCACGGCTCCCCTATTGTTTATTTTTGCAGACTTTAATCAATATATATCAGGCTTACCCTCAAATTGTTGTTATTGTTCATAGTCATGCTCAGATACAATGTCATCTATATTCAGAGGAGACTCCCCCAGTTTCCTTTTACCTTATAGCAAAGAGATCACATCAGCCACGATGATCTGTTGAAGAACTGCTAATCAGCTAGGAAACATTTGCTGCCCTTCTGGCAAGGTCGAAGGGGTCACAGTCCCTGGCTGAATGTCCAGTCCTCTCCCCCGCTCGCCTCTAAACCCCAACCGCCTCTGGGGCCCACAGGCCCTGCAGGCATAATCCCAGCACCCCCTACATGCAGCCTGAGAGTCTTTCTAATCTAAGGCCCAGGGATGGGCCAGTCCATCCGTCTATCAGTCCCTCTGTCTGTTTGTCTGACAGGGCTTCCCTCCTCATCACACGAACCGCATCGGCCGGATCATATTGACTCAGAGACCCGGGCCTTGGCTCCACATAGGGGGAGAGACAGCCTCTGAAACCAGCCTCATGTTTGACTAGCTGATTGATCTGTTAACACTTGCCATTCGATGTGTGTCTCTGAATTTAATTTCAGAATTAATTTCTTGTTTGAGGGAGTGGAGGTAAGTAGCATTGCAATTCAGATGTTGTCTGCTGATGTTGGCGTGTCATTTTTGATTAATTTGTGCACTTTACCTCATTGGAGTAGGCTGAAGAGCTTCACTCATACTGTATTTTCTCTGATGTATCACACACCTGATATACACTGCAATTCAGCTTTCAGACACTAATGTGTACAACAGCAAATAAACCTTACTATAAACTACACGTTAAAACTGCAGCTACATTGTAAGTCCCATCAATGCCGTCAAGTAGCCAGTTGCCAATAATTACTAAGCAGTGGGGGCTGGTGAAGGGAGGACGGCTCATTGTAATGGCTGGAATGAAACACGTTTCCATGTGTTCCCTCCATTCCAGCCATTACTATGAGCCGTCCTCCCTTCACCAGCCTCCACTGTTACCAAGCGATTGGAGTTAACCTTAAATTATAAAAGCGACCTGTTCAATGTGCACTATTAGATTAAGTTTTGGTTAGAATAATCAACCTGGATACACAGGTACTGTAACTACAATATAGTATAACATGACTAGAGAGACTTTCTTACTGTCATTTTATGACAGTGGGCTGTCGATATAATAAAAACAGTTGAAAAATGCTTTTCACAGCTCATTCAGATTGTCAATTTGCTGCTATGTGTGTATTGTCAAAGGCGCAGAGGGCATTGTACTAGATTTTGCAGTCCATTCCACTTTCCACTTGAATGTTATCTCCAGTGCCCATAAAAAAACAAGAGACAATGAAATGAGGTTATTCTCCAGTGTCGAAGACAAGCCCTGTTTGGATGTAGGAGCTGATTTGATGGACTCTCCCTCTCCCACCAGCCGATGTGGTGGAGAGAAGAGAGGGCCTGTTTGGATATGCATCACAAAGGCTTCCTGCAGTATTGATCTGCAGTGGGTTAAGGCAGTCTATCAGCAAATGTCCCTCTCTGGGAAAAATAACAGCTGATTAAAAGCACACAGCAGCCTGGCAGAAGGCTGCTGATGGCTGGTTATCTCAGCCCAAAGGTCAGTGTGTACAGATATAATCCACTTTCACTTAACAGCTTAATTTAAGTCACACCTCATGCAAATGCTGCCATTTGGCAGTCCCTTTATTTAAGGTTGGCTATTATTTAATAAGGTTATACGGTATTGTATAGATTTTTTTGCGCTCATGCCAACAGCATCAGGTCTTGCAGACAGGAAGTTGAAGCTCTTTGATCTTGAATTGTAGCAAGAACTTGTTTCCTTTTTCCAACCACGACACTAAAACAGGTGCACCCAGGTTTGCTGCTGATGGAAGCAGTTATATCAGCACTAGTGTGTAGAACTATCTGCTCTTAACGATACAGACCAAAATTACAAACCGTTTTCAAAACTGAGAAAAGGCACTTTAATAAATTAGAAACGTACATTTAATCAAATAACTTACAACTGTAGGGTACTGTATATTGATACATTATATAACAATACAAAATATAAACACAATTTTGCACAGTGTAAAGTTCATGGTAATCATAAAACAAACTAAATTTAAAAAACAGTATTGTCACAATAAAAATGTCATCCTTTGAAATAAATAAAACTGTGAGTTTCGCACTTCACAGACCCCAATATACAATTGTAGAAAATACATTTTCCCCAGTCTCCATAACACACACTAGCATGAAACTCAATAATGAAAAAAAAGTATAAACATAAACAAGGTGGACTAGAAAGAACCATTTCCTTTATCCTTTCCATTGTAACAACAGAATGCAGCAGTACTATGGTGGTGTTGGTGGTGGGCACTACACCTTTCCTTTAAAACAACTAAAAAAGACTAGATATTTTGCCCATGCAAATTAGAAAATCGGTTCTTGTCTTGAAAGGTATCTTATAGGTAAAGTGGAAAGGTCAGAGGTCAGTAGCGTTCCTTGGGTTCGCTGAACTTGCGTTTCTTCGACACAGAGGCCTGGACATCCTGACTGCAGGGGAACTCGAACTGCGATATCTGCTAATCAGAGAGTGACAGACAGTTTACTAACTAATGCAAGACTCTAAAATGAATAATGATTGTCAAACAATATTCTGTATACATCTAGATGGGATGGATTGAATGAGTCATATTGACTTGTTAAAAAACATGTAGGTCAGGGAACTTTTATCTTTAAAAGACAATTTGCACATTATTATCACTCCTGTGAGTAAGACTGGGGGATGAAATCTATGATGCTCGAGGGGGGGTGTCTCCCACCATTTTGTCTTCGATGGGAGAGGGCTTCTTCTTGCTGACGCTGTGCACCTCAGTCTCAGCCTTTCTCTCCTGCACACACACAGACCAAAGACAGTAAATCACAGAATGCAGGGAAGTGCTTGTGAAGCTAGTCCCATAGATATACAGTTGAAGTCGGAAGTTTACGTACACCTTAGCCAAATACATTTAAACTCAGTTTTTCACAATTCCTGACATTTAATTCAAGTAAAAATTCCCTGTCTTATGTCAGTTAGGATCACCACTTTATTTTAAGAATGTGAAATGTCAGAATAATAGTAGAGAAATTATTCATTTCAGAATGTATTTATTTCATCACATACCCAGTAGGTCAGAAGGTTACACACTCTCAATTAGTATTTGGTAGCATTGCCTTTAAATTGTTAAACTTGGGTCAAACGTTTCGGGTAGGCTTCCACAAGCTTCCCACGATACGTTGGGTGAGTTTTGGCCCATTCCTCCTGACAGACCTGGTGTAACTGAGTCAGGTTTGTAGGCCTCCTTGCTCGCACACTTTTTCAGTTCTGACCTCAAATGTTCTATAGAATTGAAGTCAGGGCTTTGTGATGGCCACTCCAATACCTTGACTTTGTTGTCCTTAAGCCATTTTGCCATAACATTGGAAGTTCAATTTTTGTTTCATCAGACCAGAGGACATTTCTCCAAAAAGTACGATCTTTGTCCCCATGTGGAAACCGTAGTCTGGCTGTTTTATGGCGGTTTTGGAGCAGAGGCTTCTTCCTTGTTGAGCGACCTTTCAGGTTATGCCAATATAGGACTCGTTTTACTGCGGACATCAATAGTTTTGTACCTGTTTCCTCCAGTATCTTCACATGGTCCTTTGCTGTTGTTCTGGGATTGATTTGCACTTTTCGCACCAAAGTACATTCATCTCTAGGAGACAGATCTCCTTCCTGAGCGGTATGACGGCTGCGTGGTCCCATGGTGTTTATACTTGCGTACTATTGTTTGTACAGATGAACGTGGTACCATTAGACATTTGGAAATTGCTCCCAAGGATGAACCAGACTTATGGAGGTCAGCAATTATTTTTTCTGAGGTCTTGGCTGATTTCTTTTGATTTTCCCATGATGTCAAGCAAAGAGGCACTGAGTTGGAAGGTAGGCCTTGAAATACATCCACAGGTACACCTTCAATTTAATCAAATGATGTCAATTAGGCTATCAGAATCTTCTAAAGACGTGACATAATATTCTGGAATTTTACAAGCTGTTTAAAGGCACAGTCAACTTAGTATATGTAAACTTCTGACCCACTGGAATTGTAATATTGAATTATAAGTGAAATAATTTGTCTGTAAACAATTGTTGGAAAAATGACTTGTGTCATGCACAAAGTAGATGTCTTAACCGACTTGCCAAAACTAGTTTGTTAACAAGAAATTTGTGGAGTGGTTGAAAATCAAGTATTAATGACGCCAACCTAAGTGTATTTAAACTTCCGACTTCAACTGTACATCCTTCGTGGTCATTTTTACATTACGCTATACAAAAATGTCTTCCATTTGAACAGGGCCAGTAGGAGTTAGATAGGGTTGTATGTTTTGGGGGGCACTGACCAGGGTGGACCTGGTGACGCGTCCGCTCCTGGTGACGCGTCCGCTCCTGGTCCTCTTAATGGCCACTTCCAGGTCAGATGTCCTCTTTACCAAAGTGTCCATCTGAGACAGACCGGTCAATCAAGCGACAGACCATTACCTTCACAACTGGAGCAGTACCTATATTACTTTATATTCATACAGTACTATCCCACCTATATATTTGTATTGTTCTGTATTTGCATTTGCTTGATACAAAGGCCTATCTTCATTGTGACTATGCAGAATGTACATTTTACTGTTATTTTACCTGAGAGTTCTCTGTGCTCTCCTCACACACTTCCATCTTCTCCTGGCAGTTCACCTGGACCTCTTTGAGCATCAAACATGATGAAAACACAATAAAACCAAACATGGATTTCAGACTGCATTTGACTTATTAAAAGAGAAAATAGCACTACTGTTATAATGTTCAGCAAAACTGCTTTATACTAAGATTTGAGAGAGGAGGTCCTACCGGAATTGTCCAAGTAAAGGTCGTTGTCCGGATTTTCCATTACTTTTATCATGCGAGTCTAAAAGTAGAAACCCCATTAAAAATGTTATAGACTATAGGTACATCCTATGGGATAGACAGCAACACCCCCTACTGGGTTAAAACAATAGCGCCATGCCATCGGCACCCAGTCAAATTTGCCGAGAGGCCTCAAGTCTCACCTGCTGACTGCTGATCTTGGTCACTGTCCCTTCCTCCATCTCCAGCTCCCACTTGTCCCTCATGCAGATTGGCTGCTCGTCATCTACCTACAGAGAAAAGGGGACAGCTGTTAATCAACGTGTCACCTGCCAGTCTGGTTGACATTACTCTGACTAGTTATTTCCCCCCTTTCCTTCATACCTGCTCCAGCCTTTCTCTCTCTGTGGTCACGTCCACCTTCAGGGTGTGGAAGGGAGTGACCACCTCACCCATGGTCAGGTTGACAGGCTCCTTCTCAAACTGCATGCTATCGCTGTCCCCCTCCATGAAGCCTGGGGGTTGGTAATCCTGGGGAGTGACTGAGATATATACACACATGCAAACACACACACAAACTCTTTATGTGTTAAAAAAAACATATACTTGTTATACCCTATGAAAGTTGCGCTTCAATTTTACTTCTGTACTCCGTCCGGGTTTTGTAGGCTAAGAATGGGCTTAAAATGTTTATTGTCAAATTCATAAAAACACAGTCATTTAAGATATATATTAAAGTGTTTTTGTATATATTTATATACCATATGCCGGTTTTCAACGTATTTGATGCTCAAGAAGCACGAAGCAGAAAAGTTACAACCGTTTCATTTGAACTACACACAAACTACAAATCAAAAGGCAGTAGTTGGCAACTTTCAGTGAAAAACACTCCCAGCTAATCTAATATAAAACACATAAAAAAGCCTGTAACTAACAGGTTGTTACCTTCCTGTAAGTCCTGAGCTCAAACAGGCATGCTCCAGCATGCTAACAACGCTGCAGGAGATGTAGTTCAAATGAGACTTTTCTAACTTTCGTGATGCGTCTTACTTATTCAGCTTCAAATATTTTGATAAAAGGCATCGAGTATGAGCAAATACACAATCAATACACAATTAAATACTGGGTGGTTCGAGCCCTGAATGTTGATTGGCTGAAAGCCATGGTATACCATGGGTATGACAAAACATTTATATTTACTGCTCTAATTAGGTTGGTAACCAGTTTATAATAGCATCAAGGTACAATGGGGGTTGTGCTAGGACACAGCCCTTAGCTGTGGTATATTGGCCATATGCCACACCCCCTCGGGACTTTTTGCTTAAATATACACTCAGTATACAAAACACCTGCTCTTTCCATGACATATACTGACCAGGTGAAAGCTATGATGCCTTACTGTCACTTGTTAAATTCCCTTCAATCAATGTAGATGAAGGGAGGGTGACAGGTTAAATGAAGGATTTTGAAGCCTTGAGACAATTGAGACATGGATTGTGTATGTGTGCCATTCAGAGGGTGAATAGAAAAGACAAAAGATTGAAGTGCCTTTGAATGGAGTATGGTAGTAGGTGCCAGGCACACCGGTTTGTGTCAAGAACTGTAATGCTGTTTCCATGGGTATTAAGAATGGTCCAATTGGGCCTCCCGGGTGGCGCAGTGGTTAAGGACTCCACCAGAGACTCTGGGTTCACACCCAGGCTCTGTCATAACCGACCGCGACCGGAGGTCCGTGGGGCAACGCACAATTTGCCTAGCGTCGTCCGGGTTTGGCCGGTAGGGAAATCCTTGTCTCATTGTGCACCAGCGACCCCTGTGGCGGGCCGGGCGCAGTGCGCGCTAACCAAGGTTGCCAGGTGCACGGTGTTTCCTCCGACACATTGATGCTGCAGGCTTCCGGGTTGGATGGCACTGTGTTAAGAAGCAGTGTGGCTTGGTTGTGTATTGGAGGACGCATGACTTTCAACCTTCATCTCTCCCAAGACCGTACGGGAGTTGTAGTGATGAGACAAGATAGTAGCTCTAAAAAAAAACTATTGGATACCATGAAAAAGGGGTAAAAAAATTACAATTTAAAAATGGTCCACCACGCAAAGAACATCCAGCCAACTTGACACAATTGTGGGAAGCATTGGAGTCAACATGGGCCAGCATACCCGTGGAATGCTTTTGACACCTTGTAGAGTCCATGCCCCAATGATTTGAGGCTGTTCTGAGGTCAATGGGGTGTTCCTAATGTTTGGTGTAATTAAATTAATTTGATCATATAATCTTGGAGCCCATTTAAAAGACCCAGGACATTACCCTGGAAGTTTGATGTCACTTGCGCAGCATACTGCGTCACATCATCCCCATCATTGTGTGGTCTTTACCGTCGTCGTAGTAAGAGAGTTTCATGTTGAGACAGACATTGTCTGGCAGAGGACCCAGGTTCTGCATCAGTGTGTAGAGTTTACGCACCAAGAGGATGCTGGACTTTTTTGTGTTGCTGCAAGCCATCTTTCCCAGATTCTTGCTGTTTTTGCTAAAACAAGAATAAATGTAAACATTTTTAGACAATTAAAAGTTTCTTTCTTCAATGTTTCTCAATGAAATTCTACCATGTTATCATTATGTTATACACATTAGGGTTGAATATTTTCCTGGTATTTTACAAATGTTCCATCCCGAGAATAAATCACTTTTGTGAAGCCGGTAATTCCTGCCAAAACCGGATGTGTCATTCAAAAGCATTACAAAGCATATAATTAGACCTATGTTTGGATTTTATTATAGCTTTGATCGAAAATTCATGCCTGATGCAACCTAAACCTGATTAAATAAATTTGATGAGCCCTACATTAAAGACATTTAATGAGCCCAAGCCCAAAAACGCCCAAATGATTGTACCGTTATCCATTACATAAGACAGAAAAACATAAAAGCACATAGATGTAGCTAGCTATATGCTATCTTTGGTAAATAAATTAAACAAGCTCCAGTAATCTTTTTGAGTGTGAACTGTATTACTCTACTGCATTGTTTGCACTGTATTATATGGGCTGGAATTACGCACCTTGTTCAAACAATGATAAAGCAGGGAGAGAACATGTGATTCTGGTGCAGCACATGCAGCCTACAAAGTTACAAGTATAGGCTAGTGAATTTGATTGACATTTTTCATATTTCCCCTAATGTTATTAGCCTACCTCCTCTTTCTCGCTCTCGTGTTGCTTCATTCCTTCCTTGCTTTCAACAGTTAAATGAAATAAGTGTTGTTGTCCTTATCTTCATCATTCTAATGACATGCTTGAATAATATAGGACTAGAATGAGATGCAAAAGCCTTTCCCTTCTCTTCACGAGGATTGGATGGTTATGGGTCTGCATAATTAACTGCTATAGCCTACCCCCATCCCGCATTCGCTCTTCTTTCAAACTACCCAAGAGTTCTATTAGCTGCTGTATTTAACATTCGGCAAACAAGAGCTTGTGTCCCTCTTCGAATAGTCTATTGGTATAAGAAATACAAAAAACAACATTTCCAGCAAGCTATTCTAGTCTAGCTTTTCCTGCATGGGACTCCAAGAGCTAAGGAACATTTTTTACAGAGTCCAACAGAGCACAGGTGCTTGTGTATTGCGCAAGAGACCGAGGATATACGTTAGAAACTTATTATGCATTACCCGTCATTCATTACATAAATATAAGAATAATACTGCATTTGGATTTATTTCCTGAAAGAGGTAGGTTAGCACATCTAGAGTGCATTCGAGAATTTTTCAGACCCCTTGAGTTCACTTCTTTTTTCCCTCATCAATCTACGCACAATACCCCATAATGACAAAGCGAAAACAGTTTTATTTAAATTTTGGCAAACTTATTAGAAACCCCCCCCAGAAATACCTTATTTACATAAGTATTCAGACCCTTTGCCATGAAACTTGAAATTGAGCTCAGGTGCATCCTGTTTCCATTGATCATCCTTGAGATGTTTCTACAACTTGATTGGAGTTCACCTGTGGTAAATTCAAGTGATTGGACATGATTTGGAAATGCAAACACCTGCCAATATAAGGTCCCACAGTTAACAGTGCATGTCAGAGCAAAAACCAAGCCATGAGGTCGAAGGAATTGTCCGTAGAGTTCCTGAGACAGGATTGTGTCTGTTCCGAGACAGGATTGTGGCACAGATCTGGGGAAGGGTACCAAAACATTTCAACAGCATTAAAGGTCCCCAAGAAGACAATATCATTCTTAAATGGAAGAAGTTTGGAACCACCAAGACTCTTCCTAGAGCTGGCCACGCAGCCAAACTAAGCAATCGAGGGAGAAGGGCCTTGGTCAGGGAGGTGACCAAGAACCCGATAGTCACTCCAGAGTTAGTCTTTGGAGATGGGAGAGCCTTCCAGAAGGACAACCATCTCTGCAGCACTCCACCTATCAGGCCTTTGTGGTAGAGTGGCCAGATGGAAGCCATTCCTCAGTAAAAGGCACATGACAGCCCGCTTGAAGTTTGCCAAAAGGCCCCTAAAGTCTCTCAGACCATGACAAACAAGATTCTCTGGTCTGATGAAACCAAGATTGAACTCTTTGGCCTGAATGCCAACCGTAACGTCTGCAGGAAACATGGCACCATCCCTACGGTGAAGCATGGTGGTGGCAGCATCATGCTGTGGGGATGTTTGTCTGCGGCAGGGACTGGGAGACTAGTCAGGATCGAGGGAAAGATGAACGGAACAAAGTACGGAGAGATCCTTGAAGAAATCCTGCTCCAGAATGCTCAGGACCTCAGATTGGGGGCGAAAGTTCAAATCGAATCAAATCCTATTAGTAACATGTGCCTAATAAAACAGGTGTAGACCTTACAGTGAAATGCTTACTTATGAGCCCCTAACCAACAATGCAGTTTAAAAAAAATACGGATAAGAATAAGAAATAAAAGTAACAAGTAATTAAAGAGCAGCAGAAAAATAACAATAGCGAGACAATATACAGGGGGGTACCGGTACAGAGTCATTGTGCGAGGGCACTGGTTAGTTTCCCCCCCCCCACCGCAATTGGAGGTAGTTACAGTCTTGTCTCATCGCTGCAACTCCCGTACGGACTCGGGAGAGGCGAAGGTCGAGAGCCATGCGTCCTCCGAAACACAACCCAACCAAGCCGCACTGCTTCTTGACACAATGCCCCGGAAGCCAGCTGCACCAATGTGTCGGAGGAAACACCATACACCTGGCGACCATGTCAGCGCGCACTGCGCCTGGCCCGCCACAGGAATCGCTAGTGCGTGATGAGACAAGGTTATCCCTTCCGGCCAAACCCTCCCCTATCCCGGACGACGATGGGCCAATTGTGCGCCGCCCCATGGGTCTCCCGGTCGTGGCCGGCTACGACAGAGCCTGGACTCGAACCCAGAATCTCTAGTGGCACAGCTAGACCACTACTACAGCGCCTTAGACTACTACGCCACTCGGGAGGCATGGGCACTGGTTAGTTGAGGTAATATGTACATGCAGGTGGAGTTATTAAAGTGACTATGGATAGATGATAACAACAGAGAGTAGCAGCGGAGTAAGAGAGGAGGGGGGGCAATGCAAATAGTCTGGGTAGCCATTTGATTAGATGTTCAGGAGTCTTATGGCTTGGGGGTAGAGGCTGTGTAGAAGATGTCGAGACTTGGCGCTCCAGTAC
The DNA here is from genome assembly GCF_036934945.1 of Oncorhynchus masou masou. Lineage (NCBI taxonomy): Eukaryota > Metazoa > Chordata > Actinopteri > Salmoniformes > Salmonidae > Oncorhynchus > Oncorhynchus masou. Next base: position 63,665,716 of record NC_088240.1, read on the forward strand.
CACTTGCTGTGCAGTAGCAGAGAGAACAGTCTATAACTGGGATGACTGGAGTCTTTGACAATTTTTAGGGTCTTCCTCTGACACTGCCTGGTATAGAGGTCCTGGATGGCAGGGAGCTTGGCCCCAGTGAGGTACTGGGCCATTCGCACTACCCTCTGTAGTGCCTTGCGGTTGGAGGCCGAGCAGTTGCCATACCAGGCAGTGATGCAACCAGTCAGGATGCTCTCGATGGTGGGGCTGGAGAACCTTTTGAGGATCTGAGGACCCATGCCAAATCCCTTAAGTCTCCTGAGGGGTGAGTAGGTTTTGTCGTGCCCTCTTCATGACTATCTTGGTGTGCTTGGAACATGTTAGTTTGTTGGTGAAGCTCTCAACCTGCTCCGCTGCAGCTCTGTCGTCCCTAAGCACACAGCTAAGACAACGCAGGATTGGCTTCAGGACAAGTCTCTGAATGTCCTTGAGTGGCCCAGCCAAAGCCTGGACTTGAGCCAGATCGAACATCTCTGGAGAGACCTCAAAATGGCTATGCAGCGACGCTCTCCGTCCAACTTAACAGAACTTGACAAGATCTGCAGAGAAGAATGGGAGAAACTCCCCAAATACAGGTGTGCCAAGCTTGTAGTGTCATACCCAAGAAGACTCGAGACTGTAATAGCTGTCAAAGGTGCTTCAACAAAGTATTGAGCAAAGGTTCTGAATACTTACAGTTGAAGTCGTAGGTTGACATACAGTTAGGTTGGAATCATTAAAAAACTTGTTTTGCAACCCCTCCACAAATTTCTTGTTCACAAACTAGTTTTGTCAAGTCGGATAGGAATCCTACTTTGTGCATGACACGAGTAATCTTTCCAACAATTGATTACAGACAGATTATTTCACTTATAATTCACTGTATCACAATTTCAGTGGGTCAGAAATTTGAATACACTAAGTTGACAGTGCCTTTAAACAGCTTGGAAAATTCCACAAAATTATGTCATGGCTTTAGAAGCTTCTGATAGGCTAATTGACATCAATTGAGTCAATTGGAGGTGTACCTGTGGATGTATTTCAAGGCCTACCTTCAAACTCAGTGCCTCTTTGCTTGACATCATGGGAAAATCAAAAGAAATCAGCCAAGGCCTCAGAAAAAGAATAGTTGACCTCCACAAGTCTGGTTCTTCCTTGGGAGCAATTTCCAAACGCCTGCAGGTACCATGTTCATCTGTACAAACAATAGTACGCAAGCATAAACACCATGGGACCACGCAGCCGTCATTACGCTCAGGAAGGAGACGCGTTCAATCTCCTAGAGATGAACGTACTTTGGTGCGAAAAGTGCAAATCAATCCCAGAAGAACAGCTAAGGACCTTGTGAAGATGCTGGAGGAAACAGGTACAAAAGTATCGATATCCACAGTAAAATTAGTCCTATATCGACATAACCTGAAAGGCCGCTCAGCAAGGAAGAAGCCACTGCTCCAAAACCACCATAAAAAAGCCAGACTACGGTATGCAACTGTACATGGGGACAAAGATCGTACTTTTTGGAGAAATGTCCTCTGGTCTGATGAAATAAAAATAGAACTGTTTGGCCATAATGACCATCGTAATGTTTGGAGGAAAAAGGGGAAGGCTTGCAAGCCGAAGAACACCGTCACAACCGTGAAGCACGGGGATGGCAGCATCATGTTGTGGGGGTGCTTTGCTGCAGGAGTGGCAGGTGCACTTCACAAAATAGAAGGCATCATGAGGCAGGAAAATTATGTGGATATATTGAAGCAACATTTCAAGACATCAGTCAGGAAGTTAAAGCTTGGTAGCAAATGGGTCTTCCAAATGGACAATGACCCCAAGCATACTTCCAAGGTTGTGGCAAAATGGCTTAAGGACAACAAAGTCAAGGTATTGAAATGGCCATCACAAAGCCCTGACCTCAATCGTAGAGAACGTTTGTGGGCATAACTGAAAAAGCATGTAGGAGCAAGAAGGCCTACAAACCTGACTCAGTTACACCAGCTCTCTCAGGAAGAATGGGCCAAATTAAACAATTTAAAGGTAATGCTACCAAATAATAATTGAGCGTATGTAAACTTCTGCCCCACTGGGAATGTGATGAAGGAAATAAAAGCTAAAATGAATAATTTCTCTACTATTATTCTGACATTTCACATTCTTAAAATAAAGTGGTGATCCTAACTGACCTAAAACTGAATTTTTACTGGGATTAAATGTCAGGAATTGAGTTTAAATGTATTTGGCAAAGGTGTATGTAAACTTCCGACTTCAACTGTATGTAAATGTGATATTTCCTGCCTGTACTTTAGCCTATCGGATTTCCTGTTGTCAACCTATTGCCTGATCCCCTGGACGACGTTACTAGCCTTTTCCCTGCCTGTACTGTTGCCTTTTTTGGACCCCCTGTGTATGACATTCTGCCTGCCCCTGGACCCAGCTACCTGCCTCCTCCTGTGGTCCTTTACAAATAAACACCTGCTGCGCCCTGCGCTTGAAACCAGCTGTCTCCCGTTGTGTTCATTACAGTTCTAAATACTTTCCAAATGCACTGTATATATAGGCCTATATATATCAATTTTGAACACGATTATCTATTTTGGATGCAATTTGAATGGAATTGATGGAGAGAGAGAAAGACAGTGAGAAAGTGTTCACTCATGCACTGATTTAAAGAAACGATATAGGAGTGTTTTAAACTCTGCAATCAAAAAAATATATAACTTTACAATACAAAAATAAGGTGATCCCCGAATGCCAGATGGTGATGTTCAAAATTAGATGCTGCAGCAAATGTAGGTCTACCGATCACAATAAAAAAAAGTTACCAAGGGAAGGTCGACATACTGAGATGGGCTGTCGGTTCCCACCCTGAGAGTTGATGATTCATTATGCAGTGACCGGAGGGACAGAATCCAGATTTAGACATTATATATAATTTAACAGTTCCATTTCACGTCATGCTGTTCACATAAATAATTTATTATAATTTACTGGTTTCTCAGTTATTTATCCTGGGAAAAGGGAGTGTTTTTTTGCAGTAAATCTCAGTAACCTGGTTCCTGCCATTCAACCCTAATACACATTCACAAAGCTATACCTTTCAAAGTCAATTTTGGGTCCCTTTGCAGTGTATTGGACTTTGAACTGGTAGCATTCAGTAACCTTCTGCAAATCGCAAAGAAAGACCAGTGTCACAATGAGAAAATAAATATACTGTAGTTTGTTCTAGTGCAAAGAATCAAAGCATTACTATGATCGATACCTATGGGGTTAAAAAAATGTCTATTACCTTTGGATTATCTGGGTCTGTGTATATCTATAGAAAGTGGAAGGATACAAACTTTAGCAACTGAAAATGCTTTATATGCTGAAGAAAATATTTGATGAGATATACTCACAGACATAACGACCGTCCTCAACTGTTGGAATACAAGACATTCATTATATGTAATTAATTAACATTAATAACATGTAGATAATGAATAAACAACTAAATGCTTACATATTTTCTCTGAAGGGCATCAAAGCATCCCTGCATCCTGGGAGGTGTATAAAATAGTCTTAATTAATCAACCCTGAATAAATAATCTTACCAGGATAAAGGGAAAGGATTTGGCCACAGAGAAAACACTGTACTGGAATTTCCCCACTGAGGCTTGGTGGTGTATACTAACCACTGTACAATCTGACTGGCACCAGGGCAGGTGCGTTCCTCCCTGAGGATCATAACTTTCTGCTCTGTGGCATAGAGACAAGAAAGTGTAAGTCTATTTCTTGAAGATGTTGGCTAGCTACAGTATCATCATTTCAATAACAATTGAGTACATTTAAAAAGAACATAAAATGTGTTTGACCTTCAACAAATTTACTCCCATAAGCTTTTTCTGGGAAAAGACCCCTGAGATAAGTGATGCTGGAGACTGCAATTGCCAGCAGTTTCTTCACAACAATCAAGGACTGCTGCTCTGTTGAAACTACATTTGGCAGCAACTGGGTGCCCTATAAAATATAACAAACACCAAGGCAATTTGAGGATGTCTGAATAAATAGAGGCATGTAGAAATCCATAGAACATGCTAACGTTATTAGAACATGCCATTTGCTAGCTATAAAACAGCAATTCAATAGGACCAAGGTCTGGCTATGGATAGCCAGAGGTTTTACCTGAGCAGCCCGCAAACGTTGTTCACATGCCATGGTAGTAATACTAGTTGATAACAAGTTGTCAAATCTACAAAATAAAGATTCATTATAAGCCAGATAGCTAGCTATCAAGGTAAAGCTATGTTGAAATATGTAGCTAGTTAGCTAAGTACTAGTTTACACAGATAGATACAGAAATATTTTATACTAATCTGGCTGGCTAATTTAGCTAACTAGCTATCTACATTACATTTACTAGCTAACGTAGCTAGCAACAATACACACAGCCACTGATGTCACTGACTTTACTCTACAACCTATTGTGATTAGTATGAAATTGCATAGCTCACATAGCTAGCTATTACTACCTAGATAGAGCGCAGTCACACGACCTGTTTTTTGGTTAAAAAATAACTACCAAAAACAAGTGAGCTAGCAAGGCAGACCGAATTTACTAAGAAACTGTTGGATGTTGGGTCGAACTCGCGCCAGACGCACAGTTACCCGCCAAAAAGGACAGCTAAAGTAGCCAATCAGAGGGCAGCCTTAGATAACGTACATTTTCTTGCCACCACAACATACATTGCGTGAATAGAGATATCAAAGGTAGTGATATGTCCTGGCCGAGGTAAACATCAGTTTTAAATGAAGGTGTTTATGTTGCGGCACTGTATGGAATTTGCTCTGTTGTTGGTGTAGTTTGATGCAACGCTGCGCACAAATTGAATATCCGCACTCTATTGGACACAGCCCTGTCAATCAGCATTTCTCTACGAGTAGTTTCATTTCATTGGCTCTCCTGGTATCTAATACAGCGTGTTTCCTTATACAATTGGTTACTGTATATGTCTGTCACAAATGGCAAACCCACACGACGACGTCAGAAATTATTTAGCCTTTTTTTTTTGTCGACGAGTCTTGTTCACAAGAGGCAGGTTAGATTTGTGGAAGCTAGAGGAGCACCCCTGCATACATTCTCACCTGCGTTTTCAAGCAAATCGGACTTCCACTCCATTATCGCTGCGTAATGTCGTCTGAAAATCTATCAGATACTCAAATGGAATATGAGGATGAAAAACAGGTGGGTTTAATATCATGACTCTATCTTGAGTTTGTCAGTTAGCTATAACGCTAGCTCTGTTTGTTGTAACGCGTTACAAGTAACGTGTTTGAATTGATTGCTAGCTAGTTAGCTTTCGTTATGGCATCAAACCTGTAAACATCTCTTTTACCAACAATGACAGTGTTAATAAATGTTTTGGAAAGGTTTTGAGTAAGATGTACTTGGCTCCCGATAATCAATCATAACATAGGTACTGTATTAGTGAGTTATTTATTGAGTTTTCCCTTGTGCCATTGGCTCGCTGTTCAATAGGTTATGAGATATGCCTGGGCCTCATTGGTCTATCCTGACACAGCAGTAGTTGAGGTTGAGTCTACCGGCGTTCGATCCTGTCATGCAAACAATAATATTGTAGCCTATCCTTTGAAATGTTTTTTTTTTTTTTATGGAAACCTGGGTTAATCATCACAGTCACTTATGTGCTAGCTGATCAGTCACACAAATCTTATAAAGATGTAAAAGCTAGATCTATTGATTCATACTCGTTTTCAGTCCCATATACTTTGTGAATGTTATTTAAAGTGTGGCACTGATATTAGGCTTAGCTGTATATATTATAGGCCTATCTATATCAATATGTGACATCTATCAAATGGAGTACATTTGAAAAGGCACCTGTACAGGCAGCATCCTGAGTGGATGCTGGTGAAGGTCAGAGGTCTATTGACAAACAAACTGGTCATATCAATATGCATTGACTAGCATGTCTACATAGGGAAGTTACTGATGCTATACTTTCTTATCAATGATAATGGATGCTAATAATACAATGGTATTTTGATACAATGACAAGAAGAGAAACCGGTCATGTGAGAAAATATAATTTCATGGTAGCTAGCTACTATGGGTCTAGTCTAGCAGTTTGGAACTGTTTGAGGGAGTGGAAAGTATCTGGTCCACTCTTACATTTTCCCTCATTGGGCCTGAATATAGTAACCTTTACATTTTTGTTATGGATCCAATTGAATCAGTAACAGAATCTGTAAATTGGATTCTCTACCCTGAGCCACTTATTGTCCCTGCCCCTGCTAGCTTTGCGTTCACTGTCCTCTACATTGAATGGCAGATATTCTCATGTACTTAAATTGCAGTGTTTTGTGGGTTTCTCAATGTTTTCTTAGCTTTATTTAGCCAGATAAGTCACAATGTGTTGTAAGTTAACAATGGGCAATTCCATGTTAACAGTGATGCTGAGACTCATATGTTTCCAATTAAAATGTATGCCAAACAAAAAAACAATGATTGCACAGTTAAAAAAGCATTCATCCACAATGACTACTTTTTAAGTTTCCACAAAAAAATGGACAAAAACACATTTACTTGAAGAACAATGCAGATACAAACAGTATGATGGGTTGTGTTTGTGCTGTAATTCTGTTACCAAACTTTGCATCTGCACTGTTCTGTAAGTACATGGGTTTTTTTATAAAAGAAATGTGGAAATTGTTGAAAGTAGTCCTTCTGCATAGAGTTGTATGGTTTATTTAACTTTGCAATCATTGGTTTTTGTTTGACATTGTAAAGTTAAAAATCAGTCTCAGCTTCACTCTGTTACTGTGGAATTGCCCCAATAGAGAATGTTTTGCTTACTTCTGCTCAGAGTCTATCTGGACTGTGGGCAATAACAAGGTGTGTCTTGTTAACCCACTTTTCACTGGCATCTGTCCATGGACTCCACACTGGCAGTAAAGGGTAAACCAGTTTGTCTAGTGCAGGAGTTGCCTCCAGTAAATCATAGGCTTGCATCTTACAAAAAGCTTTAGCATGAAGGTGTCATGTGAAAACTAGAACCACTCTGCAAGCTCTGTGTACCTAGACTTTGGTCAGCAATTACTCAAAGCCCGTTTCTGTATAATATTTTTTTTCAATAACCATAAAGTAAGGCCACACTTGGCTTGTACATATTTTCAGACAAATGGCTTTATGAGGGGAAAATAATTTGTTTTTATGGCACCAATAACATGTTAGTGATGGGGAAACTGGTAACAAAGCTGTTTTGTCCACATCAGCTGAAGAAAAGTGTGTGAGAGGGGGAAATAATGGATTTGAACTGCTTTCTCGTCACATAATTCTTACTCAATCATAACACTCGTCTTCTGTGTGAGTTGTTCATCGCAGGCAACCATGAGGGCGTGAGAGATAGTGTTGCAGGAGAGCATGCAGAGAGTGACTCATACTATGAAGACGCTTCAACTCATTTTCATTGCGTGTGCCCACTTCACAGCTGAATATTAGTAGGGTTCGGCTATATGATTCAGATGCAATCCTTTCTGAAGAGCACAGTGCCAGCCCAGTAACCTAGTTGTTTTGTCATCATCAGACCATCTTATAACCTTCTTATTCGTTTTAATTTCACAAGTTCAGTGAAATGTCCTTGTAACCACAAACCCCAACAATGCTGTAATCAATAACAATGTAATATGAAAAATAATATAGGGTAGAACACAAACACACAAGAAATGGAAATAAGAACACGAGGAAGTAAGCATAATATATACAGGATCAGTCGGTTCCAGTACCATATTTACATTGTGCAGGGATACTGGAGTGATAGAGGTAGATAATTGTAGAGGTAAGGTGACAAGGCATCAGGACATGTTACTGCATATCACAAAGCGTTGGACAGTTAAATGGAGAATGTCTATTTTAAAAGCCTTTGCTTGTTCTTCTCTGCGCATCATGGCTGACATTATGATGACGCATATATAGGTGTAGGCTACATAGGCTTATTGTTTTAGATGTTTCTCCTCTTTAGCTAAATTCCTTGCACGTAGCAAGTAGTACCCATATGACGGCACATCAAAATGTTTTCTTTGTCTGGACAGGACTCTCAGGAAAAGAATGCCAACCTTGTGAAGGGTGAAGAGGTCAAGCTGAAGGCCAAGTACCCCGGCTTGGGCCAGAAGCCTGGAGGCTCCGACTTCCTCATGAAGAGGCTACAGAAAGGGGTAGGTGGAACGTTTCTCCCGGCGAGCCACAGATAATGCATGCTTTTGATTCAACATGTTAGTGACGTGCTAGGCTGGAGCAAATGCCTACAGACCCTAGTTGACCACTAGACTAGGAAATCGCATAGGCTTAGAATATTCTTCTTTAAGACGTATCGATACGTTCTGCATTCATGAGGATCTCAGATTGCCTTGGTGTGCCTGTGGCAGTAGCTATGTTCCAATTTACTTGTCCAGTGATACTATTATTATTTTTTGTCCACATTTTATAAAGTTCACAAAGAAAATAGATGTGACAATTACCTTCTACGGTTTATTTCCATATAACTATCTTATGTCATTAAAAACAGCTATACTTAATGACCTCGCACCTATAAAAAAATATATACTGAAAACCTAGTGTCAACTAACAATATAGTGGTTGAGGTGTTTCCATTACCCATTTAGGCAAATTGTCGTCAATCTATTAAAGAGCCTTCTCTATGCCCTCCTACATACAGTGGGCAAAAAAGTATTTAGTCAGCCACCAATTGTGCAAGTTCTCCCACTTGAAAAGATGAGGCCTGTAATTTTCATCATAGGTTCACTTCAACTATGACAGACAAAAAAATCCAGAAAATCACATTGTAGGATTTTTAATGAATTTATTTGCAAATTATGGTGGAAAATAAGTATTTGGTCAATAACAAAAGTTTATCTCAATACTTTGTCATTGCCAACAAAGGGTATATAACAGAGGTCAAATGTTTTCTGTAAGTCTTCACAAGGTTTTCACACACTGTTGCTGATATTTTGGCCCATTCCTCCATGCAGATCTCCTCTAGAGCAGTGACGTTTTGGGGCTGTTGCTGGGCAACACTTTCAACTCCCTCCAAATATTTTCTATGGGGTTGAGATCTGGAGACTGGCTACGCCATTCCAGGACCTTGAAATGCTTCTTACGAAGCCACTCCTTCGTTGCCCGGGTGGTGTGTTTGGGATCATTGTCATGCTGAAAGACCCAGCCACGTTTCATCTTCAATGCCCTTGCTGATGGAAGGAGGTTTTCACTCAAAATCTCACGATACATGGCCCCATTCATTCTTTCCTTTACATGGATCAGTCGTCCTGGTCCCTTTGCAGAAAAACAGCCCCAAAACATGTTTCCACCCCCATGCTTCACAGTAGGTATGGTGTTCTTTGGATGCAACTCAGCATTCTTTGTCCTCCAAACATGATGAGTTGTGTTTTTACTGACCATATGATATTTTACTGGTTTTTACTGGTTTCATCTGACCATATGACATTCTCCCAATCTTCTTCTGGATCATCCAAATGCTCTCTAGCAAACTGGGTGAGATCTTGCATGGAGCCCCAGATTGAGGGAGATTATCAGTGGTCTTGTATGTCTTCCATTTCCTAATAATTGCTCCCACAGTTGTTTTCTTCAAACCAAGCTGCTCACCTATTGCAGATTCAGTCTTCCCAGCCTGGTGCAGGTCTACAATTTTGTTTCTGGTGTCCTTTGACAGATCTTTGGTCTGGGCCATAGTGGAGTTTGGAGTGTGACTGAGGTTGTGGACGTGTCTTTTATACTGATAACAAGTTCAAACAGGTGCCATTAATACAGGTAACGAGTGGAGGGCAGAGGAGCCTCTTCAAAAAGAAGTTACAGGTCTGTGAGAGCCAGAAATCTTGCTTGTTTGTAGGTGACCAAATACTTATTTTCCACCATAATTTGCAAATAAATTCATTAAAAATCCTACAATGTGATTTTCTGGATTTTTTTTCTTCTCATTTTGTCTGTCATAGTTGAAGTGTAGCGATGATGAAAATTACAGGCCTCATCTTTTTAAGTGGGAGAACTTGCACAATTGGTGGCTGACTAAATACTTTTTTACCCCACTGTATCTGTTTCATGTCTCGGGTATAGCCAGGGAAAGCCAGCATCCATAGAATGCAATAATTGACTAATATTTCCATATTCTAATAATTCTCATGTATCGTCAATGTATCGCCATGGTGAAACTTGCACTCCTGTAAATCTGAAATAATTGGATGTTGAAACTTGCATCCAGCCAACCAGAAAAGCAAGGTGAAGCAATTTAGGCATTCTTGAAAGTCAGGACAATCCTTGTCCTGCGAAGAAACATTATTTTTATAGTTGAATAAATGGATTTTGCAAGCAGTAGGCATTTAGAGTTAAATGTGGATTGGAGTTTTATAGTTACCTGTCACCTGTACCTTCAAAATGATTCGACAATCACAATTTATTCCAAAAACATTGTTTCCATTTATCATTTGTCGCAATAAAGTTAGACAAAAGAAAATCCACTGTTGAATGGATAAAAATGTTGTCGATCTTTAGAACGTTTCTCCTATATGACACGTTGCAAAGATTTTTTTTGGGCGAGATTGCTTTTGGTGAATAAACCGGCGTCAATGGAAACCTGCCAATTAACTTTAACTAGCAGATCTACTCCAGACAACCTGAATTGAATTCCTTCTTTCTTGCCCCCACCTAGCAAAAATACTTTGACTCAGGTGACTACAACATGGCCAAGGCCAAGATGAAGAACAAACAGCTGCCCGTGGCGGGCCCTGACAAGAACCTCGTCACAGGGGACCACATTCCCACACCACAGGACCTGCCCCAGAGGAGGTCCTCCTTGGTGACCAGCAAACTAGCAGGCTAGCCTAGCCTCCACCCATTCACCAGGCCCCCAGCTAACGTTCCTCACCTGTCCCCCAACAATGCCCGCCCCTAGTCATCTCCAGGCTCCACTTGGCTTTAACATATCGGGGAGAGCTGTGAAAGTCAGTACATATTGCTTGTATGTGGGTAGGGTGGGGAGGTGAGCTGGGACCTTTTCTACCATCTCTCCACACAGCTCTGCCCTCTGCGCACTCTGCTCTACCGCCTCCCTTATGTCTTGGTTTGGTGTTCAGAGGTACATAAAGTAGATGTGCCATCGGGGAGGCTGAGTTTAATGCACTTTGTATTATGTACAGTTCGTTTTTGCATCCCGAACGACACCAAAATTTATTGTTGACGAGGGAGTTAGGAACCATGATCGCTCCACATTTTTCGATGTTGTGTTCTCGTCAAAGCTGGGGGTAGATGTTTGCATATTTAGCTTGCACACCAAATCTGGGAGGGAAGGGAACCATGGTGAAGTATCCAAAGGAATGGAGTGGTAATCAGAGGGAAATGTGGAAACTGATTTGAGGTTTCCTTTATCTCATGTTTTGTCAAACAAAAATCCAAGGTCATCCACGCTGACCTGAACGAACGGATATGAAACTGCACATTTTCTGCTCATGTCGCTTTAATTCTTGACTCCCTGTTGCTCTTCTTTTTCTAAATATGCTGCATGATTGTAACAAAATGTGCAAATCTGGAGGGGTTAGACGACTCATAGGAAGTAGCAAGCAACCAAATGGAGCCCTGGAATATCCATGGTCACTCTCCACACCTTCCTTCCTTCCCTCTCAATGTTCTGACAATCCACACACTGTCTGTAGGCTGCCCATGGCGAAAGCAATGGCAAAGCAAACGAAATACCCATTTATCATTTTAAGGCTGGGAAAATAAGCAACTGTATAATACTCAAGTTAAATCTCAGTTCTGTGGCTATTACATTACATCAAAAAGCCTAAATTATTTGTAGGGGATCAATTCAGTGTATATTTCTGTATTGTGTTGAGAAATTTGACATTTGGTATGATTTGTGTCTTTATAATGGGTTGTTTGTTCATTGTCATGCATTATCCATTTACTACAATCTGGCTCTTCACTGTTAATGGCAGCTCCTGTTGAGAAACTCTTCCAGTAACAGAAGATTACTGCCTAGTTCCCAATTACATTAGTTGCTAAACCTCTCCTCGGTCTCTCCTTCAAATTCAATGTAGCAGGAGCCTCAATGCGTACTGCTAAAGCATATAGCCTCACGTATTTACATTCTAAATAAAAAAATCAGCGATGTCAGTAATGGGGTAAACAGTCGGCCACCTGATAAACATGCAGCCTGACTGGCCCCTGGCTCACACACACCTAACTGGAACACACAGCATGCTTTAGAGATATGCTCACTTGACACATGGCAAAGGGAAGGGATTTTATGACATGAGGAGAGGGGGAAAATTGTGCGTGTATTTAGTTGACCCTGCTCACACCTGTTGGGATGGCTCAACTTGCAAAATAATTATGGTCAGGGGTGTGTTAGATAAATCATACAAAAGTAAAGGCAAGTCGTCCTATCACACACTCCACACAAATGATAAAATACACACTTGATCACTCCCATCTTGGCAGCTTTTGAATATTAGACACGGACCTGTGTCAAATTGCAGGGAAGAAGATAGTGTGTTTGTCTGGGTTAGTATGAATGTGCTGCTGTTCTCTGTCCCAGCGGGTGTAAATAGACTTGGGGGTTGAGGATATTTTTTTTCTTTCTGTTGATTTCACTACTTGTAGTTCTCTGATTCAATGTTTCCTTTCTCCTGTCGGTGAATACACTACTTCTGCTTTTTCTTTTCTTTTTTACGACAGAGACCTTCATCTGTATAATATGAATGTGTAAATGCTGCTGATTCAGTCGATGACCAATCTTAAACTGAGATATTACCCTATAAAGAAAGCCTATCCCAGGATTCAAACAATTGGACCCACTCCTACCATGAATAATGTCTGCCAATTGGAGACTAACTCGCCCCTCCAGGGTTGGGGGGTATAATTCCATTTCAATTAGGATATGAATTGAAATTCTACCCATGCCCAATGCAATCCATTTTCGGAACTGGCCAGCAGGAGTTGACATTTAATTGACCTCAACTTGTTACTTGAATTTGAACAGAAAGACCGTTCAGAATCCTAAATAATTGTAGCTTGCCATTGCAGGCTTAAAAAGTGTCCTAATATAATTGGATATGCTGCTGAAATTAAGGTTGTTGAAACAACAGAGGAATTCTTGATTGCTATGTTTTTGTGCACTGTCTGGCTTTATATGGAGCAATGCAATGAGGGATATAGCAGGGTATGTTAAAATATCATGTCTCCTGTTCAACCATAATTATGTGCCAGAATGTAAACAAATGAAAATGATTTTGCTGCTTACTGAAATTGTTTTTGGTTTTGCATACAGTAAATATGTTTTAGTGTTCTCTTACATCACTACATAAGTACAACAAAAGTTTATCCTGGCCCAAGATAACTGCAGGGATATCTGGAGCACCCTTGCTCCCAATAACTGGGGGTTTACTTAAGGATATGTGTATTGTGGCGCTGGAGACAAAGCAAAAGATTGATTTTAAGAAATTAGAAAGTACATGAGTACTAATAATGTTTGTTGTGTGGAAGTAGTGGAGCAAATTTGTCAGTATTTGAAATAAACTTTTACATGAATATGAATTACTTTTTGCTATTTTCAATTATCTTCTCACATTATTGATTTGATCACCAGTGCTGGTGACGTTTACATTAGAAACCAATAACCAACCAACTGTCTCTAGCTACAGTAATCTTTACAACCACACAGGGCAGGATACCGCCACTTTATGTTGATAAATGACATAAAGTCTAGGGTCACCGTTTTATATGTTGATAAATGGGTCTATATTACAACCCGTCATTTGGCCACTAGGGGACAGCAGAACTCCGCATTCACTCAATGGTCTCTGAAGGGCTACAGCAAAGTGTACATAAATATGTGTTATTTATCTGTACCGCTCAATGCAGAGCAATGCATTTTTATATCCTCTCTTCGTGGAGGTATTTATCTGAATGTTAATGGAAAACCATCCCAGATAGAATTGTAAAACTACTTCAAGGAAGAGGGGAGACCCAATGGAGGAGGCAGAGTCGAAAGTCATCGAAGTCCCTCCCACTTTCCCCTCTTAACGACACGACAAAAGGTTGGTCATTTCCTCTTCGGGCTCACTGTTGTACTTAGCAGTCAATGATGTGGGATATTTGAGCAACAAAGTAGCTAAGTGCTAGCTTTTCGTAAAATAACTGCTAGAATCGTGCTTTTATTTTTAAAACTCTTAACCTTTAGATAAAGTCAAGATGAGTCTGTCGAAGTCGTTTACACGAGCCTCAACTACGATGTTGAATTTTCAAAATGGAGTCGTTGGAGGCTCTTCGTACCCTGCTGGTACCTCTTTGTACTATTTCGGCGAGACTGGGGCGTCACTGAAGTCAAAGGTGGATACTGACTTGGGTAATGGGACTGGCGACACTCCACCACGACCCACGAAGTTAGGAGTGAATGTCGTGAAAAGCAACGTCCTGGTTAATAATTTGTCAGACCGAAGCAACAATGACGACTCTGACGGTTCTTTGCCCTGCACTCCTCAGATGGCGTCAGAGTGTGGGCCTGAACTATCGAATTGTCAATCGGGCGATGAAGTATTGGAACATGATACAAGACAACTAATTGAAAACGTATTGGTGGACTATACAGGACTGTCTCCGTCTCGTAAGCAAAGCAAGGCTCTTACGACGATGAAGCAAGTGGTGAAGGATATAATAGCAAAGCACCGATACGCATACAATGGTACGTAAGATTTACAGTAATCATCTCTATAGATCCAAATCACTGGCACTACCTAGCTAAGTAACTGTATAGTCTGTTTTAAAGATGGTATTGAGCCCATAACGCATTAACTTGGTTAATAACAGCAATATTATCAGGAATGTGGTTAGTTCGTTTTACTCATTTTTATTTTTTAGGTATGATCGCCAAACTTGACTTAGATGACCGATGCGATGACATGAGTTTCATCAATTCTGTGGCCAAGACCCTGTTCAGTGATGGGACCACGAACTGGGGTCGCATCGCCAGCCTGGTGGCATTTGGAGCAGTGGTGAGCCAGCACTTGAAGGAGATGGGCAGGGGACACTGCATTGGGTCGGTGGGCCAAAAGATCGCCACATACCTCCTCTCTGACCAAAGGGACTGGCTGGTCAAAAACAATGCTTGGGTGAGTCTTCTATGTGGCCCATGCGTCATTGGCTCACATCTTCAAATCTAAATGAGGACGGTTAATCTTTATTTAGCCTAATTGTCCAGTAGCTAATCATAAACCTAACTCTGTATTTTTGTCTCTTACTCAGAATGGATTCGTAGAGTTCTTTCATGTGCAAGATCCAGAGTCCTCAGTAAGGAACACCCTCATAGCCTTTGCTGGATTTGCTGGGCTTGGGGCAACTCTCGCCATGTTGATCAGGTGACTTGAACTATAACAGACATCTTTCTTTTTTCAACAAAGAAAATGGACTATTCCCGCAAGTTCTCTGAAATCCTTAATATCACCATGATTGGAATGACTACCCAATGATGTCCTGTTTAGTCAAAGAAGAGGGTCAGTCTGTTGGATTATAGTGGCGGACTGAATTGGGACAGTGCTTTGGTGTCAAGCTCAAGTTAGCTTTTTTCCGCATCATGTTTTGGTGCTGTTTTTTTGTTTTGTTTGAGTGGCTATTTGAGGATATTTGGTAGTTGTTGGAACAGTCTCCAAATATATTCATCTGACTACTTAAATCTAACGGACTTGTTAAATGGAGCTTTTATTTAATGTAAAAAGTACATACATTTTATTTTTGTAATAAATGTATAGAAACAGTTAATTAGTCTGCACATTTTCAACTCACTCTTTCTAAGTAATCAAGATGGAAAAGCCTTAGCTAATAGCTATACTTCACAATGGCAAAGTTCCGCCTCTGACCATAAAGTTGGCTCAAATGACTTGTGATATTAGTCATACATGTACCAATGGGGATTGGTGTAAGAAAGGCAGAGTCTGCATTGAACTGACCAGTAAGGGCCTTAGAATTCAACTAAGGTATACCCAGTTTATGGGCATTGAAAATGTAAAGTTCTTACAGCAGGGAAGACTGTATTCTACATGACATGCATTTTAAGGCAATTAATTGCATCTCGCCTACACCCAATTCGTAAGATCATATTGCTGTTCCTTGGGGTAGATTTGCCAGTGATGCCTGGCATTGCATTTGCATGGCTGTAATGTGACTTCCTGGTTAAGGAAATCTTGTGGCTGTTGCACTGGGAGGGGGAAGCGGGAACCTGTTTTTAAAGTCAGTTCAGAATTCCACTCAAGACTATGCTGATTTTGTATTTAAAGCGTTTCCTTTCCAAGTTATATCCATGTAAATGCAATGTGCTCACAGGTTTAAGTTTTGAATATGAGCTTAAAGATTGCAAATGGTGTCTGGCATGGTTCAATAGAGGCAAGATTGTCTGGACTGTAAACGTGTACAGCAGTTCCACATAGCAAACTAGCACTAACCCTGATGCATCTTGCTGGCAAATTCTCCTGAAGTTATATGATTAAAGGATAAAATCATGCAACTTTTGAGACTGCAATGAATAAAGACTGTGACTTTATTCACTTTGGCAGCAATTGTCTGAAAGCAGAAGTTTGGCTGTCAACTTTGAGACTACTTCTCAGAAGGTGGGGGGGGGGTGGGTTGTGAAAACACAGCAGTGACATCTGCACTGTGCTAGTTTCTGGTGATAAAGTAACCACATACACAAATGAATTCCTGTGTTGTACATAGTCATCTACACACACGCAGTCGAACATGTTTATTCGCACCATACACCCTGGACATACACTGTGAGGTTATTTCCTAGAAATGAAGCTACTGTGGTAACCATGCCTATATGTGTCATAGGCAGGCCACCACTGTATCGCTGCAGCCTCAGTTGTCAGAAACATAATTAAATTAAGACTGCCAGAACCCGTTGGGTGCCAATAAAATAAATTGACAGTAGTCCAAAGATCTTTTACACTTTAGAGATGTTTCCACAAATTGCATCTGACAGTTCATTCTGCACCACAATCATAGCATTGCAACAGTTGAAGCAAATATTAACCACATCCTTTGTTGCTCACACTAATTTACCAGATAGAGAATTGTTTCTGCATACCAAAGCAGTATTCTATCTCCGAGTGCCACAGGTGAGATGCATCCAGTCTCAATTTATTTAATGAGGTGCAATTTTAAAATGACATGACATTGTAACCCTCTTGCGCATAGGCCATAAAGTGGCTTATTTGAGCGACAGCCCGGAAATACCACACTTCTCCTTTTGCATATGTGTCCGTCACTGATGTATAGAAAGGTCAGAACCAGACTGGTTATTGTAGATAACGCTTTCCCCTGAAGCTTAAGGAGAACTGGAGCAGATCGGGGGCTAATGGCGGAAGGAAGCATAGGTCACCAATGTACAATCTAATCAGGCATGCTTTTAGACAGCTATGGAAATCAGCCACAGAGCAGGTATTGTTTGACTTCTGCTGGGCCGAGCAAAGTTGGAGATATCACAGGGTAGTGGCAGAAGTTGAGAGGAAATTTGAGTTCACTTTTGTTTGCGCTCTACCTCATAAGAACCGTTCTCCAAATGTAGTATGTGTAACTCATGAGGTTGTCAATGAGAAAATGACATCTGTAGAAGACTCACTAGTCTCACCTAGGCTAATCTTGCAACAAATTCACATTACCTGTGTCAGAGCATGCCGTACTTCAGATAAAGAGGATTTTCTTTGGTAATGAGAAGTGGTATGAAAACAACCAATATGCTAGAGTAAACATACAATGTACTTTAATTTCATGTGAACAAGGTTGTGCAGGAGGCCTGCAGCTATATCAAGCCTCAATTAAGGGAACCCTTTCAAAGGGTTATGTTGCGCTTAGTCATTAATGATCACTCTGTGTGTGGTAGTTCTGTTTGTTCAGATCTCCT
Source organism: Oncorhynchus masou masou (assembly GCF_036934945.1). Classification (NCBI taxonomy): domain Eukaryota; kingdom Metazoa; phylum Chordata; class Actinopteri; order Salmoniformes; family Salmonidae; genus Oncorhynchus; species Oncorhynchus masou. The sequence goes on from NC_088240.1 coordinate 63,683,676, forward strand.
TTGTCGTCTCTGGTTACAGCACAAACACACACCCATAGAGGTCTTATGAGGAATCATGGTAGGCCCTCTCCATGGTGACTAATGCTCACTTCAGACCTCCCCTAATCCTCCTGCTAATGAAGTTGGCAACCACCGTGGTTACCATCATCAAAGGGCTAGTTCAAGTGGGCCTTGCCAGGCACTAGCGACATCAGGCCTCATGGGCCTTATTGGTGTCACACTTTTGAACCAGTCCCAGCTAACACATGACACTAATCATGATCTTCAGTTAAATGCAATTAGTTTAAATCAGGTGTGTTTGCTCGGGATGGAGGGAAATTGTGACACCAATCAGGTCCCCGAGGACTGGAGTTGCTGAGGCAGCTACATATTACACCATAAAAATAGATTGATAGTAAGCACAAATCACATATAACACCGTAACTACACTGTTATTTCAGAGTGGATTTTTTTTTTTAAGGTAAAGGGTAGTTCCCACAGGCATGGTGACAGGATAAAGTGTCTAAAGGTGCCCGCATGCTTCACATCTGGAACAGTTTGTGCTAATGACATTTATTTTTTTAATTTAAAAAAACATCTTCGACAAGGGTTTTTTCATCTGTTTGTGCAAATTTTTCTTGCGGCAACCCGAATTTTGGTCGCCGAAGTCTACGCCTTTTTGTTTGTCATTGGTCAACAGTAGGGATTCTTCAATTACGTTTGTCATTCAACTATAAACTACTTATTTTCATCCCCCAAAAATGACTTAAGAAATACTGCACCAACATCTTAGATGTAAAATTACATGATTAAAAGATTAACTTTGCAGAAACACCTAAGTTAATAAAATGTGTTGAGTCATCTTAGATCAATTCTGACTATTTTGAGAAAGTGTATCAGCTTTAAGTCTTAGACTTTGATCAGCTTTAATATTGCGGATAGATTGATGGAAGCAACAATGTAATTGTCTGCATAATTTCCAATCCCCCATATTTTTGGGATATATATATGCGCTATGGCGTCTCAAGATGGGCAAACAGTGTTGCCACGTTTCTCGTTTTTCTAGCAAAGGTTTAAGGGTGTATGCGAGCACATTCGTTCAGTTCAACTAGCCAAGTTCTGCTGACGTGTGTGGAAGTCTTAGGGCAGTTGAAATCGCTGAGGGGCATAATTGTGGGGGTTTCTTGCATTTAGAATTATATTATACTTATATCACACTATGCCACAAATAAAGTTCAAATGCCGAGACTCAGAGACCATCGAGTGCTTTTGAAATGACAGGCTACAGATTTCCCGCCAACCTATCTCCGCTGCGTTGTATCAGCACAATGGACAGCGTCCTATAGACTAAAGCAAGGCCATTTTGGTAATGAATATAGGCTACAAGATTGATATGGTAATTCACCTATTACAACAGCCTATGTGAATGCAGCAGTACACATGCTGAAAGTAGTAGCCTAGTTATTCATGCATGCAAACAAAAATACTGAATAGCAGTTTGGCTTAGAATACCGACACAACGGGGAATGCAAACAAATGAATGCGATCAGAACAAAACTGTACCAAGTAGGCCTAGTAAACAAAAAATCAGATCGATAATCGCATGGCACGGCAGGTAGCCTAGTGGTTAGGCGTTGGACTGAAAATCATGCCGCTCATTAGTACAACAACCCGAAATGTAGCTATACCCAGCGGTGTTATTTGGATTCTTACATTGGAATTATATTAAATTCTGCATTAACCAAGTAATCCAACCACTCTCTTTCTATGAACCAAGTTGCTATTCAATTAATGTTTTTGGACAGAATACCTGTGGCTAGGGTAGGATTTTACACTCTTAGAAAAAATGATTCCAATACGGTTCTTTGGCTGTCCCCTTAGGAGAAACCTTTTTGGTTTAAGGTCGAATCCTTTTGACGTTCATGTAGAACCCTCTGTGGAAAGGGTTTTACATGGAACCCAAAAGGGTTTTTTCTTTCTCCTATGGGGAAAGCAGAAGAACCATTTTATGTTCTAGATAGTCTACACTACTAGACGGATATCTTCAACCCACCAACTTACCATCCTGAGACAAGGCCCACAAAGATCTCCGCCACGGCACAACTCAAGGGGGGCGCCAACCCAGACAGGAAGACCACGTCAGTGACTCAACCCACTCAAGTGACGCACGCCTCCTATGGGAGGAGTAGAGACCAGTGAAGTCTCGGCCTCTGACTCCGACTCGCTGCTTAATGGGGAGAACCAGTTGAAAGTTTGTCGGCTGAATGAGCGACACTGGTTGAGCATTCCTACAGCATTTCCCTCCAGAAGCCATGAGAAAGTTGTCCGTCTGCGGGGAACGTGCGAGGGTATTTATACTACTATCTGTACTTACTGGTGGCACAGACGCGGTTTCATCCTTTCCTACACTTAAATTACCCTTGCCTAACGATTGCGTCTGAAGCTAGGCTTGCAGCACAGCTATCCTCGCTGCAAGTCGATCGTTCTCCTGTATATTATGAGTACAGCGACTGCAATTAGAAGGCATCATGTTAATGTTACTACTTAGCTTCGGCTGTTGGAAGTCCTGGTGGACCATGTCCAGATAAAACATCCAGTGTGAAAGTTGAATGAAAAAAAAGTTGAGTGAGGGGAAAACTACAAATATTAACGGTAATTAATAAGTAAAAACCGTAAAGTTGTCAGGTAGCAAAGTAAGGTTGGCAACAAAACGCACAGCAGCACGTAAACAAGTCCAAGTTGTGACCGGAAATGTGATGTCTACAAAAGATGAGATGTTTTTCCCGCTTTTTATGAAAACCCAGTGCTAGCTGGGGGCACAGCGATGCAGTGCCCTAGAGCACTGTGCCACCCGGGAGGCTTTTTAGCTATTTTTATATAGGAACATAAAACAAAAATTGAGGGGGTCACAAGTTTCTCCGCTCCTGGAGCCAGGCCTGAGTTCTCATGAAAGTCCTACTCAGTGTGACCAGGCTCATTGTTAAGGTTGGGCAAGGAAGTTTCAGTGTAAGTTGTACCAGATTGGCTTCACGTCACACATACTTCAGTGTCCAGGCGATCCACCCTACGCAGTCCTAGACTTCCTGATGTGACTCAAGTGTTCGACAGCTAGGGATCTCCTGAAGTTGTTTTGGATGAGAAAATCCAACAGTTCTATTGAAAGGGGGTGGCGCTCGGGGGGGCCATGAGGTGATTGCCATGTGGGTGTGAGTGAGAGACTTTCCAGATTCTGAAGTCAGGAGGACTTCGCAGACTAATGCAGTCCCCCCCCCCCCCCCCCCCCAAACAGTGTTGCATTTGTTGAAATAAATGTGTCATATAAAACCTTATTTGCATCTATTCATATGCAATCACAAGGACTAGACTGGAAAACCCTGTTAACATACATGTACATTTGGTATCTTTGTGTAATAATAACTGTTCTTAATCATGCCTCATCTCTGCCTGGTCACTCCTGTGAAACTAGCCAACCACCAACACAGAATCAAATACCTGTATATCAGGAGTGGATTACTAGCATACCTGTGGTGGTGTTCTCTTCACCCAGTGGTTGCAAGGTAAGCATTCTATAAATGTGACTTTTGAAGGCATGTTTACCTACAGTATGTTAAAGCAGACTTTACCGGAGGAAAGAAAAATAGGTAGTGCACTAGATAGTGTCCCAGATTATACCTTTTCTCTCTTGCCATTTCCTGCCTGTGCATAAAGTCAACACTGCACAGCAGAGGTTTGTCACCTGTAGTGTTATACAGGTTTAGAGCATGTTGTAAACAGGTTTGTTTCTATGCCATCAAAGGCTTTGTAGTTTACATGCTTTTAATTAGTTTGTAGCCTTCATTATCTCTTTCTGGAATGTGGAAGATTTACCCTCTCCATTCGGGCCTACCTTTAACATCAAGGAATGTTTTGATCATTGAGTATGATGAAACCACAGTTTTGATGTTGTGAGAAAAGAAAATGTCTGACTATAACCACAACAGGCTAAAAGCTACATTTTTTTTGTTTTAAATCAGTTCACTATCTTTAATTCACTAAAGTTTCTCTCACACAAAGATTGGGATTTAGGCTGTTTGCAAGTTTATGTAACTTCTACAAGAGGGCTGGCTTTAACTGCAGTGTTCAATAAAGCAAAGTTGTAGATTAGTTGAAAGTTTCTCCACTTCCCCTTAGCAACAGCCAACGAAGTCCCGCCCCTGATACTTAAAAAAGCAACAGTTTCCCAGAAGTCAGCTGACACAGAAGTTTATCTGTGACAGCAGAGAGAATGGAGAGACTACTCTTCTACGCAGTCCATTTACTTCTGAATCAAATGGTGCACTCATACTTTGGATTAATATGACCTGAGATGTCATGCAGGGCCAGAGCATAGCCTTAGGAAATTCTAGAGGGAGTTTGCCCAGTTCCAGTAGTGCTGTAATACAGGCCACCTCAGTGTGAACTCTGAACCCAGTCCCCCACACCCAGAGTTGCATGGCCGTTGGGCTGAGATCACATCTCATCCACATGGTACACTGTGTCATGTCATCAAATGTTAAGCACATTCATTGTCTGTCAGTTGAGCTGTTAATCTGGCATTGGACTGTCTTGCTTTTGTAGGAATAACTTGTTCCACTTTTGGACTACCTTGCCTTCAACAGAATAACTTGTTCTTCCACATTTAACAACATTAAGGCCAAGTTAATTTTACACTGAACAAAAATATAAATGCAACATGCAACAATTTCAAAGATTTTACTGAGTTACTGTTCATATAAGGAAATCAGCCAATTGAAATAAATGCATTAAGCACTAATAGATTTCACATGACCGGGAATGCAGACTGTTGGTCACAGATACCTTTAAAAGAAAAGGTAGCAGTGTGGCTCAGAAAACCAGTCAGTATCTCGTGTGACCACCATTTGCTTCATGCAGCCTGACACATCTCCTTTGCATAGAGTTGATCAGGCTGTTGATTGTGGCCAGTGGAATGTTGATCCACTCCTCCTCAATGGCTCTATGAAACTTCTGGATATTGGCGGGAACTGGAACACGCTGTTGTACACGTCGATCCAGAGCATCATGAACAAGCTCAATGGGTGACATGTCTGGCGAGTATGCAGGCCAATGAAGAACTGGGACATTTTCAGCTTCCAGGAATTGTGTACAGATCCTTGTGACATGGGGCCGTGCATTATAATGCTGAAACATAAGGTCATGGCGGCAGACGAATGGCATGACAATGAGCCTCAGGATCTTGTTACGGTATGCCTGTGCATAAGTTGCCATCAATAAAATTCAACTGTGTTTGTTGTACGTAGCATTTGCCTGTCCAAACCATAACCCCACCACCATGGGGACCTCTGTTCACAACATTGACATCAGCAAACCACTCGCCCACACAATGACTTACTTACACGCTGTCTAAAATCTGCCCTGTACAGTTGAAATGGGGATTAATCCATGAAGAGCACACGTCTCCAGTGTGCAAGTGGCCATCGAAGGTGAGCATTTGCCCACTGAAGTCGTTTATGACGCCAAACTGCAGTCAGGTCAAGACCTTGGTGAGGACGACAAGCACGCATATTAGCTTCCCCGAGACTGTTTCTGACAGTTTGTGCAGAAATTCTTTAGTTGTGCAAACCCACAGTTTCATCAGCTGTCCCGGTGGCTTCTCAGATAATCCGGCAGGTGAAGAACCAAGATGTCGAGGTCCTGGGCTGGCGTGTTTACACGTGGTCTGCGGTTGTGAGGCCGGTTGGACGTACTGTCAGATTCTGTAAAACAACATTGGAGGGGGCTTATGGTAGTCAAATGAACACTCAATTATCTGGCAATGGCTCTGGTGAACATTCTTGCAGTCCGCATGCCTATTGCACGCTCCCCCAAAACACTAGTGGCATTGGGTTATGTGACAAAACTGCACATTTTAGAGTGGCCTTTTATTATCCCCAGCGCAAGGTGCACTTGTGTAAGGGTCATGCTGTTTAATCATCTAATATGCACACCTGTCAGGTGGATGCATTATCTTGGCAAAGGAGAAATGCTCACTAACAAGGGATGTAAACAAATTTGGGCACATCATTTTAGAGAAATAAGCTTTGTGTGTGTATGGAACAATTTTGGGATCTTTTCTTTCAGCTCATGAAACATGGGACCAACACTTTTTACATGTTGCATTTATATTTTTGTTCAGTATAAGTTTACTTTGTCAAACTTATTGGCGCAAGAGATACATTTTAACTGTCCCTTCTCAGTACATGTAGTCTCAGGGAGGGCAGTAACCTCAGATGTGAGGGCACATTGGGCCATTCCAGATAGGGCCTGTTTCCCCACCCTCTGTGAGAGGACAACAGTACATGTTCCCAAGAATCCCAACTCATAACAGACCGGAAGGAAGCAGTGGGTGATGTTATGTTACTAAGAATACCAATTCAGCCAGAACACTGCATTTCTTGTGGATTCTAACTTGGAGACCAGGCAACACCCATCTTTGAGGACATTTCCACCCCCTGCAGTGGTTATAGGCTCCTCTAGTGTTTTGACATCCACCATTGTGTTTGTCAATGGTTTACTTTTACCTTTTAATAATTAGTTTCACATTTCATGCATAGGTGGTCATTCCATTTCCTGTGTAACTATTTTAAGTCACAATTGCATTCTTTCAACTGCCACAGTGTAATGTGTGTTTGTACACAGAGTCACTATGTGTACTTGTTAATTACCATGAAACTAGGTGAAAATGCAGTTTTTAAACTAGACACTTGTTTGACTTTACATGACCGGGAATGCATAGGAACCCATTGCACTGTAACCGTTTGTGCCTTTGGAATGGTGCCTTGGTGTCATGTTTGCGTAGAGATTCTGTGGCAAACATCGACCTGTAGACCTGTTCCATGGCTTTCAGCCTATTGATGTCAAGCTGCAACAGGCCAAGACTTGTTTGCCCTTGACGCTCTCAGGTGTGATGTTGTTTTATATGGTGAGTCCATTAAGTGGGTGGGGGTCAAAGGGTTATTTTACTGGGTGACTTTTACTTTAGTCATTTTATATTAATGATCTTTTCTTTAAATTATCTGTACATTTTCCACCATTTTTAATGGTACATCATGTACCACATGTTCCATTCAGCAGGAAAGGGGTCATATGTCTTTGTCATAGGATGTGACTCAGTCTGAATGACTAAGTGTTGGGACATCTATTATCTAGCACAGGGATCAAGGTTGATGATGAGCCATGGCAATGTCCCCCAAAAGTAGAAGTGACCTCACAATAACTAGTATAATTATTACTGTTTTTATTTGGAATGATTAGAGCTGCTGAGCATACACTATTATGGCATGTTTTCAATGTGTAACATTGTGAGGGATTTATACAAGTAAAGACAGAAATGGCAATAGCCTAATTGTGACTACAAATCAAACCTCAATGGTCTTGGTTTAATCTCAAATCATCTATGATCTGTTGGGAATCCAAATGCCAGCCTTATTCGTGATTTATTTCAACACTGTAGTCTATATATTCAGCAAGTTTAACATGTATTCAATTGTTATGTGGTTTATCTGTGTCTTACCCTCTAATTATTGTCTTTATAAGGGTATTGTTAGCATGTGTTTTGTCTCTATAGGCCTACATATGAATTTGGGTCAGCACTTAAGCCTTTTATCCTCCCCCTGTAGATGACTGGGGGATTACAACACAGTCAAAATAAGTGCTTTGCTGTTAAGTGACAGAAAAAGCCAGACCAGCTCAAGCCTGTTTCCTTGACTGAGACAGTGATGTTGTCAAAAGCTATTTCCAAGAGTGCCGTTAACAAATGATCCCTATACTTTGGCCTGATGCTTTTTATGTTGTTGTTCATCTTACATCAGCTACAGGTTTTTCACATGATGAAAAACATAAAATCCTAATCTCCTAAAAGGCTAATACTGATGTTTGTTGGCTGAACAGTAGTTTAACCATGAAACACTCCCACTCGGGCTGTGGCATTCATGACATTTTTGTCAGCTGGGGATTGCCAAGCAATTAACAGGCTCACGGTAATTGATTGTTAATTAACATAAACACGTTTAGCATCTCTTGGCTTCCACTCAGCCTACAAGCCACTGATGCAGACCTTTTGGAACATCTGCATTTAAAAAGTCTAAGTCCATTTAATATAGCCTCCACACTGTCACAATAAGTCCATGATTTATTTTAGACAGGTCTAAAGAAACATGTTATGAAGAAAAATGTCTAGTTGTCATTATGTTAAGCCCTGATTTGGCTGTGGGCTACACAAGTTCATTTAGCAGAAAAGATTTGCTTAGAATTACATGACATTATTTTTGTTTTATAGTATGAAGAATACAATTGAAGATAGTTGAATAACATAGAAAGAATATTTTCTCCAAACGATTTCCAAGGAAGTGCGCAGATGCGGCTATTCTGTGTTGAGCAGTTAACAAAGAAACAGGTCCTCCTATATGCTTCATTTAGAGTTATTCATGCAACTTTAGTTGTGAAACAAATGTTCGGCTAGATGTTTTGATTTTTAATACATTCAAAGGCTACATGATGCAACGCAAATTATGATTTGAAAAAAATTGCATGAAAGGCATGAACTCTGATTTGTTTCTTGTGCAGGCTGCACACACTTCATCAGTCTCTCATTTACAATTTGACAAGTACTTGATAATAATCTCACCAGGTCTTGAATTTCCTGGCAGCATCCCAATTGTGTGGCCGTAATGCCCCCTAAAAAAATCCATGCCTTTTGCTGCCAAAGTGGCCGTGGTGCTCTTGGACTGAATATAATCATTATAATTCCCTTCCCCTGGCTGCCATGCAGCGAAGCACCTCTCACTCACATCACTCTCTCATATCTCAATTCTTATTCGCCAATGCCTGTCACATGATCAGGTCCTTTTCACAGGCCTTTCAGCTAAGAAGTAGGCTACAAGTGAAGACTGACACATTGGGGACGCAACTGCGCTTCTCGAATATCGAATTTCGAGGTGCATATTGACGATGCTGGTAGAACTGTCCACATTTTAGCCTATTTTACATCAGCCAACAAAATTATTATGCCTAACGTACAGCAAAAGCACTGACATGTATACTCCCTCTCCGGCCTCTAGGTCATCAGGCTGCTGGTTATCCCGCACACCTTTCACCATCATCAAGCGCACCAGTGCCTCATGACACTCACCTGGACTCCTTCACCTCCTTGATTATCTCCCCTATATCTGTCACTCCCCTTGCTTTTTTCCTCAGGTGTTATTGACTTATTTCGTGTTTATTGTTCTTTGTTTATTTATTAAAACACTGATTCCCTGTACTTGCTCCCCGACTCTCAGCACACTCATTACAGAATAACACCTCACCTAAGGGGTGTCAGTGTAAATGACGTTGGGTCCTTGAGCCGCCACAGGCTTTCATGCCTCAGCCAGATCACCAGGCTCCCCTGCCTCAGCCGGCTCATTGGGCTTTCATGCCTCAGCCGGATCGCCAGACTCCCCTGCCTCAGCCAGCTCGTCGGGCTTCCATGCCTCTGCCAGACCGCAAGACTCCCCTGCTTCCACCGGCTTGTCAGTATCTCATGCCTCAGCCAATCTGTCAGGTTCCCGCGCCCCAGCCGGCTCGACAGGTTCCCACGCCCCAGCCGGCTCGACAGGTTCCCGCGCCCCAGCCGGCTCGACAGGTTCCCGCGCCTCAGCCGGCGTGACAGGTTTCCACGCTTCAGCAGGGGTCACCAATCTGCTCCTGATCCCCGGGTTTATCTCCCTTATCGGCGTCCTGCGGCTGTAGCCGCGCGTCGGGGAGGGGGTAGTGTCACGTATACTCCCTCTCCGACCTCTAGGTCATCAGGCTGCTGATTAACCCGCACACCTGTCACCATTGTCAAGCGCACCAGCGCCTCATGACACTCACCTGGACTCATCACCTCCTTGATTATCTCCCCTATATCTGTCACTCCCCTTGTTTCTTTCCTCGGGTGTTATTGACTCTGTTTCATTTCGGTGAGTTGTTTTGTTTATTTATTAAAACACTCACTCCCTGTACTTGCTTCCCGACACTCAGCGCACTCGTTACAAGCACTAGCTTATGTCAATCTACTATCCCCATAGTACAAAAGTTTACCTATTATGTTGGTCAACTTGTCCTTCTGTGCAATAAATAAATATTTAAAATAATCTCTGGGACAGCTGTCGGATGCAATAGACCCCAATTAATACAACCACTCGCATCAAAAAAACTTTGAAAAGCAACGAGGCTGATGAAACCGATCAGAACGTTTAGCTAAAATGTAAAACTATTAGGCTTTTTCTTCACATTATAAGCGTAGCCGTACGCCATGAGCATGAATGTTCCAGAATTCAATCAATTAGTGGGAAAACACTGTTCTCAAAAGTGACAGCAAATGCCTTTATATTATTATAAAGGTGCATTTTTATGGTGTAAATTATCTTCCCCAAACTTGAAACTCACGCGCCGCCTAACTATTCCAGTTAGGCTCTACACCGGTTGCAAAATGGATAATGTGCTTAATTTTAAGAAGTTATTTGGTCACTTAGCTTGTGATAAACATACTGAAGGCCTACGGGCTAGACTACATGAGGTGTGCGACTATGATTTGAAAAAGTCGCAACTAAAAAAGGCACGGCTTGTTTCTTGTCTTACTGCACACGCTGGGCATCATTCACAAGCTGTCTTTACTAATACTAAATAAATGTGTCAAATTAGTTTTGATTTAGAATGGACCAATATCGTGCACCTGTCTCGGAACGGGGGCATGGGAAAAAGACATGTCATCTATACTTAAATAGCGAATGGAGGACGCTTTCCCCGTTCATTTTCATGCCAGCCAGGTAGGCTATACTCCTGTTGTAAAGCGAAGCAATGTGCTTAATATTAGGAAAATTGATAAATAAATATAGTATATAGAACACTGATGGGATCCTCTTTTTAATAGAGGGCTTCTAAACACTTTTCTCACGCAATTGCAAGGCCTATAGAAATGTTGTGCAACATGAGCTCATGGGTCCTCTTGAAGTGTTTTATTTGATTTTCAAAAACATTTGCATTGATGTCAGAGTGATTGGAGGCACAATAGAGAGCTGAATACCAAGCAGTTAGCAAGTTTGGTAGGCTACTAATGACCATCAGCAGCATCAGGGATTGGAGAAGCCTAGTTACCATGACTAAACGGTCATGTGGAATTTGACTGGTCATGACTGGTGTGTGTGGAGGTAATAGGGTCAATGTAACAGCCCTAGTCATCACCCAATGTTTTGGAATACACGTGTCACTATTGACAAGTAGTTTTGCTAATGGATTTAGATGACAGTATAATAAGGATGGTACAATACATTCACCAATGCATTGGTTATTGTTCAAAGCCAAACCTCCACCTTGTATTTGTGTGCCATAGTACTAGTTGGTTACATATCGTGACAATGAGGTTTGAATGCTGATAAAAGGTTTTTCAGTTTGGCGCATAGGGCTACATGTTTTATGACCATGTTAACCTTTGACAGATCTTGTGGGCTTTTTTTTTCAGCCAATGAGAGTGCTGATTCTCGATCATAAACTACAGTCAAGGTTACCGGAGGACATTTTGATGAAGTGAATGCTGGTGATTCACCACCACAGGTTATTTCTTTAACATGTAGTGTAACAGTATAACTTTAAACCGTCCCCTCGCCCATACCCGGGCGCGAACCAGGGACCCTCTGCACACATCAACAACAGTCACCCAAGAAGCATGGTTACCCATCGCTCCACAAAAGCCACGGCCCTTGCAGAGCAAGGGGAACTACTACTTCAAGGTCTCAGAGCAAGTGACGTCACCGATTGAAACGCCATTTAGCGTGCACCACCGCTAACTAGCTAGCCGTTTCACATCCGTTACACTAGCCTTAACCATGTGTTTGTCGTTTTGGTCAATGGAGAGCAGTAGGCCTGTACCTGTCTCATGCTTAATTTGTTGTTTCCTAGTTTTTTTTTTTTATAAGCTATGTTATAAACATCATAAATACATGGTTGGAGGTAGTCAACCTCAACAGCACATTGTTGGTAACACTTTATTTGATGGTAGTTTCCACTGGTATTTACTAGGAAATGTGTTGTATCAACTGGTACTTTTTGTAAAAGATTAAACTATTGGTTGTTAACTTGTACCAAGTGGTGCCTATGGTGTTTATTTAAATGGTGGTTCGTGGGTTATTATTGTGTTTTAATTACAATGTTGCCATGTAACTCCTATAAATAACTGTCCATTGTTACACCATCAAATAAAGTGGTAACCTTTATTTTTTACTACATATTGTAGCTGTAAATCTAAATTAACAACTGTATAAAATATTATGTTATGACATCATAAACCAAAAATACTTGAGTTGTATACAACTTAAGAAATGAAATGGATTAAGAAGTGACCATAGCTTCACATCTTAACTGCTTTCAATATTGATTATAATGGTTTCAGCTTGCAATGCAGCATGGTTTGTTTTGTACATCTAGAAGCTTAGGTGTTATCAGGTGAAGGTGACTGGAAAATAGGTCAATAGTGAATGCATCACGTGAAAATTTCACCTGAGTACTGTCCAACCCTAATTTCTAGGTGTGTGTGTTTAGCAGTTTGTTTGTTAGCATCTCTCCTAGTTTACATGGAGGTAGTTTTCTCATCGGTAACACTGATAACTTTGCTTCCTGGAGGGCTCCCACCCATGGGAGGGAAATAGATGGAGGGAAAACAACAACCCCAAAGACCACACGTGAAAGACAGTCAATAAGGAAACAGTAGTTTCATTGACCTCCCCACTTACCTAGGGAACAGAGAAACTGAACACCACTGTCTACTATCGAAACAGTAGTTTCATTGACCTCCCCACTTACCTAGGGAACAGAGAAACTGAACACCACTGTCTACTATCGTCATCCTGCTACTCAACCAAAGTTGTATTATTCATGTGAACAAGGTATAAAACCCTGGACGTATTTCACAATTTAATGCCCATATCGATAATTAAAGCTCTATTTATGACGTGAGTGTGTGCCCATCCAAACCAATTCCATTCAATCCAACACCCGCACACCCTTTCTGTGGGTAACTAATCCTATGTGATTCCTGAATTGAGTTGAGTTTATCAAACAAACATCCTTGAGCAGAATCTGCATACACTGCCCGTCCAAAGTTTTAGAACACCCACTCATTCAACTGTTTTTCTTTATTTTTTACTATTTTATACATTGTAGAAAGTAGTGAAGCCATCAAAACTATGAAATAACAGATATTGAATCATGTAGTAACCAAAAAAGTGTTAAACAAATCAAAATATATTTGAGATTCTTCAAATAGTCACCTTTTGCCTTTGACAGCTCCGCACGCTCTTGGAATGCTTTTCCAACAGTCTTGAAGGAGTTCCCACATATGCTGAGCACCTGTTGTCTGCTTTTCCTTCACTCTGCGATCCGACTCATCCCAAACTATCGCAATTTGGTTGGGGAATTGTGGTGGCCAGGTCATCTGATGCAGCACTCCATCACTCTCCTTCTTGGTCAAATAGCCCTTACATTGTCCTGTTAGAAAAACAAGCGCAAACCAGATGGGATGATGTATTGCTGCAGAATTCTGTGGTAGCCATGCTCGTTAAGTGTGCCTTGAATTCGAAATAAATCACGACAGTGTTGCCAGCAAAGCACCGCCACACCATAACACCTCATCCTCCATGCTTTACGGTGGGAAATACACATGCGGAGATCATCCGTTCACCCACACCGTGTCTCACAAAGACACGTGGTTGGAACCAAACATCTCTAATTTGGACTCCAAAGGACAAATTTCCACCGGTCTAATGTCCATTGCTCGTGTTTCTTGATCCAAGCAAGTCTCTTCTTCATATTGGTGTCCTTTAGTAATGTTTTCTTTGCAGCAATTTGACCATGAGGGCCTGATTCACAGTCTCCTCTGAACAGTTGATTACTCCTCTGAACATGTCTGTTACTTGAACTGTTGGAAGCATTTATTTGGGCTGCAGTTTCCAAGGCTGGTAACTATAATGACCTTATCCTCTGCAGCAGAGGTAACTCTGGGTCTTCCATTCCTGTGGCGGTCCTCATGAGAGCCAGTTTCATCATAGCGCTTGATGGTTTGTAGCGACTGCACTTGAAGAAACTTTCAAAGTTCTTGAAATGTTCCGTATTGACTGACCTTCATGTTAGTAATGATGGACTGTCATTTCTCTTTGCTTATTTGAGCTGTTCTTGCCATAATATGGACTTGGTCTTCTGTATACCCCCATACTTTGTCACAATACAAGGTAAGAAGGAAAGAAATTCCAGAAATGAACTTTTATGAAGGCACACCTGTTAATTGAAATGCATTCCAGGTGACTACCTCGTGAAGCTGGTTGTGGAAATGCCAAGAGTGTGCAAAGTTGTCATCAAGGCAAAGGGTGGCTATTTGAAGAATCTCAAATATTGTCACGACTTCCGCTGAAGTCGGCTCCTCTCCTTGTTCGGTCGGCGTCACCGGTCTTCTAGCAATTGCTGCTCCACTTGTCATTGTTCCATTTGTTTTTGTGTTGTTTCCCCGCACACCTGGTTTACATTCCCTAATCACACTACATATATATTCCCTCTGTTTCCCCCATATCTTTGGGTGGAATTGTTTTGTTACATGTTTCGTGTTACGCGACAGGCTGGTTTTTCCTCTGGTACCGCGTTGAACCCGAGTGTGTTTAATTGTTTAACTTGTTGAATCTACCCATCCCGATAGCGGGATAATTGTCACCAGCAACCGCTGAATAGCATAGTGCCACAGTCAAATAATATTACTAAAAAATATTCATATTCATGAAATCACAAGTGCAATATTGCAAAACACAGCTTAGACTTTTGTTAATCCACCTGTCGTCTCAGATTTTGAAATTATGCTTTACAGCAAAAGCAATCCAAGTGTTTGTTTAGCACAAGTTTATCGATAGCACAGCATAACATTATGTACACTAAGCATTAAATAGCTAGGTCAGGAAAATCAGAAAAGGCAATCAAAAAATCGTTTACCTGTGATGATCTTCGGATGTTTTCACTCACGAGACTCCCAGTTACACAACAAATGTTCCTTTTGTTTCATAAAGATTGTTTTTATACCCAAAATACCGACGTTTGTTTGTCGCGTTATGTTCAGAAATCCACAGGAAAGAGCGGTCACGACAACGCAGACGTATATTCCAAATAATATCCATAATGTCCCCAGAAACATGTCAAATGTTTTTTATAATCAATCCTCATGTTTTTAAAATATATATTCGATAATATATCAACTGAGTGTGGAGCTTTTTCAATAGGACCGGGAGGAACAATGGCCTCTTTACTCTTTTGCGCAAAACTCACTCTGAGAACATCCACCTATCCACTCACGCAATGTGATCTTTCACGCTCATTTTTCTAAATAAAAGCCTGAAACTATGTCTAAAGACTGACACCATAGGGAAGCCATAGAAAAAGGAATCTGGTTGATATCACTTTAAATGGAGGATAGGCATGCATAGGAACAGAGAGGTTTCAAAATAAGAGGCATTTCCTGTTTGGATTTTCCTCAGGTTTTCGCCTGCAATATCAGTTCTGTTACACCCACAGACAATATTTTGACAGTTTTGGAAACTTTATAGTGTTTTCTATCCTAATCTGACAATTATATGCATATTCTAGTTTCTGGGGATGAGAAATAGGCAGTTTCAAATGGGTACGTTTTTTAGCCAAAAAACAAAAATACTGCCCTCTACACGCAAAAGGTTAACTTATGCATTATTGTGACTGTTGTCGCGCTTTGCACTTTTGCCATTTTGGCTGGAGGTTTTTTGATGCAGTTGCATCCGTC
Organism: Oncorhynchus masou masou; assembly: GCF_036934945.1. Taxonomy (NCBI): domain Eukaryota; kingdom Metazoa; phylum Chordata; class Actinopteri; order Salmoniformes; family Salmonidae; genus Oncorhynchus; species Oncorhynchus masou. The sequence continues at coordinate 63,699,496 of NC_088240.1, forward strand.
TGTTACTTCTGCCAATTAAAGTGAGTGCCTGATCACAACTCTCCGCTCACCTGCACCTGACTTCTTACCAGTAGCGCACAGCCTGACAAATATAAAATATATTTTGATTTGTTTAACTCTTTTTTTTGGTTACTACATTATTTCATATGTGTTATTTCATAGTTTTGATATTAACTATTAATCTACAATGTAGAAAATAGTAAAAATAAAGAAAAACCCTGGAATGAGTGTGTGTTCTTAAACTTTTGACCGGTAGTGTATTTGCAACTCATTGTTTTGAAGCAAGTTTGTTTTGGTCTGGAAATATGCAAATGCAGGTACACACAAGCACATGTTATCAGCACACATTAATGGCATCAGTGTTTAAAGTTTAGCCTTCAGCACAATGGCTAATAGCTCACTCTTTTAAACAGGCACTACTAATAACAGCTAGGGGCTGCACCTGCAAAGTGAGGTACTGACTCTTGCTGTTGGTGCCTTAGTGTGGAAATCTACAAGCTACTCTTATAAATCAAATGTTGACAGCTTGGCTTGTCGTGGTTTTCTCTATCTTGAATGGATCCAAATCATATTGTTTAATTGATGTTTACACTTTGGTGAAATTACATTATGTCAAAATAATCTACATGTGGACACTTACTCATCAAACATCATGGGCATTAATTTTAATTTGACCTTTATTTTACTAGGCAAGTCAGTTAAGAACAAATTCTTATTTTCAATGACGGCCTAGGAACAGTGGGTTAACTGCCTGTTCAGGGGCAGAATGACAGATTTGTACCTTGTCAGCTCGGGGATTTGAACTTGCAACCTTTCGGTTACCAGTCCAACGCTCTATCCACTAGGCTACCCTGCCGCCCCATTTAATATGGAGTTGGTCCCCCTTTTGCTTCTATAACAGCCTCCACTCTTATGGGAAGGCTTTCCACTAGATGGTAGAACATTTCTGCGAGGACTTGCTTCCATTCAGCCACAAGCACTAGTGAGGTCGGACACTGAAGTTGGGCGATTAGGCCTGGCTCGCAGTCGGCATTCCAATGCATCCCAAAGATGTTCGATGGGGTTGAGGTCTGGGCTCTGTGCAGGTCAGTCAAGTTATTCCACGCCGATCTCAACAAACCATTTCTGTATGGACCTCACTTTGTGCACAGGGGCATTGTCATATTGAAACAGGAAAGGGCTTTTCCCAAACTGTTTCTGCAAAGTTGGAAGCACAGAATCGTCTGGAATGTCATTTTATGCTGTAGCGTTAAGATTTCCCTTCGCTAGCCCGAACCATGAAAAACAGCCCCAGGCCATTATTTCTCCTCCACCAAACTTAACAGTTGGCACTATGAATTGTATGGCCTACCACTTTGCTGCTCCTATACATTTCCACTTCACAATAATAGCTCTTATAGTTGACCGGGGCTACCTCTAGCAGGCATACATTTGACGAACTGACTTATTGTAAAGGTGGCCTCCTATGACGGTGCCACATTGAAAGTCACTGAGCTTTTCAGAAAGGCCATTCTACTGTCAATGTTTGTCTATGGAGATTGCGTGGTTATGTGCTTGATTTTATACATAGTCAGCAATGGGTGTGGCTGAAATAGCCGAATCCACTCATTTAAAGGGGTGTCCACATACTTTTGTATATATAATATATGATAAGAACTTGTCATCACTTGCTTGTAGATTTTTTTGGAATGAAAATATGTTTTTAGCATGTTAGACTTAGGTTGTTTGATGTGACCAGACATGGTCTTCTTTACCCAGGGACACTGTTTCACTCTCTTTCTCTCTCTCTCTTTTTTTCAACACAGGAATTCAGCAGATTAGCAGGTTCTTGAGAATGGAACCAAACAACCCAGGACAAGCAATTTCTCACAATATGGGAACAAAGTAAATACTTGAGGGGAAGAGAAACACATTACATTGCAGAGAGTATAGGCTGACAGATATACTAAGTGAAAAAACACAAAACAGTTATAACATGTAAAAGTCACAGAGGAGGAAAGTTGTAGATAAGGGGAGGGTGTTCTAGCCAGTGATGGTTCAAGAACATACTATCCCTGCATCCTATGTCGTTGACCTTGCCTCTAGATCTCAAGGAGGTGAGGGGAGGGGAGGGAGGTGTAGATAGCCCTTCCCAGACTCTTGAATGAGCTGCCAAGAGAGAAGGTCAAAGAATCCCATGAATGAGAACAGAACGGAGTGGTTTTTTTGCAGGATCCCAAAAGTACATAGTGAAATGGAGCAATTATTTTGGTATGTTTACAATTTGTTCTAGAAGGGGGATCTTTCCTCTGTCAATTGATTAAAGTTGTATTTTTGCACAAGTATTTTCCCACTTTGTTTTGATATAGGAAAACACCCTCCTTTATGATCTGTACTTTTTATTATGGTCTGGTATTTACCCATCTCTGAACTGAAACCCGCCTTCAGGCGTTAACACACCTCCAGGGTTTTTGATCAACTTCTGGCTCAGTGCTAGCTTTATTAAAGGCCATTGTGTTGGAGTCTGTAGACTGAGAATTTACGTCTACGTTTACAGAAAATGACAGGCTGGCTCGGCTCACCGCATGCTTTCACCTCCCACGCACAGTCTCTTAAGGAAGCGGCTCTCAAGTTTCAAACACACTCAGGCTTTTAGACACACTTCACTACACCCACACAATATTCAGTGTTTTACCTTACTGAGTCTCTGTGGCACTAAAGGCCAGTCTATGATTCACCCTGAACATTCCAGTGGGGTTATTATGGTTTGGATGAGTAAGCATAGACTGGTGCTCATGAGACTTCAATAGAACTGTTCTGGTGTGCTGTTGTCTGGTCATTTCCCCTTTTATAAATGGCTGGCCAACTCTTTGGATCTCTTTTTCTTCTGTCACAGTAGCAAAATAAAAATATCTCAAATATTCTAGCTAACATGTCTGCCTGGTAGTACTTTTAACCTATTTCAGCTCACATCAACAATCTTCAACAAATAAACTTCTCATTGTGTGTTCCTGGATTCATATTTACTTCCTGCTTTTTTCACCCTTCCCCTCCATTGTCACAGTCACCTGTCTTGTCCTTGCCGTGACAAGCCAGTGACATTTGACACTGACAGTAAATATAATGTTCTTTTCAGAAATGTCAGTCAATATTCTCTCCCTCTCTCCACAGCATCCACTTTTCTTCCCATTGGCGTTCTGTCCTTTTCCCCACTCCTTGCACATGATGTTTGCTTCCTCCTAAAACAAATTTACCCCGGCTAGTTTACCAGTAGGCAGGCATACAAGAGCAGGCTTGTCTGTGGTGAAACCATATACCAGGAAATTAGATTTAGCACACACAGCTCCTCTCTCATCTGATGTGTTGTTGTCTTCTGGTTATGGCCCTTGATAAACCATGTTCAGTAACAGTCTTCCCACTGAATAAGATGGACATTATGTGTAAGTAATAAGGCCTGAGGAGGTGTGGCGTTTGGCCTATATACCATGGCTAAGGGCTGTGCTTTTGCACGACGCAACACGGAGTGCCTGGATACATCCTTTAGCCTGGTTATATCAATGAGGTGCCTTATTGCTATTGTAAACTGGTTACCAGCGTAATTAAAACAATAAAAATAAATGGTATACGGTCTGATATACCGCAGCTTTCAGCCAATCAGCATTCAGGACTCGAACCAGCCGGAATAAAATAAGAAATAGCTTATTCTCTCAGATACTGTTTTTGTGACTGTTTGTTTAGTGAGTAGTGCTTGGAATGGTAAGTATGTACTGTAACTGTGTGGTAATGAAGTTTCTGTCCAGGCTGCCAGCAAAGCCAATGAAACAGTGTACTGGAGGAAAACAAGCTCTTTCATGTGTATTTGTTACAAAGTTTGGATTAGTGATTAGATTTGCAGGACAAATTCAATTAGGATGGATGTTTGGAGGCTAATTCAGTTATGAACCCGAGTTGAGGTTAATTTCAGTTCCTCGGAGTAGTACGATGATTTGGGCCATACTCACTACTTTGAATGTCTATATATCACACCCTTACATGTAAACATTAGTAATCAAACGAACTGCTGGCAATGCCGCTGCAATTAGCATCCTCTTTCAAGACCCAACATGCTTAATTCATTGTTGTTATCACCCGTTCTGTTTTGGGTATGGGTGGCAGGTGGAGGAGGGTTATTCCTAACCAGCAAGGTAGGAGCAGGATTAGTGCAATGTGAAGTATAGTCTTGCCTGAGCTCATTGTTAGCTAACTACATCTGGCTCTAAAATACAGTGTTCCCACACCTTTCTCAGGAAAATGAGCTGTTTTTGCTTTGTAAGCACCTTAGGGAAAAACATCGTCAGCTAACACTGTGAGAGAGTCCTGAATCCTGTGAAGAGCAAATTGTATTGGATTATGCAGGTCCTGGTAGCAGACACCACACTGTACTTATGCAGGTCCTGGTAGCAGACACCACACTGTACTTATGCAGGTCCTGGTAGCAGACACCACACTGTACTTACCCAAGTGTTTGGGAGGTGTTTGCTTGGAGTTTGACTTTGACAAAAAGTATTAGGTGTCAAGTCAACATATTCTGGATCTTTTAAAATGTTTCTATATTTTGCTTGTCGCATACTTTGTTGTTCACAGTCATGCATGTTGAAGTTAATTATAGCTGCCGTGGGAACGAAATTGATAAGGCATTCTAAGTATGTGGTAATGATGTTTTTTCCCCATTCCATTCCATTCTCTTTACAGCATTAACAGTGACTGTTTCAGGAAGTCAGTGCCGTATATGGCTAGGAGGAAGTGACTCCAGCCTAATCACTAAAAAATCTATTTTATTGGTCGCATACACATATTTGTCAGTTGTTATTGCAGGTGTAGCCGAAATGCTTGTGTTCCTTACTCCAACAGTGCAGTTAAATCTAACAATACACACTCATTTAAAAAGTAAAATAATGGAATTAAGAAATATAGAAATATTAGGATGAGCAATGTCTGAGTCCGGAGTATAAATACTGTATACAGTACCAGTCAAAAGTGTGGACATACCTACTCATTCAATGGTTTTTCTTTATTTTTACTATTTTATACATTGTAGAATAATAGTGAAGACATCGAAACTATGAAATAACACATGGAATCATGAGGTAACCAAAAAAGTGTTAAACAAATATAAATATATATTAGATTCTTTAAAGTAGCCACTCTTTGCCTTGATGACAGCTTTGCACACTCTTGGCATTCTCTCAACCAGCTTCACCTGGAATGCTTTTCCAACCATCTTGAAGTAGTTCCCACATATGCTGAGCACTTATTGGCTGCTTTTTCTTCACTCTGCGGTCCAACTCATCACAAACCATCTCAATTGGGTTGAGGTCGAGTGATTGTGGAGGCTCGGTCATCTGATCCAGTACTCCATCACTCTCCTTCTGGTCAAATAGCCCTTACACAGCCTGGAGGTGTGTTGGGTCATTGTCCTGTTGAAAACAAATGATAGTCCCACTCAGTGCAATCCAGATGGGATGGCGTATCGCTGCAGAATGCTGTGGTAGCCACGCTGGTTAAGTGTGCCTTGAATTCTAAATAAATTACAGATAGTGTCATCAGCAAAGCACCATCACACCTCCTCCATGCTTCACAGTGGGAACCACACGTGCGGAGATCATCCGTTCACCTACTATGCATCTCACAAAGACACAGCGGTTGGAACCAAAAATCTCAAATTTGGACTTCCACTGATCTAATGTCCATAGCTAGTGTTTCTTGGCCCAATCAAGTATTTTCTTCTTATTGGTGTCCTTTAGTAGTGGTTTCTTTGCAGCAATTCGACCATGAAGATCTGATTCACACAGTCTCCTCGGAACAGTTGATGTTGACATGTCTATTACTTGAACTCTGTGAAGCATTAATTTGGGCTGCAATGTTTGAGGCTGGTAACTAATGAACTTATCCTCTGCAGCAGAGGTAACTGCTGCCATCATAGCGCTTGATGGTTTTTGCGACTGCACTTGAAGAAACTTTCAAAGTTCTTGAAATGTTTTGCATTGACTGACCTTCATGTCTTAAAGTAATGATGGACTGTCAAATTCTCTTTTCTTATTTGAGCTGTTCTTGCCATAATATGGACTTTGTCTTTTACCAAATAGGGCTATCTTCTGTCTACCAACCCTACCCTGTCACAACACAATTGATTGGCTCAAAATTGTATTCCACAAATTACCTTTTAAGAAGGCACAACTGTTAATTGAAATGCATTCCAGGTGACTACCTCATGAAGCTGGTTGAGAGAATGCCAAGAGTGTGCAAAGCTGTCATCAAGGCAAAGAGTGGCTACTTTAAAGAATCTAAAATATATTTTGATTTGTTTAACACTTTTTGGGTTACTTCATGATTCCATTGGTGTTATTTCATAGTTTCGATGTCTTCACTATTATTCTACAATGTAGAAAATAGTAACACTAAAGAAAAACCCTTGAATGAGTAGGTGTGTCCAAACTTGACTGGTACTGTATATATGTGACGGGATGTATAGACAGTTTAGACAGCCTATGGATAGATTATGTAGTATATCCTAATAACAGTATATGTACAGCAATAGTTAAATAGGATTGGCCATGACTAAAATGCAGTATATACATATCAAGTGGGAACAGCAGTATGTAAACATTATTTAAAGTGACCAGTGTTCAATGACTATGGTCATAGGGCAGCAGCCTCTGGTGCATGGTAGAGTAGCCAGGTGGTAGCCGTCTATTGACGGTGACTAAAGTTCAAGGCAGGGTACTGGATGGGGGCTGGCTTGTTCTACCAGTTAAGACAGCTGGAAATCTGAAAAAGGTCCCTCGGTGGAATTGAAAGAGACATTTCCGAAAGGGGTAGAATGCGGTAAAACAGACCACTATTCGTGTGTGAGAGTGTACAGTTAGTTAGTGAGAGGTTTCAGATCAACCATCATGTCACATAAAGCTATGAGGTGGAGCCGAAAAAGTTAGTGACCCATATACCTATTTGGTAGTTGTGCTTTTACAAGAGGAAAGTACCCATGCTTACCCAGAAAGTACCCATGCTTGCCCAGAAAGTACCCATGCTTGCCCAGAAAGTACCCATTTTGCCCAGAAAGTACCCATTTTGCCAGGTGGTGCACAATTAAAGTATATTTGTGAGGAATATGGAGCGATTTCAGTGCCAACAGAAATTTTACTTGAATTCCAATCATTGTTTTTTGTATTGGTAGAACAAGTGCACTGAAATCGCACCATAGAAGTTTAATTCTAAAACGCTATATTTAAGCAATACTGCCCGAGGAGGTGTGGTATATAGCCAATATACATTTATTGAAACCATCAAGTGATAGTTTTTGTCTTTGTTTTGTACTTTCACCCCTTTGGCTATATAACAATGTACAACAGCTAAGGGCTGTTCTTAAGCACAACGCAATGCGGAGTGCTTGTACACAACCCTTAGCCGTGGTATATTGGCCGTATATCACAAACCCCGAGGAGCCTTATTGCTATTATGAACTGGTTACCAATGTAATTAGAACAGTAAAAATGTTGTCATACCCGTGGTATACAGTCTGATATTCCACGGCTGTCAGCCAATCAGTATTCAGGACTCAAACCACCCAGTTTATAAATATATTGAACATTTAATTTTACTGCTGTAATTACGTTGGTAACCAGTTAATAATATCAATAAGGCACCTCAGTGGTTTGTGATAGGGCCAATATACCATGGCTAAGGGCTGTATCCAGGCACTCTGCATTGCGTCACGTCTATGAACAGCCCTTAGCCGTGGTATATTGGCCATATACCACACCCCCTCGAGCCCTATTGCTTAAATTGCTTTATTGTTTAAAGAAATTATAAAATAGATCCAATCGTGGCATGGGGGGGTTCAATGACAGACATATATTTGTTTAAAATCTATCACTTGAGCTGGACGGTGTTTCCTCCGACACATTTGTGCGGCTGGCTTCCTGGTTAAGCGAGCAGTGCATCAAGAAGCAGTGCGAGGGCCTCCCAGGTGGCACAGTAGTTAAGGGCGCTGTACTGCAGCGCCAGCTGTGCCACCAGAGGCTCTGGGTTCGCGCTCTGTCGTAACCGGCCGCGACCGGGATGTCCGTGGGGCGACGCACAATTGGCCTAGCGTCGTCCGGGTTAGGGAGGGTTTGGCCGGTAGAGAGATCCTTGTCTCATCGCGCACCAGCAACTCCTGTGGCGGGCCGGGCGCAGTGCGCGCTGACCAAGGTCGTCAGGTGCACGGTGTTTCCTCCGACACATTGGTGCGGCAGGCTTCCGGGTTGGATGGCGCTGTGTTAAGAAGCAGTGCGGCTTGGTTGGGTATTGGAGGACGCATGACTTTCAACCTTCTCTCCCGAGACCGTACGGGAGTTGTAGCGATGAGACAAGATAGGAGCTACTAAACAATTGGATACCATGATATTGGGGAGAAAAAAGGGGTAAAAAGAAAGAAAAAAAGAAGCAGTGCAGATTGGCAGGGTCTTGTTTCAGAGGACGCATGGCTCTCGACCTTCGCCTCTCCAGAGTCCATAGGGGAGTTGCAGCGATGGGGCAAGACTGTAACTACCAAATGGATATCACGAAAAAGGGGTGACAGTACAAAATATAAAATACATTTCTAACACCTGGTTTCACATCAGAGAGACAAATGTTTTGCTAAATGCTCACTATCAGAGAAATACACAGTCAAATGTAACAAATATCTACATTTTTAATAAAGACATTTACAAATGATACATTTGTGACATCATTATATATATATATATATATATATATATATATATATTATACTTCAATACAGTAATATGAGATCTGAATGTAAAACTTTTACATTTTAGTCATTTAGCAGATGCTCTTATCTTACCGTACTTACAGTAAGTGGTCATTCATCTTACGATAGCTTGGTGAGGCAACCACATATCACAATCAAATTTACAGGATAAGAACATTCCACATAAACAATGGATATACATGTACAATGGATATATAGAAAAAAAGCATACACCTCTAAAATCTACGATTTAAGAATCTGATAACAGCAATATTTTACAGACACATGAAGGTACCCAAAAAGCAATAATTTCTGATGGAAAAAACACAAATGTGAAAAATTGCTGTCTATAGCATTTTATAAATAAACTCTTCAAGTGCTTAAGTACATCAAATGGTATAAAAACAATTCAAATATTGAGAATATTAATACTTCACCACTACTGGAAATTTTGACCAAATTGTAAAGACCAATTTGGTCGGTCGGACTCCGACATGAATTTGTGTTTAAAAAAAAAGTGTTAAACAAATTAAAAGAAATAAGGGATATTCAATGGTTTGTGAGGAGCTATAAAGGACCATAATTGTGTATCCGTCTCCGGGTACAGCGTGGCACCTTTATCCCAGTGTTGCTGTCTGTTGTGTCATTTACTCTGACACTCTGCCAGATCCCATGTTTACAACAGCTGGGAGAAGGATCAGAGCTGTAAAAAAAAAAAAAAAAAAAAAAAAAGAACTGTGTGAGCCCCACAGTGACGAAATGTAAATGGGCAGATGCACCAAAGGAGCAGATGAAGGCTCTGCGAAGTGATTTGTCTCCAAGCCAAGGTGATTTGTGTATACATTCAAACCCAAGATTTTGATATGGTCTCAATAATGTGTGTTGTGTTCCAGTTGTCAATAAAGATATATGGGTTTGTCTCTTATATGAAGGTATGGGTTTGTTTCTAAGGATTAACTCTTATCTCAAAGTTTTTAGTATCCAAGTACATGAACACACTTTATGGGCTATATATATTATACAGTAAATATAGCCAGACCTACACTGAGTGTACAAAATATTAAGGACACCTTCCTAGTATTGAGATTGTTAGAATCTTACATATCAACCAAGCTATTATGCCACGCTGCACCCATTAAAACAAACTAAGGATGGTTCAAATGTTCTTCAGTGAAAGATTGAACAAAGAATGGAGCATACACCTTCTTAGTCATGTGGCAGTCATACAGCTCCTTCAAATCACCTGCAGAGGCACGATTGTTTGTTTTTAGATTCGAAGTACCAGGATGTTTTCCTGGTTTCTTAATTGCAAAGAAATTGTTCATTGTTGAATATACTCATAATTGTCTTGTGCAAATTTGACTAACGAGCTCTGCCTGAAATCCATCCAGCACTTTACTTGATTCATTGTTTTTAGGCCTGATTCATTGTTTTTATTAGTGATAGAGATATTTAGGCCTGATTCATTGTTTTTATTAGTGATAGAGATATTTAGGCCTATGTGCTTTTTCAATTGTACCCAGGGCTGCAGATGGGAGTTACATGGGATTTATCTGGTGGGTAATGGGTAGATTTCTGTGGAAGTTTGGCAAGGTTCCACAGACTATTTTGCCGTGGAATATCTACATTCACAAGTCACACAGCCCTCAAACCCATGGAATTATGTTTACCCAATCAGTTAAGTTATTTACAATGACGGCCGACCAGGGAACAGTGGGATAACTTCCTTGTTCAGGGGCAGGTCGACTGATTTTTACCTCGTCAGCTTGGGGATTCATTCCAGCAACCTTTCGGTTACTGGCCCAACGCTCTAACCACTAGGCTACCTGCCACCGCTAGTATTAACCCTCTAAAAAGGAACATAACATGAGCCGAAAATGTCATTTCAGTGGTCAGGTCAGGGTCAAATATCTATGACCTATGTACACTATCAGATGTAGATACAGTAAACATGCAATGTTTTTACACAACCCATCTTTCCCCCTAGTCTATGCCTGCACTGTCACTGTACCATATGTGCCCTTGAGCAAGGCTCTTAACCCCCAACAACAACAGCTCCCTGGGTGCTCAGTGTGGCAGCCTCCCACACCTCTCCAAAACCTGTAAAAGCGGAAGACAAATTTTGGTTGGACCTTGTGTGCAATTGACAAAAAGTAATCTTCATATGACAGCACTGTTACCGTGCGTTGTTGTGCACGAAGGAGTGAACACGAGACCAGCTATGTGAGTGTGACAAAGACAAATATTATGGGAAAGGAACTTGTTTCAGCTTGTTTTCAGACTCATCGATGCCTAATGGAACCTTTGCATCACTGGCCAAAGGAGGAACACAATGTCTCGAACAGCAGTTAGGAATCCAGCATTGGGCTGTGCCTGCATGGGGAGCATGCCCCGGCTTGCAGGAGGAATCTTACATAAGAGAGAGGTGTCGCCCCTTTAACATTACGTGATGCTGAAATGACATGAAATGACATGGTCAGCTCATCCTCCAGCGTTAGGCAGCGTGTGATGACATACCACTGCAGCAAAACAAACACCCTATTATTGGTGCTAATCATTCTTTAGTAACCCGTCAACATGTTTAATGTACTTATTCAAACACCGTAATCCTACTTCATTTCAGGGGTCATATGTCATGCTGCTACAGAATGAGGACAGTATTATGGAACTAAATGTACAGTGGTAAGGCGGACAGTTTGTTCCAGACAGAAGATGTGCATTAGTTTCATAACATGGCGTAACAGCTCACCATGATGAGAAAATGAGGTCATGGGAATTTGGGGAGGATTGCACTCCATACCTTCATTAGCTTAACTTTTGCATTTTCTGTTTTGTTTTGTTGTTGTTTTCTCAATCATGACGTCACACTTTCACTTTCTGTGTTTCATTGTTTAATCATATTTTGTATAGACTTGTCTCTTGTCTGTCATGTTATGATATCATCTGTTTTTGTGTGTATAACCTACTGGTGCTTTGCGTCACCGTCCTTGATAACGCATCTGATGTCCTACTGTATGACCATCGTGATTTCCATCTTTCTGCCTCTCTCTCCCTCTCACCTGTTGACTATTGTCAATATACTATTGCCTTTTAAGTGCTTGAGAAGTGTGAGCTTATTAATTTCAAAGGCCATTAAGGTAAAGTGAACTGAAGTGAACAAACTGAATCCTATCCAACACATACAGTGCTTTCGGAAAGCTTGACTTTTTCCACATTTTGTTACATTACAGCCTTATTCTCCCGAGATGTTAAATCGGGTTCAAGTCCGCGCTCTGGCTGGGCCACTCAAGGACATTCAGAGACTCCTGCATTATTTTGGCTGTGTGCTTAGGGCCGTTGTCCTGTTGGAAGGTTACCTTCGCCCCAGTCTGAGGTCCTGAGCTCTGTCTGTACTTTGCTCCGTTCATATTTCCCTCGATCCTGACTAGTCTCCCAGTCCCTGCTGCTGAAAAACATCCCCCCAGCATGATGCTGCCACCACCATTCTTCACCATAGGGATGGTGAATTCAGACCAAATAGTTCAATCTTGGTTTCGTCAGAGCAGAGTATCTTGTTTCTCATGGTCTGAGTCCTTTAGGTGCCTTTTGGCAAACTCCAAGCGAGCTGTCATGTGCCTTTTACTGAGGAATGGCTTCCGTCTGGCCACTCTACCATACAGGCCTGATTGGTGGAGTGCTGCAGAGATGGTTGTCCTTGTGGAAGATTCTCCCATTTCCACAGAGGAACTCTGGAGCTCTGTCAGAGTGACCATCAGGTTCTTGGTCACCTCACTGAACAAGGCCCTTCTCCCCCGATTGTTCAGTTTGGCTGGGCGGCCAGCTCTAGGAAGAGTCTTGGTGGTTACAAATTTTTTCAATTTAAGAATGATGGAGGCCATTGTGTTCTTGGGGACCTTCAATGCTGCAGAAATATTTTGGTACCCTTCCCCAGATCTCCGACTCGACACTATCCTGTCTCTGAACTATACGGACAATTCCTTTCGACCTCAAGGCTTGGTTTTTGCTCTGACATGCAATGTCAACTGTGGGACCTTACATAGACAGGTCTGTGCCTTTCCAAATCATATCCAATCAATTGAATTTACCACAGGTGGACTTCAATCAAGTTGTAGAAACATCTCAAGAATGATCAATGGAACAGGATGCACCTGAGCTCAATTTCAAGTCTCATAGCAAAGGGTCTGAACACGTATGCACTGTAACTAAGGTTTTTATTTTTTTATTTTTAATACGTTTGCAAAAATGTCTAAACCTGTTTTCACTTTGTCATTATGGGCTATTGTATGTCGAGTTATTTATTGTTGATTTATTGTTATTTATTGAATTGTTTTATTCAATCAATTTTAGAATAAGGCTGTGGAAAAGTAAAAGGGTCTGAATACTTTCTGAATGCACTGTACAGCTACTTTAGGCTCATCTAGACTTTTATGTGTTTTTACTTTGCTCAAGGTTTTCTTCTGATTTGTTTATAGTTCTATTTCATTTTGGTGTTTTGGATTTCCCCTCTCCGTTTTGATTGATATAGTGGTTATCTTTTTCTCCCTCCACTCTTCATCCACATCCTTTCTACTGACAAACTACTTCTTTCTCTTTGTCCTCGCTCCTTTTCTCTTTCTTTTACAGTGTACCAATGTTCTCTCTCCCTGGATCACAATTTGGCTTTCTCTCTGACTACTTTCACACTGAGTTTCCAGTAAAGTTATTTTTTTCTCTGCCCCCCCCCCCCCTTCTGTGTGGCATGTGGTCTGGATTCCTGCCCAAGGACTATTCAGTAGGAAGAACAAGGCCCCCCGTACGATCTGTTTTCCACATTCCACAGCCCTTACATCAGTCTGGCTGGAGGAAGGACGCTGAGGGGGTTCTTGTAATGCCGCTCAATGGCGCCTGTGTTACGGGAAGAGGCCCCTGACCCAGGCAGACCCTGTTAGTCTGCAGGAGCCTCTCAGACAGCCCACCAGCCTGAAAGGAGAATCCACTCACAATACATTCAAAGGGATGCTTTACCTACCACATGTTGTTTTCCAGTATAAATTGGGTGAGATCGTCTCAATCGTTAAAATTGATTATCCTATAGTCTGGGGAGGGTATAGAAATTCAGGTCATGTGTTTTTTAAAATGTAAATAAAAAATACATACCAAATACATACCAAAACCTGCTCGGAAAACTTAAAGGAATAGCACAAATACTCCATTTTGTGCCTAGACATTTTGTCCTAAAGAGGTGTGTTGTGGTACATTCAAGCATACTGCTAATTCAGTAGGATTTACCACGGCAGATGCTGTTTTATATCAAGTTTCTCTGTATTGCTCGAACAGAGGGTGGAAGGGGGGAGGGAGGTGGGGTAAGGCGAATAGGGGGAGCGGTGTGGGAGGAGGAGACATCAAACAAGAGGGGAAATCGGATCCCCTCTCACAGACAAAGCACCCTGTGAGGTTCAGGGACAAAGGAAATACGATCAGCCATGTGACCATGAACGCTATGTCCTAACTCATAGATCACATACCCGTCTCCATTCAGCTTTTTCCCATTCACCTTTATTTATTTATACATGTATATATTTACAAATGTATCTTGATGTTGCCTGCATCATACTACCACCAACTGAGCTATCTGGATTGCACGTGCTCAGAAGAAGAGAAAGGTAGGTGACAGGGAGAGGTTTAAAATGAATTGGCTTATCTCGGTTCTAAAAGCTGACTCTTTACGTGTTTGAAACATTCAACTCAAGGTGTGACCTCATAACCATAGCATGCCGTCTTTAACAATCCCATACTACTTACCTCCCTATAGGGGCGGCAGGTAGCCAAGTGGTTAGAGCGTTGGGCCAGTAACCGAAAGGTTACTAGATTGAATCCCTGAGCTGACAAGGTAAAAATCTGTCATTCTGCACCTGAACAAGGCAGTTAACCCAGTGTTCCTAGGCCGTCATTGTAAATAAGAATTTGTTCTTAACTGACTTGCCTAGTTAAATAAATAAAAATATGGCAAACACAAAGGTAATAACCCTGCCCTGTGGACAGGTGATATCACAATCATGTGGCAAGGACAGAAATTCCAAAGGTTATTGATATCTCAAAAAATATTTAAGGTAATTTACACACGATTGGAGTCTCGGTTGCTGTGCTGGCAATACTCAGACCACACAAATATTCAGCCCAACGCTATTTATGTGTTACAACATTCAAGTAATGTAATTCCACCCTGAACACTGCCCAGATCTACAATGTACCTGATAGTCACTAGACTTTGTATAGGCATTTAGATGAGTCAAAGGGAGCGGCCTTCATGCCATTCAGAATCTACTACTGATCCTAGTCAATGATCTGGTACTTTAACAGAGTTACCACCATGAATTGACCTATCACCAAGGATACAGCTTATACAGTACACACACATTGAACATTGTGGTCACAATTTATTACACAAACCGCACATGCAGGTTTTAATTGATTTAGTAAGTCTACCAGATGATCCATATTAAGGTGGTGTTGGAATGGTACAGTATGTGCTTGTTGTCTTATATCCCATGTAGCCTATGGGTGAAGGTGTTCAACCATAACAAACATGGAGGAACATACAGTCCAAGAAGGACAGAGCTTGTTTACTGTAAACACAGCACCATCTGCTCTGATCCTTCTATGTAGGCTGCTACACCAGCTCTGTGGGAACATTCCTTGAGACAAAGGCCTATTGTCAGTTATGGGCTCACCATGTTCCATCCTCCTTCTAAACTCAGCAAAAAAAGAAACGTCCTCTCACTGTCAACTGCGTTTATTTTCAGCAAACTTAACATGTGTAAATATTTGTATAAACATAACAAGATTCAACAACTGAGACATAAACTGAACAAGTTCTACAGACCTGTGACTAACATAAATGGAATAATGTGTCCCTGAACATAGGGGGGGGGGGGGGGGTCAAAATCAAAATTAACAGTCACTATCTGGTGTGGCCACCAGCTGCATTAAGTACTGCAGTGCATCTCCTCCTCATGGACTGCACCATATTTGCAAGTTCTTACTGTGAGATGTTACCCCACTCTTCCACCAAGGCACCTGCAAGTTCCCAGACATTTCTGGAGGGAATGGCCTTAGCCCTCACCCTCCGATCCAACAGGTCCAAGATGTGTTCAATGGGATTGAGATCCGAGCTCTTCGATGGCCATGGCAGAACATTGACATTCCTGTCTTGCAGGAAATCATGCACGGAATGAGCAGTATGGCTGGCGGCATTGTCATGCTGGAGGGTCATGTCAGGATAAGCCTGCAGGAAGGGTACCACATGAGGGAGGATGATGTCTTCCCTGTAATGCACAGCGTTGAGATTGCCTGCAATGACAACAAGCTGAGTCCGATGATGCTGTGACACACTGCCCCAGACAATGACGGACTCTCCACCTCCAAATCGATCCCACTCCAGAGTACAGGCCTTGGTGTAACGCTCATTCCTTCGATGATAAATGCGAATCTGACCATCACCCCTGGTGAGACAAAACTGCGACTCGTCAGTGAAGAACACTTTTTGTCAGTCCG
This sequence comes from Oncorhynchus masou masou, assembly GCF_036934945.1. Classification (NCBI taxonomy): domain Eukaryota; kingdom Metazoa; phylum Chordata; class Actinopteri; order Salmoniformes; family Salmonidae; genus Oncorhynchus; species Oncorhynchus masou. The sequence continues at coordinate 63,715,781 of NC_088240.1, forward strand.
GTCTGGTCCAGCGAGGGTGGGTTTGCGCCCATGGGTGCCGTTGTTGCATTACATTACATTACATTTAAGTCATTTAGCAGACGCTCTTATCCAGAGCGACTTACAAATTGGTGAATTCACCTTCTGACATCCAGTGGAACAGCCCCTTTACAATAGTGCATCTAAATCATTTAAGGGGGGGTGAGAAGGATTACTTTATCCTATCCTAGGTATTCCTTGAAGAGGTGGGGTTTCAGGTGTCTCCGGAAGGTGGTGATTGACTCCGCTGTCCTGGCGTCGTGAGGGAGTTTGTTCCACCATTGGGGGGCCAGAGCAGCGAACAGTTTTGACTGGGCTGAGCGGGAACTGTACTTCCTCAGTGGTAGGGAGGCGAGCAGGCCAGAGGTGGATGAACGCAGTGCCCTTGTTTGGGTGTAGGGCCTGATCAGAGCCTGGAGGTGAACAGGCCTACAAGCCCTCAGTCTTTCAGCCTATTGCGGACAGTCTGAGCACTAATGGAGGGATTGTGCATTCCTGGTGTAACTTGGGCAGTTGTTGTTACCATCCTGTACCTGTCCCGCAGATGTGATGTATCGATCCTGTGCAGGTGTTGTTACACATGGTCTGCCACTGCGAGGACGATCAGCTGTCCATGTTGTCTCCCTGTAGCGATGTCTCAGGCGTCTCACAGTACAGACATTGCAATTTATCGCCCTGGCCACATCTGAGACATGTTCACGCAGATGACCAGGGACCCTGAGCATCTTTCTTTTGGTGTTTTTCAGAGTCAGTAGAAAGGCCTCTTTAGTGTCCTAAGTTTTCATAACTATGACCTTAAATGCCTACCGTCTGTAAGTGTCTTAAATGTTTATGATTCATTGAACAAGCATGGGGAACAGTGTTTAAACCCTTTACAATGAAGATCTGTGAAGTTATTTGGATTTTTATCTTTGAATGACAGGGTCCTGAAAAAGGGATGTGCTGAGTTTTTAAGACAGAGGCCCCCTGTATAGCTCAGTCCTATTTCTGTCATCAAAAATAGGTTTCTACATTCAATTCACAGCCTTGAATGGGGAAGTGTGTACGTTCCTGCGTATGTGACTTCTCTTTTCTAGTTAGCAGGTAGTTGTGTGACGGTAATTCATGGGGAAAATACACCCACTTCTTATTCAAAGTGGTGATCTTAGAGCCATTGGTTACTATTAAAACAGGAGGGGTTTCTTCTGTAATTATATATATATATATATATATATATATATATATATAAAAACAGAATTTCAGAAACCACTTCATTTGCTTAGGTCCCTGGGGATCGGGTGCGGTGTGAGTGTTTGAACGTCAGGGGAGAGCCCCATTCTACCAACTCTAGTGTAGTTTCCTGTTGACTGATAATAGCCCTACTGTCTCTCTCTCTCTGTCTCTCTCTCTCTGTCTCTCTCTCTATGTCTCTCTCTCTGTCTCTCTCTCTTTGTCTCTCTCTCTGTGTCTCTCTTTCTGTGTGTGTCTCTCTCCCTCTGTGTCTCTCTCTGTGTGTCTCTCTCTGTGTGTCTCTCTCTGTGTGTCTCTCTCTGTGTGTCTCTCTCTGTGTGTTTCTCTCTGTCTCTCTCTGTGTCTCTCTCTCTGTGTGTCTCTCTCCCTCTGTGTCTCTCTCCCTCTGTGTCTCTCTCCCTCTGTGTCTCTCCCTCTGTGTCTCTCTCTCTCTGTGTCTCTCTCTCTGTGTCTCTCTCTGTGTGTCTCTCTCTCTGTGTTTCTCTCTGTGTCTCTCTCTCTCTCGGGGGGGAGGGGGGGGATTGAGTGATGCCAATGTGCAAAACAAATCATGAGGTTTAGTTGAGTTTTACATTGAATGATCAAAACAGTATGTGATAAAGAGCCTCAAATGATCAAAAAACGTCAAAATGAAACCAAAGAGGGTGGAAAACACAACCTTGAAGCCAAACAACATCAGACTGATTCTGTGATAAGACGTAGATCTTGGTAGCAGGTTGTTTGATTAAACTGCTCTAAGTCAACAAAGAAAATACTTGGAAACACCACCTTGACGACCTGGCACCTAGCTTTGGAGAAGGCAGTTTCCCTACATTTAATGATTGATTTAATTCAACGGTAAACCAACCTATTGTTCGTTCAAAAAGGCAGAGAACTCTATGTCAAGCCATATATGTTGGGATCCGATCCTAGCAACCCGATACAACCCAAAAACATCATACTATCAGAAACAACCCCCAAATACAAGAAACTACCCATATTAACTCTTATAAGTCATGAATCCTTAGGACACACTCAACTTTGAGTATGTGCTGCCACCGTGTGGGCATTTGTTAGACTGTCTCCTGCACCTGATATTAAACCTGCTGTACTGAACAGAGTTTATAGAGGTGCAATTAAATCTTAAAGATGGGCCCAGTGCAGTTCTTGGTGCTTAGCACACAGTTCCTCACAGTGAAGAAAACATGCATCGACAAAGAGAATGAATCAAAGAAGTTGGGAGAAAGGATGGCAAGGAATATATCTACATAATGGAAGAGATAAAGACTGTAGTGTCAGTTATTAGAACCCAGGTCTAAAATCATTATCCTGTCCCTTAATCTCTTCCTAAAAATATCAACTGATGGTAACACTGACCCCTAGAGCTACTTTGTGAAGCGTGCATTAACCCAAACATGTAACCTGTTCACTTACGCTTAGGTAGCCAACCCCTTGGAACTCTCCTCCATGTCATGTTCTGTTTGTTTCAGGTCACTGGAAGTTCACAGTTTAGGTCACCCCAGTGTTGATCAATTTGATGGACTCATCTGATGACCCTATTGGCCACTCTGATACTCAAATCACATGTTGTCGCTAAATGTGGTAGCCGAGCATATTATTAAAGTGGAGTCTGGGCTGGAGATGTCGAGTAATGGTACGATAGGAATTATGAATACCACAGAGTACCACTCTATACTGTCTTAACCTGATAAACTGTAGTTACAACTTTTGTCAGAGATTCAGAAAGCACCAGTAGATGTCACTGTTACCTACTACACTTGGTTGGCTCTCTATTAATTGAGGCACTGATTAGTACATTGGCATCACTCAACCCCCTCCCTTCATGTCTCTCCCTCTCTCTCTCTCGCTCTGTCCCTCTCTCTCTGCTTAGTGATTCACAGTCACTCTTGCAAAGCCAGAGTAATAAAATGCTGACCTCTCAAAGTGCTGCCAGTATCCCCGTCTCAGCATAGAAGGCTGGACAGCAAGAGAAGAGAGGGGAGGGGGAGATGAGAGGAGGGGAGAGGAGGGGAGGGGGAGATAAGAGGAGGGGGAGATAGGAGAAGGGAGTGGAGGGGGGGGGGGGTATAGAAAAAAGAAAACCGGTGGGAGGGGATAGAAAAAAAGAGAACCACCATTCTCAGGTTCCAACAGCAGGCTTTGCCTTGTAGAGGGCTCCAGCACTGCAACTCTGTGAAGGTAGGTGGGAGGCTGCTTCTCTCTCAACTGTGGGGATACCGTTGGCATGAGGGTGGCCCTTTCTTTAATCTCTCTCTCTCTGTGTCTGCTTGGGGCTAAGCTATACCCAATGTGCATGTGTCTGTGTGTGAGAGACTGTGTCAGGGACAGAAAAGTTAGGGAAACGAGTTTGTGAATATAGTTTGACAGTATTAGAATTGAACAACTTTATAGCAGGTTCATTTCATCCAACATTGGAATATGTTGGTATTGCTTGAATACTTAACTTTGACTGTATAAGTTGGTGTGTTGGTCTTCTAATTGCCAATATCTCTACCTGTACATGACCATCTGATCATTTATCACTCCAGTGTTAATCTGCAAAATTGTAATTATTCGCCTACCTCCTCATGCCTTTTGCACACAATGTATATAGACTCCCCTTTTTTTCTACTGTGTTATTGACTTGTTAATTGTTTACTCCATGTGTAACTCTGTGTTGTCTGTTCACACTGCTATGCTTTATCTTGGCCAGGTCGCAGTTGCAAATGAGAACTTGTTCTCAACTAGCCTACCTGGTTAAATAAAGGTGAAATAAAAAAATTGGATTATATTGGCCACGGCTTTGACAGTTGACAGTTGGGCATTTCCAATGGGAGTCCAGTGCTCTGATGAAGGTTGACTGACCGAATGCTCAGCCACAATAAATACATTTGCATCTGACTGGGAGTATGCAGAGACGTTTTCCTGTTTCTCCTATGGGAGTCCAGTGAAACCCTAAGCTAAAGTATTGTCACTCAATTGAATATCTTTTTTTCTGGTATGCTGGGGTTAAGTCATCTCATAGCTGTCCATCACTCTACACTTTTGTGATGTTGTCTCAGGGGATGGTAGATTTAAGGGGTCGTCCCTCAAACGCACTCCCAGCTAACTTAACTGCAACACATGACCTTTGAATAGCTGTGTTGGCTGGATCAAGTCGTCTTTAGGGCCAGTTGCAGCTGATTTGTGCTAAAGTCTTTAAAACAGGCACAAAATGTGTGTATTCACCATGGCTAACGATGTGGACTTACAGCAGCTTAGAGACGCATGGAGCTGAATTACAATGTCCTTGTATTGCTGTAAAGATATATTCCCACCTACTAGATATTTCTTACTATTTTCTGAACAGTTGCTTGTACTTTAAAAGCAATTCTACTTGCATTTAGGCTATGAAAACTTCCATATTGATGTGTTGTCATCAAAACATTGTAGTTATGGTGAATGGCAAATACCATGGAGGCCAAGAACATATGTTCATACAATGTAGATGAGAACAGTTTCCTCAGCTAAATAAAAATATGAGCATTTACATTTTTCAGGTACCTTTGCCTCTTTTTCCTCCCACAATTCAGTGGAACAACAACCCTTCCATGTTGGACAGTAGACGATATTCTCAGACAAGTTGCTTTAAGTCCTCCAAGTGGAACTCCAGTGTGTGGTGAATGCTGCAACCAAAGCCGGGAAAGATTTACACCGTTGGAAGTAGCTGACCTGTGAAGCTAAAATTAAGCTGCGGTTGATTTGGAATTTTACACAATAATGTGAAATATTTTGACCTGTCAAACGGAGGAGTGACTCACTGCTTTGACACGTTGGGCCCTCTCTCTAATGATCTTTCCAGTATCACCCAAGTCATGTGGTTTGTCGGAACATTGTACGAACAGTCACATTTGACTGTACAACAAGACAGTTGTTTTGTATGAGTTGTTGTAACTTTGTAGGATATTGAACTTGGAGTGGACATCATCATACAGCTTGTGGACCCTTAATTTGGTCCCAAGGCTCCACAAGCTTTTAGTGGACCTGCACAGAGTAGCTGAGATAACAAAGTGGGAGTGAGCGTTGTCAGAACCAGATGACACTAGTGGAAAAAGCAGAGCCTCTCTAACACAACAGTGTGTGACATCATGGCCACCATGCCATGCAGTTGATAGGAAATTAACATAAAGCCATGATGAATATAAGTGGATGCACCAGTTTGGTGGTCCCCACTCCTCTCAACAGATGTGCTCCGAGTGGCTATCTGTGCAGCCAGGTGTCAATTTTCGGAAGTTTTGATTGGCTGAACCAGAGGTCCACCGGAGCGGCACAGGTCGCTGGGATTTTGCTAACCAACTCCTAGGATGGTTAGCGGCCACAACTAAGATAAAGATGCTTGAAGTGGTATGTGGTTAAGTAATGTGTAGTGATTAAATAACTATCTTTACCAAGAGAATCTCTTAGCCAGGCATAACCCAGGTGCAGGGAATGGTTGAGATTCCAGATTGAAAGAAATGTCCAGCAGGCTTTGTCAGGTGACACTGTTCCCCTCAGATACTAGGTTGGTTGGTTCCCATAGGAACCCGATGAGAATACTATGGACCGGTGTGTTGCGCACTACTTTCCAGTCTGACATCTCCCAGGAATATGAAACATGCTCATTAAATCCTGAAAGCTGTATGTTTCAAATCGCAGGAAAATCACATAATGAAACAAAACATGGCAATCTGCCTCTTGAACACTTATCAAGCACATTTGTCAGAAAGCTTTTTAAGGTTTCAGATAGAACACTTGTTGTGTTGAAACGGTATAGTCTCATTCATACACAGTAAAACTTCTGCACTTAGTAGAGTTGTATACTGAGGCAAGGATGTTGTAAAACTCAGAGTGATAGTTCATGCAGCCTATTTATTCAAACAAACCTTGTGGGCTCAAGAGCTTTGGTGCAGTTGAATCAGGAGATTCATGTTTGGATGTTGCCCCGTTGTGTTACACCTGAATGTAGCTCAATGAAGTTGTAAGTTTGTCCTCATCTGTCCATACAAATGAGAAAAGGAGAAAGCCGTGCTGCTTTTGCATCCAGTCAAGTCCAAGTTGTTCCTGCAATGTGTAAGAGAACAAACTAAATGCCAATGCTTCTCGGCACTACGTCCTCATCAGGGAAAGATGTAAACTTAAAGGTACATACAGTTGTTTGCTCCATAATTACTTCCATCTTTTTACACACTCAGCTGTTTGATCCAATGTTTGTGTCATTGGCTTAACACATTAGAGCTGCACTGTGCTGACGAGGTGTCCCCTCAGCACAATGCAGCACAAACATACATGGACACATGCCAGCGTCACACACGAAAACACTTCACACACTTGAAGTTATTATACACACCCTTTCCCATTTTTATGTGGTAATGGTATGTTTTACTGTAATTCTATGATAACTCACTAATTACGACATGGCAAAACACACGTACACACACGTACACACACGTACACACACACAAGGGTATTGTCATCCCCTGAGCATTATTTACAGATAGACTAAGCATTCAATGAATGCAGTCTATTCGTTAGTCACAAGGTGTGTCGGTGTTTGTTTGCAATAAGTCACAAGATGTGTGTGTGGCCACTCTAATAACGTTTGACATTGTAACTTGATCTAGGGCTGCAAAGCACACCACTGTTACCTTTGCAGAAAGGAACAAGGTTAGACACCACAACAATCAGCTGCTAATGGACTTGTTCAACACCCAGGACATTGATTTCCTATTGATGGATGAATGAGGTTTTCTGTTATTGACTTGGAGTGTTAAATTGCCAATCATTGACTTGAGCTTGTCAGTAAACTTGAATAGCTCTCATAGAACTGTTTCGGTTTCAATGGTAGACTTACGGTTCCTCACATAAAGGTCCAATTTTGTGTTTTATTTACCATATAAGTGGTCAGGGCCAACAATTAGGGTCAATTCTGAAAACATTTCCTAATAAGACTAATATGAAATGGAATGTGGATTTAAAATTGAAAATGTAAATGGCTTTGACCATTTGATAGGTGCGTTACTCATACCTATGAGTCACCTGTTTTCCCAGAGGTATGATATTGTTGTTGTATTTATTCCACTGAGTGCCAAGGCTCTGTGTTTGTTTCATGGTTGAGCTCATCTCTCGCTTGAAACTGTCCTCCGGTCTGTGTTGTGTCTCTATCGGGGCTTGTCCACCGGTGGGTGTAGAGGGAATACGGGTGGGGCCGCTAGCGGGTGTCAGCCAGTGATAAATAAGGGAACGCATCCCTCTGCTCCGCTGTCCTCGCCTCTGTAACTCTAAACCCCTAGCTCACCACATTGGAACTAAGAATAGCAAAGAACCTGCACTTTCTCTCCCTCTCCTTCACGTTTTCTTTCCTTCTCCCTCGCTCTCTCCCTCTACCTTTTGAATCCATAGCTTCAGTTCTATAGGAGTGTGTTCATTTCAGTTCAGTTTCCGGAGGGAAAAGGAGTGCTCAGTTCAAATGTTGCAGTGTTTGTGCATTGTAGCCCAGTAGTGCTTATTTGTGCATTCATGTGTACCGCAGGGTTCTCCAGTGAAATGTGTGTTGATCACTGGAAATACAGTTATTATTACCATCATACCCTCATAGAGGCAACACTGTGGACTGGCAACAATAATACTCAATGGAGATCGTAAGTTGCTCACGAGACACAGTCCATGAAAATAGTTGGTGTGCTTAAGTCTTAGCTACCCAGGTTCTGTCACACTGCCTAGTTTTAACAGGACACCAACACATAGTATCCTTCACTGTTATTATCAGAGGTCATATCTGTCAGGAGCTGTCCAATCTGTATCCCTGTCTCACAAGTGCATCCTCTCCTTTCTCTTGCCTCTCCCCACAGACAGTGCCCTGCTCTACCCCAGGGGTGTGTGGTGTGTTTGTGACCCTAGCTAGGAGCCCAGCCAGCCTGCAGACATGTCGAAAAGCGACCCCCGGGACATCGACGAGGATGCTATCCTCAAAGGGATGAGCCCTGAGGAGATAGAGGCGCTAGAGTGTGAGCTGCTGGAGATGGACCCCGAGGTACTGAGGGCCCCTGGTAACAAAAAAAGAGAATTAATTGTAGAAAAGATACCTCCAGCACACAATATATGGGCATGGGGGAAGCCTTTAGGACTCAAAGACTGAGGAATGCACAAGGCTCATTGTATAATAATAATAATAATAATAATAATAATAATAATAAGCCATTTAGCAGACACTTTCCATCCAAACGCGACTTCGTCATCCATGCATACATTTTACATGTGGGTGGCCCTGGAACCGAACCCACAATCCTGGCGTGCCTTGTACATCAGATTCACTGATACACACAGAACACAATCCCCATGTTATCTTGTTCTCTGACATTGTAAGACTTACTTAGGAATTTCCGGGGGATTACGTAGCTTTAAACTGTAGTCATAAATAGTATAAATCCATTTTCCAACATCTAAAAAAAACACAGTCTCACACAACCAGTTACTAGAACCCCAGAGAATTCAGAACTCTTTGTACAATGTCCACATGCCCTCTGACCCCTACTGTTTCTGTCCCAGAATGCCATCCTGCCAGCCGGGTACCGCCAGCGTGACCAGACCAAGAAGAGCGCAACGGGGGCGTTTGACCGTGACGCCCTGTTGGATCACTTAGAGAAAACAGCTCTGGAGCACGAGGACAGAGACGACCTGGTGCCCTTTACTGGCGAGAAGAAAGGTACGGTACACTACACTACTGAACAACACTATTGACTCCACACTACACTGGGGGGGGGGGGGGGGGGGGCTCTTACATGAGTGACTTTTGGGTCCCGACCCACAGTTTCAGAACCACTGCTTTAAACTGAAAAACAATCCTATGTTTTGAACTTTATACATAAGTAATGGTAAGTGATGACTTAAAAGTGTAATTTTATCGGTTTGTGTAACATTGATATGGAAATGAGATGCATACAATTATACAATGGAAAATGTAGTTTATTGGAGTTTATTCACAAAGCCAATATAAACCAGGGTGTTCTTAGTGTTTTCAGAAACAATCCAAATCATTTTTTTTTACCACAACACAGACTAATCCACTGTAAGGGGCATATTAAAATCATGGCAATTTTTATAGTCTCAAAGAATGTTATATGATACAAGATACTTACTGAGAGAACAAAGATTTTCCCCTCGATTGTACCAAACAAACACGTGTGCTACACAGTCTGCTAATGACCCCTTGGATACTTGTTGCCCTGACAGTCCCTTTGTATGTGTGCCTTTCTCTCTCCTTCTTCTCTCTCTCTGTCCCTCTCCAGGGAGAGCGTTTGTTCCTAAGGAGGGCCATGGAAAGATCCCCGACCATGAGCAGATCACCCTGGAGCCTGAGCTGGAGGAGGCTCTGAAGAATGCCACAGACGCTGAGATGTGTGACATCGCAGGTGAGAATCTATAATTTAAAAAAACATTGTTTGTCATTTAGCAGATGCTCTTGTCCAGAGCAACTTACAGGAGCATTTAGGGTTAAGTGCCTTGCTCAAAGGCACATCATCAGATTTTTCACCTAGTCAGCTCAGGGATTCCAACCAGCTACCTTTCTGTTACCTGGCCCAACCGCTAGGCTACCTGCCGCCCTACCCCCAATGTGATGTTGCCCAATACTCCCAGCCGGTAGATAGAACATTGTGGCCCCGCCCACCTTAGGGGAAAACAGCCCATGGTTACCTCATTGGCTCACAGCCAGCCCTGTGTATTGGAACCCAATTGTTTACAATGACCCTGGCCTATTTTATTATCTTGTCATAGACCCATATTATTCAATTCCTCATTGATTCATAGTATTATTGTTCCAGCGCTTCACAGACCCACTCCCACATATAGAGACATGCAGAGACATGGGATGTGGGACATGGCATGGGAGGGCTCCAATTCCATGCGCTCAGCAGCAACACAAAAATAAGCTGGCCAAGAGCCACCAAAATAAGGAAGGAATGGAAAGAGGGATGGGGAGGGAGTCAAAGACTTGTCTGTTGGGTAAAGCTACTATATCAATTTATACCAAAGAGGCAACCATGTTTTAAAAGGTAATTCATTGAATCAACAAGTTTTCATTTTTTTTCATGTTTACCCCAATGGAGATGTGAAATGAGTTCAGTTCAGCTTGAACATGCATTCAACAGATATTTTGGTCTCGTGCGGTCAACACTTACAGTACCAACCAGATTTGTTGGTTGTTTTTACACTCTCACTGTGCTTACTTCATAACAACGCCAAACAAGGACTTAATCATTTACTGCATCTGTGCTCTCTGACATTGTTTTCAAAACAACAAAGTTATTTATGGTTCAATTTGATATAGGCGATTTTCACCCAAAAAACACACAGTACATTTTTTGTTTCCAAATGATATCTAATTCGATGAGAATCCTCTTTTATGCATATATCATTCCGAGTATGGCCCAGAACAAACACTGTTTATCACAATAGTTAAATCCCCCGTCCGTATCCACCCACTGTGCAAGGGAGCCAGGCCTGCCTCAGTCCGAGGGGCAGGCCTCCTAACTGCTTTTCCTTTAATGGCAGAGCCACAGCCACAGAGCATAGGCGTCTGGAAAGTCACAGTGGGGAGTTTGGGGAGTGGAACTGTGTGTCCACATAGATTAGCCTGTCATTAACCCCCTCATTGAGAACAAAGTTTTGACCCTGGAGGGAGTCCAGATGAGGATTAAACTTTCGTTAGCCTCTGTCACTCTTTTGTTTGGTGCTGGATCTGAGTCCACAATAGCATAGCTGCCTGGCCAGCTCCACCAGCAGCAAGGGAGGGAGACCTCAGTCGGTAGAGATTTAATTGATACTTTTTACTCTTAATAATACTGATGGTATTTTGGGAATTGTTGTTATTATTGAGAGGCTGGGTTGTAAAAGCTACTGTAGAGTCAAGCTGGGTGACATGGGCACATTTTGCACCAGACCAGCTGACTCTGGATCCCTCTCTCCTCACAAGGCCTTCCCTCCCATAATTCCCAGCCTGCCCCAGGTCGGAGCCCGGGGGCAGGGGCCGGTGGGGGTTTGCTGCCACAGCAGTTGGTGTGTGACACAGTTTGGTGGCGAGGGGCCGACTGTAATGAGACTGGGAGAGGCACTCAAAGTGCTGCCCTCTACTGGAGATTTGAGCAAAGCAACAGCAGCACCAGTCTATATTTTCAGGAGCCCATTGTTCTACATCCTACGTCCCATCTTGTAAAATTAGCAGTGCTGAGCTAACTCACCCGCATATTTGGAATTCAAAGTACTCGTCCCCAGGGCATGGTGTCAAACTGAACAATACAATGGCCTCTATGTCTATGTATGCATCTAAATGAGGGGCCGAATAACCATTCATTACGTGTTGGCACATTTTCAGTTAGAATAACATTGGGCTTGGTGTGTCTGCATGGCTCACATTCATGTTTGGTGTCATAACGTCCTTAGGGCCTGGAGGCACTGAGATTAAAGACAGGGACTGCAGCTCTCTCTGTAAGAACTGAGGAAAGGCTACAATGTCCTTATCTGGTCAAGCAGACAGAGTAGGCACGTGCATAACATGGTAAATACTGTACCAAGTATTTCTCATGATACAATGTACTGCACAGTGTTGGGTGTATACAACAGTTGTTGAAATAGATACACCTCTCTACGTGAAGATATGTAGAGTATAATTGAGATTGGGAGACCTGCCTGTCAAAACAATGCCCTCATAAATAATTGCAGTCACATACTCTCTCAGTTTAGTTATAATTAAGGCCTTGTGATTACTTACTGGGACAATAACATGCTGAAGGTCTCAGCTGACAGCTACCATTAATTATGTTGAACTGAGGAAATATTACTGGATGGTGAAAGAGAGTTACAGATATATAAATCCGTCCCATTTCTTTGCAGCTATTCTGGGAATGTACACACTGATGAGCAACAAGCAGTACTACGACGCCTTGGGCACCACTGGTACCATCGCCAACACAGAGGGCATCAACAGTACGTATGACGAGGTTGACCAGCAGAGCAGAACATACCTGCTATGGTATTCTGTATATTACATGTTTAGGAAAGTCTTACACTAATCTGTGATACTCCTGTGCTTTTAGGTGTGGTAAAACCAGATGCATTCAAGGTCTTCCCAGACGAGCCCCCCAACCCCACAAACGTGGAGGAAACCCTTCAGCTGATCCAGAAAAACGACAGCAGCCTGTTTGATGTCAACCTCAACAACATCAAGGTGAAGCCAGTGGGCTTTAGATCCTATGGTCTGAACGTACACAGTGACCAATTCTACAATGGAAGATGAGATCCCTTGATGGTAGCGTGTAGCCTCGTGTGTTATGGCGTACTGAATCAGCATACAGTGATTGATGTCTGTCTGTCCTGTAGGACGTTCCCATCCCAACACTGAAAGAGATCTTTGAGGCGATGAAGGGCAACACCCACGTGGAGTATCTGAGCATTGCCGCTACCCGTAGCAACGACCCCGTGGCCTATGTGAGTACATCCTTCTCCCGCAGACTAGCCACAAAGAATCCTCATTTTCACATCCTTATTGTAATTTTCACCTGTTACTAATGAATGTGACTCTAGTAACATAAGTGTGGATGTGTGTGAACCAGGCAGTTGCTGAGATGCTCCAGGAGAACACCACTCTGCAGAGTCTTAACATCGAGTCCAACTTCATCACCTGCGAGGGCATGAATGCCATCGTCAAGGCCATGGCCAACAACAACACGTTGACCGAGCTCAAGATCGACAACCAGGTCAGACACCCATACAGAAAGTATGCTGTAGTATGAATACATGCATTTGAATAGTGCTACATACTGTATGTAGGCTGTATAAACAACTGAATATAAAACAAATTCCTTATGAGTTCCTCAAGAGACACAAAAAGACTTTGGAGAGAGAAAAAACTATGATAAACTTATAACAAGACAAAGCTATGATTGTATTGTGTGGTTATGGGGTTATTGAAGTCCTTTTCATCCTTTAACCCACCCCACTCCTAGAGACAGAAACTGGGGGACTCCTGTGAGATGGAGATTGCCACCATGTTGGAGAACAACTCCAGCATCGTAAAGATCGGCTACCACTTCACCCAGCAGGGGCCTCGGGCTAGAGCAGCCATCGCCATCACCAGGAACAACGACATGAGTGAGTGTCTGGAGAATGCATGCATACGGTCAGTTATTGTATTTCAGTTGCGCGTCATCTGCCATGGTCAATGTTAAAGCGCTTGACATTCTTCCTGTTGGGGTTTTTGTGACGAGGCTGTCATAATACCCTCAGAAAGTGGCAATAATTCTGAGATAATGACAGATTACATTTCAGTTCATGTTTAGATGTCCTAGGTGTTCTGCATGTTCTACCTGTTACTGAGGTATTTCAGCTTTCGGATGACCATTGATAATGTACTCTGGCTGACTCATATCGTTCCTTTTCTTTCTCTATCCAGTTCGTCAACAGAGAGTAAGATGAGACGAGAGTGGAGCAACAAGATTGTGCTCTCAAGACGTGAGCCTAATCAACTCAGCCCCTTGGACCTAACAACTCTAAAAACGGCCATTGACAGCTTTGCGCTAGCTTTGTCAATGGGGCGCAACTAGCCTTTACAACCCCTCTGTGCCTCATCACAAGTCCGGGTGTTCATTTCGATTTCTGTGTCCAAGCATTTTGTTTACCACAGCTTTTTGTAGACCATTGAATTCATCATAAAAGAATACATAGGTCACATCGTTGCAAAGTGTCATTTATGCTTCTAGAGTACACCATGATAATACTCCGAAAATGGAGGTGATAAAACTCCTACATGGTAGTGGTGCTATATCTAGGAAAATAATATCTGTAAATACTTTTAATAAACGTTTAAATAATTCATTGTTTTAATGGGCTGAATGTGATATTTTTGCCATTTCAACATTCATGTCTATGGTTCAAAATTCAGAGCTGACACAAGGTACAAGATGCGAGCAGATACAAGAGTACACTGTGTGCTCCGAGATCGTGAGAATCGTAACTATTCAATACCTCATTGAGCCCGTCGGATCCCCCCAACCCCAACCTATTTTTACCCCCCTCTATTGGGTATGTAACCTAGTCCTCTGGGCTTGAGTTACCCTGCTCAGAAAATACCAACTTTTAAAGGGTCTGAAGGGGAGGGGGCACCCATATGCACCCAAGGAGATTCATGAACCCTCACCAAACAGCTGCTAACCTCTGAGGATTTTCACAGCATTGGAGTGGCTCCATTTTCCATGTACACATTAATTTTATACCTGTATAAGCAATGCGTTTTGATTATCATGCTCAATTTAAGCAACCGTCAGAATTTCTTGTAAAGAAATGGCACAGGGACCAGGCTTGTAGTGACTTAAGGTCAGTATTGCCATACCAGATGCTATTCCCAGGGTTATTTATTCCCCTTTGATCATTCAGCCACAGTAAAGTGCATGTGTATTTATAGTTATGTAGGGTACCATGCAAGGTATTTAGTGACTGACCTGGTATACAGTTCTAAGTTAAGTGGTGCTTTATTTTACTCCCTTGTATCTGGGTTATTCAAACAGACATTGTTAGCAGTGGAGGACAATTGTTTTGTTTAGTCATCTGAAAGTACAAGTAACATGATAAAGTCAACATGACTTATTGCATTGACAATTTAACTCCATAACATGATCAGCCTTGATGACACACAAGACAGTTGAGCTCCCGTGTCGATGCAGTCAACAAACATTCCAAACGCCTTGTGGCAGTCACGCAATGAGCTCACAAATAATAATCAGGTACTCAGTTTGCCACATTTTAACGTCATCGTTTTAAACTAACCCAAGTTACGTCCGCACGCTCGCTTTCTCTAGGGAGGGGGGTTATACAATATATAGAGTGGTCTAGGGGTGAGCCACAAATCAGAACCTTCTGAAGAATGTTAACCGGTGGTTACACTACCAAGATTAGCAGTAATATTGTCATATCTGCTGATGATTTATGGTAAGCTCACAGCTTAGCTTTAACAGGGGAGGTGTTGGACCTAAATAAAATGGGCGAACGGAATAACACAAAGGGTGCTGAGAATCGTCCCCCTTCCCACCCCTCGCAGGGTGACAACAGTCAAAGCATTGTCTCAAGCACCAATGTGTCTACCCTGAGGTAGAGTAAACAAAGGAAGCATGGAGGCAGTTCAAGATGTTCTAGTGCTGCTCTTCTAGTGTTGTCAGTACTGCAACAGAGTGCCATTCATAATTGTTGAGTCAGATGTATGTCCAAATGGGACTTTTGTGTCAGCAGCAGGGTTTGAGGAAAGGGCTAGGGATTTTGGGAAGGTGCTGGTGTTGAGGTCTGGTCCCTGCTGCTCATCTGGTCAGCCCTCTGAGTCAGTGGGAGGATGGGAGGGATCCTCTTCATCTGAATCAAATTCCACATTCTCATCCTTTACGCACGGGTCACTCCTGTCCTGCAGCCGCCCCGCACTGAGGCAGAAAGTGAAAGAGCGAGGTGGTAGAAAAGTTAAAATGGCATACTGAACTCTAGGTGGTGAACTTGCATAACTGCAGCCTTCACATTTGAAAAACAACTCAATTGAATAACGATGTCACACTACCCTGCTAATGTTCACATGGGGAAAGGCAAGTTTAATAAACTATTCAAAACAAAACTTAAACTATGCATGAAGCCAGTGAGAAATTGGAATCAACTGACAAATGCAGATTAGCGGTGACGCTGAATGAGAGTCAGGACTTTCTAGTTACATAGTACCTTTTCAATTTAAGGTAATGTGTTATTTCTTACATTAGTACCTCAGGTCATCTTAGGTTTCATTACATACAGCCGAGAAGAACTACTGTATATAAGATCAGCGTCAACTCACCATCAGTACGACCAAGAATATGTTTTTCGCGACGCGGATCCTGTGTTCTGCCTTACAAACAGGACAAAGGAATGGATCGCATGAGGCGACCCCAAAAAACGACTCCGAAAAAGAGGGAAACGTAGCGGTCTTCTGGTCAGACTACGGAGACGGGCACATCGTGCCCTACTTCCTAGCATTCTTCTGGCCAATGTCCAGTCTCTTGACAACAAGGTTGATGAAATCCGAGCAAGGGTAGCATTCCAGTGGGACATCAGAGACTAACGTTCTGTGCTTCACGGAAACATGGCTCACTGGAGAGACGCTATCCGATGCGGTGCAGCCAACGGGTTTCTCCACGCATCGCGCCGACAGAAACAAACACCTTTCTGGTAAGAAGAGGGGTGGGGGTGTATGCCTTATGGCTAACGAGGCATGGTGCGATGAAAGAAACATACAGGAACTCAAATCCTTCTGTTCACCTGATTTAGAATTCCTCACAATCAAATGTAGACCGCATTACCTACCAAGAGAATTCTCTTCGATTATAATCACAGCCGTATATATCCCCCCCCAAGCAGACACATCGATGGCTCTGAACGAACTTTATTTAACTCTTTGCAAACTGGAAACCATTTATCCGGAGGCTGCATTCATCGTTGTTGGGGATTTTAACAAGGCTAATCTGAAAACAAGACTCCCTAAATTTTATCAGCATATCGATTGCGCAACCAGGGGCGGAAAAACCTTGGATCACTGTTACTCTAACTTCCGCGACGCATATAAGGCCCTGCCCCGCCCCCCTTTCGGAAAAGCTGACCACAACTCCATTTTGCTGATACCTGCCTACAGACAAAAGCTAAAAAAGAAGCTCCCACGCTGAGGTCTGTCCAACGCTGGTCCGACCAAGCTGACTCCACACTCCAAGACTGCTTCCATCACGTGGACTGGGACATGTTTCGTATTGCGTCAAATAACAACATTGACGAATACGCTGATTCGGTGTGCGAGTTCATTAGAACGTGCGTTGAAGATGTCGTTCCCATAGCAACGATTAAAACATTCCCTAACCAGAAACCTTGGATTGATGGCAGCATTCGTGTGAAACTGAAAGTGCGAACCACTGCTTTCAATCAGGGCAAGGTGTCTGGTAACATGACCGAATACAAACAATGCAGCTATTCCCTCCGTAAGGCTATCAAACAAGCTAAGCGTCAGTACAGAGACAAAGTAGAATCCCAATTGAACGGCTCAGACACAAGAGGCATGTGGCAGGGTCTACAGTCAATCACAGACTACAGGAAGAAATTCAGCCCAGTCACGGACCAGGATGTCTTGCTCCCAGGCAGACTAAATAACTTTTTTGCCCGCTTTGAGGACAATACAGTGCCACTGACACTGCCTGCAACGGAAAAATGTGGTCTCTCCTTCACTGCAGCCGAGGTGAGTAAAACATTTAAACGTGTTAACCCTCGCAAGGCTGCAGGCCCAGACGGCATCCCCAGCCGCGCCCTCAGAGCATGCGCAGACCAGCTGGCTGGTGTGTTTACGGACATATTCAATCAATCCCTATACCAGTCTGCTGTTCCCACATGCTTCAAGAGGGCCACCATCGTTCCTGTTCCCAAGAAAGCTAAGGTAACTGAGCTAAACGACTACCGCCCCTAGAACTCACTTCCGTCATCATGAAGTGCTTTGAGAGACTAGTCAAGGACCATATCACCTCCACCCTACCTGACTCCCTAGACCCACTCCAATTTGCTTACCGCTCAAATAGGTCCACAGACGATGCAATCTCAACCACACTGCACACTGCCCTAACCCATCTGGACAAGAGGAATACCTATGTGAGAATGCTGTTCATCGACTACAGCTCGGCATTCAACACCATAGTACCCTCCAAGCTCGTCATCAAGCTCGAGACCCTGGGTCTCGACCCCGCCCTGTGCAACTGGGTACTGGACTTCCTGACGGGCCGCCCCCAGGTGGTGAGGGTAGGTAACAACATCTCCTCCCCGCTGATCCTCAACACTGGGGCCCCACAAGGGTGCGTTCTGAGCCCTCTCCTGTACTCCCTGTTCACCCACGACTGCGTGGCCACGCACGCCTCCAACTCAATCATCAAGTTTGCGGACGACACAACAGTGGTAGGCTTGATTACCAACAACGACGAGACGGCCTACAGGGAGGAGGTGAGGGCCCTCGGAGTGTGGTGTCAGGAAAATAACCTCACACTCAACGTCAACAAAACTAAGGAGATGATTGTGGACTTCAGGAAACAGCAGAGGGAACACCCCCCTATCCACATCGATGGAACAGTAGTGGAGAGAGTAGCAAGTTTTAAGTTCCTCGGCATACACATCACAGACAAACTGAATTGGTCCACTCAAACAGACAGCATCGTGAAGAAGGCGCAGCAGCGCCTCTTCAACCTCAGGAGGCTGAAGAAATTTGGCTTGTCACCAAAAGCACTCACAAACTTCTACAGAGGCACAATCGAGAGCATCCTGGCGGGCTGTATCACCGCCTGGTACGGCAACTGCTCCGCCCTCAACCGTAAGGCTCTCCAGAGGGTAGTGAGGTCTGCACAACGCATCATCGGGGGCAAACTACCTGCCCTCCAGGACACCTATACCACCCGATGTTACAGGAAGGCCATAAAGATCATCAAGGACATCTACCACCCGAGCCACTGCCTGTTCACCCCGCTATCATCGAGGTCAGTACAGGTGCATCAAAGCTGGGACCGAGAGACTGAAAAACAGCTTCTATCTCAAGGCCATCAGACTGTTAAACAGCCACCACTAACATTGAGTGGCTGCTGCCTACACACTGACATTGACTCAACTCCAGCCACTTTAATAATGGGAATTGATGGGAAATGTTGTAAATATATCACTAGCCACTTTAAACAATGCTACCTTATATAATGTTACTTACCCTACATTATTCATCTCATATGCATACCTATATACTGTACTCTATATCATCGACTGCATCCTTATGTAATACATGTATCACTAGCCACTTTAACTATGCCACTTTGTTTACATACTCATCTCACATGTATATACTGTACTCGATACCATCTACTGTATCTTGCCTATGCTGCTCTGTACCATCACTCATTCATATATCCTTATGTACATATTCTTTATCCCCTTACACTGTGTATAAGACAGTAGATTAGGAATTGTTAGTTAGATTACTTGTTGGTTATTACTGCATTGTCGGAACTAGAAGCACAAGCATTTCGCTACACTCGCATTAACATCTGCTAACCATGTGTATGTGACAAATAAAATTTGATTTGATTTAATGCTCCTCCTTTGAGCTGTCATAGGTTCCGACTCCTGTGTCGCCATTGGCTGACACCTTCTTACACACTTCCTTATTTCTCCCAATTAGACACAATCCCTGATTGACTAGTGAGGATGAATGGCAATGAACAAAAGGGTTAGCGGTGGAGACCAATCATTATAGATTTGTAATATTATAATGTTATTTACAATAAATCTAGACTTTACCTGGTGTATTACTGTTGGAACTGGGTAATGACATGATGTCTTATCATTGTCTCCACTGATGTTTGATGTGGTGATGATAGTCTTGTGCTGGAGGGGCTGATGTCACAGTCCGGAACTAGTACTTAGTACTGGAAATGCATCTTTAAAAAGATCAATGAAAATGTGATTGTAATAATAACTACTCACAATAACATATCACTTTCAGCATAGAGTACCTGGTCTTTTTGTGCCAAATGTTGTATAGCACAGTCTTCAGTAAGGCGTGGTGGGTGAGTTTACGTGTCTGTGTCAACAGGGGGGCAGAACTCGAGGGTTCCTATGGGGGAAACAACATGACGCATAGTCAACACTAGTCTAAAGCCTCAGGTTTACAAAGACAAAATATTTCACTGAGTAACTTAGGTAGCTATATAGCTTTACCTGTCGGCTATCTTCAGCTTGAACATAGTTTTCATGGTTTCGTTAAGATCTCATTTTTCAGTTGTTTTCTTTCCATAAAACCACTTCATCCCTGGCACAGAAAGGATTCGTGTAGGCACATTCAGCCTTCACAGATGGTTTTGATATAGCTTCCTGCTTGGGAAAATAATTTATAATTCATATGCTGACATTACACAGAAAAGGTCTTTTCCCCTTTCTGTGTAATGTCAGCATGTCAACTGTATCAAAAACAAGGCGGTATGAACACACAAGGCAGGTGTATCTTGAACGGAAATTAGGAAAAATACAGATGCTCATGAGAAGTGCTTAGTCTGCCAAATGAAAACAGTAAGATCTGGGTAAGGATTAATTCAAGTTGACAGCAATGATAAGTGTTGTGCAGAAAATCTCCCCCTGCCAGACTTGCTTGCTAGTTGAGATTTCTGATCACGGTAGGTTGCATTTCATTAGATTTTTTTATGTCAGTTTGATCTTGGGGGAGGTACTAGACTCACCTAGTGCTACTCATTGGACCATATGATCACTCGGCTACACATGCCTCTCCCTAATGTTTTTAATCCATTATTTTACCAGGTAAGTTGACTGAGAACACATTCTCATTTGCAGCAACGACCTAGGGAATAGTTACAGCGGAGAGGAGGGGGATGAATGAGCCAATTGTAAACTGGGGATTATTAGGTGACCGATGGTTTTGATGGCCAGATTGGGAATTTAGCCAGGACATGGGGGTTACCCTCTTGAATCTCCCCATCCCGGATCCGGGATCGTGACTAAAGCCTCAGGCTCATTAGCATAACGCAACGTTAACGATTTCTGAAAATCGCAAATAAAATGAAAATAATGCGCCTGCTCTCAAGCTTAGCCTTTTCTTAACAACACTGTCATCTCAGATTTTCAAAATATGCTTTTGAACCATAGCAATTGACTAATTTGTGTAAGAGTATGCTAAGCTAGCTTAGCATTTTGAGTAGCATTTAGCACGCAACATTTTCACAAAAAACAGATAACCAAATAAATAAAATCATTTACCTTTGAAGAGCTTCGGATGTTTTCAATGAGGAGACTCTCAGTTACATACCAAATGCGCAGTTTTTCCTGAAAGCGTCTGTGTGTAGGAGAAATCGCTCCATTTTGCACATCACATTTGGCTACCGAAACGAACCGAAAATTCAGTCACCTACAACGTCAAACTTTTTCCGAATTAACTCCATAATATCGACCGAAACATGGCAAACGTTGTTTGGAATCAATCCTCAAGGTGTTTTTTCACATATCTCTTCATTGATATATCGTTCATGGAAGCCTGCATTCTTCTATAAATTCCATGGAAAAATACTTGCAGCTGACTTTTGCGCACCAATTTCGGCGCAGGACAACGGGCGGACACCTGGTAAATGTGGTCTCTTATGGTCAATCCTCCAATGATATGCCTACAAATACGTCACAATGCTGCAGACACCTTGGGGAAACGACAGAAAGGGCAGACTTACTCCACTCGCATTCACAGACATATAAGGAGACAATGGAAAACAGAGCCTCAAAAATCCTGCTAATTTCCTGGATGCCGTCTCATCTTGGTTTTGCCTGAAGCTCACGTTCTAGGGCACGCACAGAAAATATCTTTGCAGTTCTGGACACGTCAGAGTGTTTTCTTTCGAAAGCTATCAATTATATGCATAGTCGAGCATCTTTTTGTGAAAAAATATCTTGTTTAAAACGGGAACGTTTTTCATCCAAAAATGAAATTGCGCCCCTAGAGTTTCAACAGGTTAACACCCCTACTCTTACGATAAGTGCCATGGGATCTTTAATGATCGCAGAGAGTCAGGACACCCGTTTAACATCCCAAACCGAAAAACGGCACCCTACACGGGGCAGTGTCCCCAATCATTGGCCTGGGGCATTGTGATATTTTTTAGACCAGAGGAAAGAGTGCCTCCTACTGGCCCTCCAACACCACTTCCAGCAGCATCTGGTCTTCCCATCCAGGAACTAACCAAGACCAACCCTGCTTAGCTTCAGAAACAAGCCAGCAGTGGTATGCAGGGTGGTATGCTGATGTCAATATGCTAATGTCAATATGCCTTGTCTATTGCTGTTTTGGTTAGTGATTATTGTCTTATTTCACTGTAGATAGCCCTTTTGTCTCACCCCCCACACATTGGGTGACCTCACCTGGCATAACTGGTGCCGCTAGAGACAAAACCTTTCATTTTCACTCAATGCTTAGGTTTACCTCCACTGTTCTCACATCCAACCATACCCTTGTCTGTTTATTATGCCTTCCGAACACATTAGATGACCAGTTCTTATAGCCTTTAGCCATACTCTTATCCTACTCCTCCTCTGTTCCTCTGGTGATGTAGAGGTTAACCCAGGCCCTGCAGCCCCCAGCAACACTCTCATTCCCCAGGCGCTCTCATTTGTTGACTTCTGTAACCGTAAAAGCCTTGGTTTCGTGCATGTTAACGTCAGAGGCCTCCTCCCTACGTGTGTTTTATTCACTGCTTTAGAACACTCCACCAACCCTAATGTCCTAGCCGTGTCTGAATCCTAGCTTAGGAAGGCCACCAGAAATCCAGAAATGTCCATTCCCAACTACAACATTTTCCGACAAGATAGAACTGCCGAAGGGGGCGGAGATGCAATCTACTGCAGAGATGGCCTGCAGAGTTCTGGGGCGGCAGTGTAGCCTAGTGGTTAGAGCATTAGACTAGTAACCGGAAGGTTGCAAGTTCAAACCCCCAATCTGACAAGGTACAAATCTGTCATTCTGCCCCTGAACAGGCAGTTAACCCACTGTTCCTAGGCTGTCATTGAAAATAAGAATTTGTTCTTAACTGACTTGCCTAGTTAAATAAAGGTTAAAAAAACTATCCAGGTCTGTACCCAAACAGTGCGAGCTTCTACTTTTAAAAATCCACCTTTTCAGAAACAAGTCTCTCACCGTTGCCGCTTGTTATAGACCCCCCTCAGCTCCCAGCTGTGCCCTGGACACCATAGGTGAATTGATTGCCCCCCATCTATCTTCAGAGTTCGTACTGTTAGGTGGGATATGCTTAACACCCCAGCCATCCTACATTCTAAGCTAGATGCCTTCAATCTCACACAAATAATCAAGGAACCTACCAGCGATCACTACCTCATTGCCTGCGTCCGTAATGGGTCCGTGGTCAAACGACCACCCTTCATCACATTCAAACGCTCCCTAAAACATTTCATGTGAGCAGGCCTTTCTAATTGACTTGGCCCAGGTCTCCTGGGAGGATATTGACCTCATCCCATCAGTAGAGGATGCCTGGTTGCTCTTTAAAAGTGCTTTCCTCACCATCTTAAATAAACATGTCCCATTCAAAAAATGTAGAACTAAGAACAGATACAGTGAGGGAAATAGATATTTGATCCCCTGCTGATTTTGTACGTTTGCCCACTGACAAAGAAATGATCAGTCTATAATATAACAGTGAGAGACAGAATAACAACAACAAAATCCAGAAAAACACATCAAAAATGTTATACATTGATTTCCATTTTATTGAGGGAAATAAGTATTTGACCCCTCTGCAAAGCATGACTTAGTACTTGGTGGCAAAACCCTTGTTGGAAATCAGAGGTCAGACGTTTCTTGTAGTTGGCCACCAGGTTTGCACAAATCTCAGGAGGGATTTTGCCACACTCCTCTTTGCAGATCTTCTCCAAGTCATTAAGGTTTCAAGGCTGACGTTTGGCAACTCAAACCTTCAGCCCCCTCCACAGATTTTCTATGGGATTAAGGTCTGGAGACTGGCTAGGCCACTCCAGGACCTTAATGTGCTTCTTCTTGAGCCACTCCTTTGTTGCCTTGGCCGTGTGTTTTGGGTCATTGTCATGCTGGAATACCCATCCACAACCCATTTTCAATGCCCTGGCTGAGGGAAGGAGGTTCTCACCCAAGATTTGACGGTACATGGCCTCGTCCATCGTCCCTTTGATGCGGTGAAGTGGTCCTGTCCCCTTAGCAGAAAAACACCCGCAAAGCATAATGTTTCCGGTGGGATGGTGTTCTTGGGGTCATAGGCAGTATTCCTCCTCCTCCAAACACAGCGAGTTGAGTTGATGCCAAAGAGCTCCATTTTGGTCTCATCTGACCACAACACTTTCACCCAGTTGTCTTCTGAATCATTCAGATGTTCATTGGCAAACTTCAGATGGGCATGTATGTGCTTTCGTGAGCAGGGGGACCTTGCGGGCGCTGCAGGATTTCAGTCCTTCATGGCGTAGTGTGTTACCAATTGTTTTCTTGGTGACTATGGTCCCAGCTGCCTTGAGATCATTGACAAGATCCTCCCGTGTAGTTCTGGGCTGATTCCTCACTGTTCTCATGATCATTGCAACTCCACGAGGTGAGATCTTGTATGGAGCCCCAGGCCGAGGGAGATTGACAGTTCTTTTGTGTTTCTTCCATTTGCGAATAATCGCACCAACTGTTGTCACATTCTCACCAAGTTGCTGGGCGATGGTATGGTAGCCCATTCCAGTCTTGTGTAGGTCTACAATCTTGTCCCTGACATCCTTGGAAAGCTCTTTGGACTTGGCCATGGTGGAGAGTTTGGAATCTGATTGATTGCTTCTGTGGATAGGTGTCTTTTATACAGGTAACGAGCTGAGATTAGGAGCACACTCTTAAAGGGAGTGCTCCTAATCTCAGTTTGTTACCTGTATAAAAGACACCTGGGAGCCAGAAATCTTTGTGAGTGAGAGGCAGTCAAATACTTATTTCCCTCATTAAAATGCAAATCAATTTAGAACATTTTTGGCATGTGTTTTTCTGTATTTTGTTGTTATTATTCTGTTTCTCACTGTTCAAATAAACCTACCATTAAAATTATAGACTGATTATTTCTTCGTCAGTGGGCAAACATACAAAATCAGCAGGGGATGAAATACTTTTCCCCCTCACTGTATAGACCTTGGTTCACCCCAGACTTGACTGCCCTTGACCAGCACAAAAACATCCTGTGGCGTTCTGAATTAGCATTGAATAGCCCCTGTGATATGCAACTTTTCAGGGAAGTCTAGAACCAATATACAGTCAGTTAGGAAAGCTAAGGCTAGCTTTTTCAAACAGAAATTTGCATCGTGGAGCACTAATTCCAAAACATTTTGGGACACTGTAACATCCATGGTGAATAAGAGCACCTCCTCCCAGCTGCCCACTGCACTGAGGATAGGAAACACTGTCACCACCGATAAATCTACGATAATTGATAATTTCAATAAGCATTTTTCTACAGCTGGCCATGCTTTCCACCTGGCTACCCCTACCAACAGCTCTGCACCCCCCGTAGCAACTTGCCGAAGCCCCCTGCTTCTCCTTCACCCAAATCAGACAGCTGATGTTCTGAAAGAGCTGCAAAATCTGGATCCCTACAAATCAGCTGGGCTCGATAATCTGGACCCTCTCTTTCTAAAATGATTCGCTGAAATTGTTGCAACCCCTATTACTAGCCTGTTCAAAAAGATTGGAAAGCTGCCACAGTCATCCCCCTCTTCAAAGGGGGAGACACTCTAAATCCAAACTGTTATTGACCTATATCCATCCTGCCCTGCCTTTCTAAAATCTTAGAAAGCCAAATTAACAAAACAGATCACCGACCATTTCGAATCCCACCATACCTTCTTCACTATGCAATCTGGTTTCCGAGCTGGTCATGGGTGCACTTCAGCCACGCTCAAGGTCCTAAACAATATCAAAACCACCATCGATAAAAGACAGTACTGTGCAGCCGCATTCATCGACCTGGCCAAGACTTTCGACTCCGTCAATCACAGCATTCTTATCGGCAGACTCAATAGCCTTGGCTTCTCAAATGACTGCCTCACCTGGTTCACCAACCACTTCTCAGATAGAGTTCAGTGTGTCAAATCGGAGGGCCTGTTGTCCGGACCTCTGGCAGTCTATGGGGGTGACACAGGGTTCAATTCTCAGGCTGACTCTTTTCTCTGTATATATGAATGATGTCGCTCTTGCGGCTGGTGATTCTCTGATCCACCTCTACGCAGATGACACCATTCTGTATACATCTGGCCCTTCTTTGGACACTGTGTAAACAAACCTCCAAACAAGTTTCAATGCCATACAACACTCCTTCCGTGGCCTCCAACTGCTTATAAATGCATGCTCTTCAACTGATTGCTGCCCGCACCTGCCCACCTAACTAACATCACTACTCTGGACAGTTCTGACCTAGAATATGTGGACAACTACAAATACCTCGGTGTCTGGTTAGACTAAACTCTCCTTCCAGACTCACATTAAGCATCTCCAATCCAAAATTAAATCTAGAATCGGCTTCCTATTTTGCAACAAAGCCTCCTTCAGTCATGCTGCCAAACATACCCTGGTAAAACTGACTATCCTACCGATCCTTAACTTTGGCGATGTCATTTAGAAAATAGCCTCCTACACTCTACTCGGCAAACTGGGTGTAGTCTATCACAGTGCCATCCATTTTGTCACCAAAGCCCCCATATACTACCCACCACTGCAATCTGTATGCTCTCGTTGGCTGGCCCTCGCTACATATTCATCGCCAAACCCACATTCTCCAGGTCATCTACAGTGCCTTGCGAAAGTATTCGGCCCCCTTAAGTTAATACTTTGAAGCGCCACCTTTTGCTGCGATTACAGCTGTAAGTCGCTTGGGGTATGTCTCTATCAGTTTTGCACATCGAGAGACTGAAATTTTTTCCCATTCCTCCTTGCAAAACAGCTCGAGCTCAGTGAGGTTGGATGGAGAGCATTTGTGAACAGCAGTTTTCAGTTCTTTCCACAGATTCTCGATTGGATTCAGGTCTGGACTTTGACTTGGCCATTCTAACACCTGGATATGTATATTTTTGAACCATTCCATTGTAGATTTTGCTTTATGTTTTGGATCATTGTCTTGTTGGAAGACAAATCTCCGTCCCAGTCTCAGGTCTTTTGCAGACTCCATCAGGTTTTCTTCCAGAATGGTCCTGTATTTGGCTCCATCCATCTTCCCATCAATTTTAACCATCTTCCCTGTCCCTGCTGAAGAAAAGCAGGCCCAAACCATGATGCTGCCACCACCATGTTTGACAGTGGGGATGGTGTGTTCAGGGTGATGACCTGTGTTGCTTTTACGCCAAACATAACGTTTTGCATTGTTGCCATAAAGTTAAATTTTGGTTTCATCTGACCAGAGCACCTTCTTCCACATGTTTGGTGTGTCTCCCAGGTGGCTTGTGGCAAACTTTAAACAACACTTTTTATGGATATCTTTAAGAAATGGCTTTCTTCTTGCCACTCTTCCATAAAGGCCAGATTTGTGCAATATACGACTGATTGTTGTCCTATGGACAGAGTCTTCCACCTCAGCGGTAGATTTCTGCAGTTCATCCAGAGTGATCATGGGCCTCTTGGCTGCATCTCTGATCAGTCTTCTCCTTGTATGAGCTGAACGTTTAGAGGGACGGCCAGGTCTTGGTAGATTTGCAGTGGTCTGATACTCCTTCCATTTCAATATTATCGCTTGCACAGTGCTCCTTGGGATGTTTAAAGCTTGGGAAATCTTTTTGTATCCAAATCCGGCTTTAAACTTCTTCAACAGTATCTCGGACCTGCCTGGTGTGTTCCTTGTTCTTCATGATGCTCTCTGCGCTTTTAACGGACCTCTGAGACTATCACAGTGCAGGTGCATTTATACAGAGACTTGATTACACACAGGTGGATTGTATTTATCATCATTAGTCATTCAGGTCAACATTGGATCATTCAGAGATCCTCACTGAACTTCTGGAGAGAGTTTGCAGCACTGAAAGTAAAGGGTCATTTTTTCAGTTTTTGATTTGTTAAAAAAGTTTGAAATATCCAAAAAATGTCGTTCCACTTCATGATTGTGTCCCACTTGTTGTTGATTCTTCACAAAAAATACAGTTTTATATCTTTATGTTTGAAGCCTGAAATGTGGCAAAAGGTCGCAAAGTTCAAGGGGGCCGAATACTTTCGCAAGGCACTGTATAAGTCTTTGCTAGGTAACGCCACGCCTTATCTCAGCTCACTGGTCACCATATCAACACCCACCCGTAGCACACGCTCCAGCAGGTATATTTCACTGGTCATCCCCAAAGCCAACAGTTCCTTTGGCCGCCTTTCCTTCCAGTTCTCTGCTGCCAATGTAACAAATTGCAAACATCACTGAAGCTGTAGACTTTACATCTCCCTCTCTAACTTTAAGCATCAGCTGTCAGAGCAGCTTACCAATCATTGTACCTGTACACAGCCAATCTGTAAATAGCACACCCAACTACCTCATCCCCATATTGTTATTTATCTTTGTTCTTTTGCACCCCAGTATCTCTACTTGCACATCATCATCTGCACATCAATCACTCCAGTGTTAATGCTCAATGATAATTATTTCACCTCTATGGCCTATGTATCTTTACCTCCATAATCTTCTACATTTGCACACACTGTACATAGATGTTTCTATTGTGTTTTTGACTGTACGTTTGCTTATGTGTAACTTTGTGTTGTTGTTTTTGTCGCACTGCTTTGCTTTATCTTGGCCAGGTCACAGAAGTAAATGAGAACTTGTTCTCAACTGGCCTAACTGGTTAGTCTATAAATAAATCTCTTTGCCAAAATGTGTAATCTCTCCCATGTCTTATTTTAATGTTTATTGCTTGCCTACATTTTCCTCCCTCTATTTTTTTAACCTATATTTAACTAGGCAAGTCAGTTAAGAACAAATTCTTATTTTCAATGACAGCCTAGGAACAGTGGGTTAACTGCCTGTTCAGGGGTAGAACAACAGATTTGTACCTTGTCAGCTCGGGGGGTTTGAACTTGCAACCGGGGGGAGTCTGTCAGGGGGTGAT
The DNA here is from genome assembly GCF_036934945.1 of Oncorhynchus masou masou. Classification (NCBI taxonomy): domain Eukaryota; kingdom Metazoa; phylum Chordata; class Actinopteri; order Salmoniformes; family Salmonidae; genus Oncorhynchus; species Oncorhynchus masou. Next base: position 63,744,713 of record NC_088240.1, read on the forward strand.
TTTCGGCACAACAGGTACTTCACCTTCCATTTTTCATCAAGGCTACCTCATCCTCTGGAATGAAATTGGACAGGAGTTCTGCAACACGACGTTTCTGGGAAATAAACAATTAACGTTAGCTAGCTACGTTAACTAACTAGCTAGTTAAAATGACAAACGTGCCCGTTTCGCATGTAGCTAGCAAGCTAAAGTACAAATTGATTTCTGTGTAAGTAACAACTAAGATGGCTCGCCTTGAGGATATTCTATTGACTCTGATCTTTGCCTTCTCTTTTAAACGACATTTAGATTAATAGGTTTAGCTAAATATATTTGTTAGTGAGGTCCTTATTTGCGAATCGCTAGCTAGCTATTCCAACCATATTCAAACCCGTTTGTAATCTAGCCACTTCCTGCTTTCAGTGAGGAATTTTGGTCATACCACGGCAGCCATGGAAACAGACAGCTGACTAAATACATTTTTCCTATGGCAAGATTTTGTTTAGAAGCTAACTAACTAGCTAGTCGATGAGGTAAACTAGCTACATGCACTTAAACTCATGTTATTATTAGCTAGCTACCACCTCCCTACAATAACGACGATACAGGTTTTCTAACTGTATAGGCAATTTAGCTAGCCGGCAAACTATAGTAACTACTATAGCCAGTAACGTAAACTGGTTTACGCTAGCTAACGTTATTGTTAACTTAGCAAGTCAAGAGGGGGGCTAGATAAGCTCAACCATGTTCCACGGGGAACGGGCTCCTCTTTCAACGGATGGAGCCGGTCTACTCTCCGTTAACCGCACGAGGTCATATGGCAGTCTTGTACAATCCAACCTTTCTCCGGTACGACAAAGACGAATTGAACACCAAGTTCAGCCAGGAGAGACGTTGCAAGGACTCGCGTCGAAATATGGAGTATCTGTGAGTAGCGAGATGTTGGCATTGCCATTCTTCCAAAATGTGAGTATTTGAAATGTTGCCCCAGCACACATCCTATCAAGGAGGAGTTTTAACTGCATGACAATTTAAATGGGCAATTTGTGGACTTATGCTATGGTGATAAATGTGTTTACCTTCATAAACCCACATCTGCAATTGTATCTTTTTAACAGATGGAACAAATCAAAAGAGCAAATAGACTGTACACGAATGACTCAATATTCCTAACGTAGTATCTTTCTATCCCTGTGCTGTCAGACTACAACAGTGATGCTAATATTGGGGTAGATGTGACTGAGGAGGACTCGGGCAAGGTACAGGACAGTACAAGTTAAAATGTCTCTCCACAAAATGAGAAGCCAGTGAATAATTCTGAAAAGACACAAGAAGAAGGTACATCAGAACTTTCTCCAATGAATTTCTTGAAAAGGATGGATCGTATGATCAGCCAGACCAAGCAAGCAGCTGTGAAAAGATGCCAAGAGGGAGAGAAAAGGTCAATTCACCCAGATAACGTCACTTTGTATTATTCTGTCCTGTCATAAACTAGTGGTCAGTCTAGTTTATGATGCACTATGCAAAATCGCTCCACCATTTTCTAGTTGAAAAAAATCTAATAGGTTGCCTAATTTCAGATTGTGACAAAACAAGCAAGTATAGTGTGGAGAATCAATGTGTAGTGGTATTTATTAGAGAGGGGTAAAGAAAGATTTTGTTTGGGCGCCAGGCAGGTATTAACCATGCCGAAAGGAAAAGAGTAGAATAGAGAGAGTACCACTACCAGACCCACACACATCAGCAGAAGAGACTGCCTAGAGTGTATCCTGTTTACCAGATAGCCAGTGGAGAGAAAAGAGAATACACACCATATAAAACCCACATCACAGCACAGGGGTAACCCCAACAAGAATACCTCATACAATAATACTAATAATGGCAGAACAATTAAACAGCAACTTCATACAAGAGCGAACCCAGTCATCAGAGGATTTGCAATAATCTGTATTATTTTCTAGTGGATGAGTGCAGAGGGTATGAATGTGGGGGGTGTTCATCGACACAACAAAGGCCTTAAAAATGTCCACAGTCTTCTCGACCACATGTCATTAGTACACCTCACCTCAATACAGTTCACATAATAATACACAACTTGCAAGCAACCTCCCTTTTAACTAAAATGTCCATCAAAATACTTCTGGCAGGGCAATAATAGTCCAGCTCTAATGAACTTCAATGGGAAGTGCATTTGAAAAATAGAGAGTCTGTTGCAGGGTGAAGCACTGGAATGAGAGGGAAGAGAAAGAGAGAGAAAAAGAGAAATCTTAGCTGTTGTCTTCAGGGCTGCCGGTGTACGGTCTGACTGTCCGATGGTTTGTATGTTAAAGCTTCGCAACGATGTTGCTACTAATCCATGCGATCCATAACAGGCTCGGTCCCAAACAAAAACCACCACGATCTAAAGCGATCACACCGATGATTGAGTTACATACTTTAAACTACAAACGTTGAAAACAAACAAAACTTCTGCAACTCACTCACTCACTCACTCACTCACTCACTCACTCACTCACTCACTCACTCACTCAAACAAACTGTCGCGCCATCCAAGAGCCCCTCCCCAAAGAGCTGATTGAGCTCTTTTCATTTCCTCCTTCCTTACTGCTCATGCGCTCTTAAAGTGGCAGTGCACGGTGAAGGCTCCGTGCAGATTTCGCCACAAATGTACCATCTAAACTGCTGTGAAATGCCTTTTCCATAAACAAAAATATTGTTTTCAACTGTTGGAAGATGGTGTACAAAACCGAAAGAAAAATATGCAAAAACGAGCTTAAGAAAAGGAAGCATAGAAATAGCTCACATAGAACATATACAGCTTTTTAGACTTGCATTCAATGAGAAGGACAGATCTATAACACAAATTTCTATGTGTAATTGGTCAGTCGCCCAAAAATTACATATTGCAGCTTTAACTTTGATGAAATGATAATATCCATCTAAACGAGTAGGGTGTCAATGTGATGATGTCATGACATCAGTAGCATGTTATTATGTCAAGGGTTCCCAAATTTTTTTGGCCCTCGACCCCATTTTGAAATAAAAAAAATTGTGCGACCCCACCATGTAAAAAAAAGGGTATGTAATCAACAGCCAATGTTTCTTTTTTTAAATTGTGACTAAGACAGTACTTTTGACAGTATTTCAATCTGAATAAAGTATGGTTTGAAGTGACAGAAATGCAACAGAAAGGTATTGGGAAGTTCAGAAGATGATCAGGCAATATTTTTGTATGATCTTCTGTCTAAAAAAGTCTGATTTAGTTCCTGGTCTTGTCCACTCTAACTATTTCAATGCAGCATTGTGGTCACTCTAGAAGGAAACAAAGTCTTGTCTTTGAGTGATGGGGTCATAACATTTTGAAGCTTACGGTTCAAAAGATGGAGACATATTTGTAGGACGAAAACAGAAACCGTTCTGTTAATTGCATCAAGTGGCAACCGCAATTTAAAACAAATGTATTTACATTTTTCTCGTGACCCCATGGTTTGGACAACACTGTATTATGTGCTTAGGTCTTCATACAATGCTTGATTTTGTCAAGGTTCTGGGGTTTTCCATCACAGTTTGACATCTTTGGAAGCAGCTTGTACCAGCAAGACAACAGACCGTCGATTTACAAGGTCAAACAGTGCCACGGTCGTCACCTCTCCCAGAATGCATCAGCAAGCCATACTTGGTGCAGTGCCCCTCACCATCACCAAATGCACGAAGAAACTGTGAGAAAGAGAGGATGAGATCTTTGAGTTGTGATTTCATTGCCTCTGTCAGGCAGATCATGGGACACGTGGTACTAATACAAAAATCAAAGGGATAGACGTCCAAGCTAATCTGGCATTACAGATTTAGGAGAGTTCTTATTTTCACTGATGAGTAACTTGCTGCTCTATGGACTTGGTAGTTGAAAGTTGGTTGTTAGCACTGTTGATATAATTGTTTTGCTGATAGCGTTTCATTTTGACATAAGAATACTTCTTATTAGGCAAGTAATTAACTACTACCAAGTTATTTCAAGTTGTAGTACATTGATTACGTATTATATATCTGCCATGTCCAGAACAGCACTGTCTGGTTGTCTGTTTACTACACAAAATGAGAGTCAGAATGTGGTACTTTGACTTGTGTTTGTATGTTAGTGTGATCATGTAACTCTCCAAGTTATGCTTGGCCACAGGCGCTAGATCATTTGAGTTATGCTACCTTGTAGTGTCTTATGCAATGTCAGAAATGTGGAAAAAAATGTAAGTCTTGGAGAACAATAGAAGTTGACTCTAAAAAATGTATTAATTATTGAAACCAATGTGAGTTGGTATAGCCTAGTCTTCATTGGGTGTTTGTTACAATTATGCAATGATGTACATATTTATTTTTAGAAGAATACTGAGCACTGCACTTTCATTTTCTAATCCTGGCACTAGGTTGTAGTAAGTGGTAAGGTTGCCTTGGTATTTAATTTAATTTAATTTTTCCAACCAACTGTATTGTTACAGTACTGAATTGGTTATACTCAATCAAAGTGAGGAACTTGTTGTTTCTCCTTGCTATTTCAACGAAAGACAAAACGATATTCCTCTGGTATGGTTTCCTTTTTGTTTCACACTGTAAACATTTATGCTGTTTAAGTAAATCCAGAAGTGTAGTTTTGAAGTACAATATATATTTGAATTTGCCTTAGTTATTTCAGAAGCATCTGGCCTGGTTACTGGTTTTTATATGTGATGTTACTGTTAATTCACTAGGTTGTCCCTTTTTTACCCAGGTATTTCCATTTAGCTAACCACCTACAGTACCAGTCAAAAGATTGGACACATCTACTCATTCCAGGGTTTTTCATTATTTGTTATATTTTTTACATTGTGGAATAATAGTGAAGACATAAAAACTGAAGACATAATAACACACATGGAATCATGTAACCAAAAAAAGAGTTAAACAAATCAAAATATATTCTATATTTGAGATACTTCAAAGTAGCCACCCGTTGCCTTGATGACAGCGTTGTACACCTTTGCCATTTTCTCAACTAGCTTCATGAGGTAGTCACCTGGAAAGCATTTCAATTAACAGGTGTGCCTTGTTAAAAATGTATTTATGAATTTCTGTCCTTAATGCGTTTGAGCCAGTCAATGGACATTGACCGGTGGAAATCTGTCCTTTGGTCTGATGAGTCCAAATTTGAGATTTTTGCTTCCTAATGCCATGTCTTTGTGAGATGCAGAGTAGGTGAGCGGATGACCTCCGCATGTGTGGTTCCCACCGTGAAGCATATAGGAGGAGCTGTGATGGTGTGGGGGTGCTTTGCTGGTGACACTGTCGTGATTTATTTAGAATTCAAGGCACACTTAACCAGCATGGCTACCACAGCATTCTGCAGCAATACACCATCCCATCTGGTTTCCGCTTAGTGGGACTATCATTTGTTTTTCAACAGGACAATGACCCAATACACCTCCAGGCTGTGTAAGGACTATTTGGCCAAGAAGGAGAGTGATGGAGTGCTACATCAGATGACCTGGCCTCCACAATCACCCAACCTCAACCCAATTGAGATGATTTGTGATGAGTTGTACCGCAGAGTGAAGGAAAAGCAGCAAACAAGTGCTCAGCATATGTGGGAACTCTTTCAAGAATTGGAAAATCATTCCTCATGAAGCTGGTTGAGAGAATGCTAAGAGTGTGCAAAGCTGTCATCAATGCAAAGGTTGGCTACTTTGAAGAATCTAAAATATATAATATATTTTAATTTAACACTTTTGTTTTTGATTCCATATGTATTATTTCATAGTTTTGATGCCTTCAATATTATTCTACAATGTAAAAAAAAAAAAAAAAAAAAAAAAACTTGAATAAGTAGGTGTGTCCAAAACTTTTACTGGTACTGTATGTACACACATTGCTGTCAATTTATTGATAAATTGCACATATTGTACATTTAATAACATTGTACATTTAATAACATTAACTTAAGATGTGAAGTCAATATATTCACAAATGGACAATAAAAAGGCACTAATTTACAAGCCTTTTATTTTTTTCCAATCCTATTATTTATAAGGCCCAAATTATTTTTAAATATTCCAATCCAGTTTCTCTTTGGGCCTTATGAATTTACTCTCTTGTATCTCCACAATAAATGTGCACTGTTTTCTCCATAAGCTTTTATATTTTCTTCGATACATGCAGTACTGAGTCATTGCCAGCTAGACCACTAGATGGTAGTACTCTATTCTTATATTTCACCGCTTGCTTTTAACCCTTGTTTTCATTCTGTCAGTCAGTATTGTGCAGTCCTTGAGGTTTATCTTTCCCTATACAGTACATAATATGGTGAGCAAGAGAGAAAAAACTACAGAAAAACTAGAATAGTAAATGAGTATGTGAAACCTTGGACGGAAATTCCACTGTATAAAATCAGGTGGTTGACACAATCTTAACCTAATCCTGACTTTCCAGGAACTCCATTCGTGGAGACACAATTCATCAGGAGACATTAACTATGCATCATCCTGCATATTCTCATATTCTTTCACTTTTGGCAGTACCCTTTTTGGAAAATAACAGATCAGTGAGTGACTACATCAAGTAAAACTTGGGTCACAAATCTCGCCAGTTCTCATTTAGAGCATGGACACTTCCTGTCCTTACACACAGTCCTCTCTTGAGTTCTAAGCAGACCCCTTCAAGCAGATCTCCCAGTGTCTCTCTCACAATCATAAACTTGCTCACACTCTCATAATGTCCCCTCCTCCAGCAGACGGTTGAGGCCGGTGCAGATTTTGGTGAGGTTGGGTTTAAAGGATCCATCAGGGTTGTACAGCTGGGTCAGAAGCTCTGGATCGGAGTAATGGTTGAATACGTGGTTGATGCGACCATGGGATTTGGGCGTGAGGTGGGAGTCGACTAGCTTCAACAACAGATCTCTGCAACCTGTCAGGATCTCCGACATTACTATCTTGTCAAAGGTGAACTCCACCTGAACAAGAAGAAGTGGGAAATAGAGATCGGATAACAATGTTGTTATTGTGTTGTCATTGTCTTATCTGTTTTGATAGAAAGTGATGAGCCGTTAATGCATAGAGGTCTATGATCAATTATCTCACTGTAACATTATAGAGTTATGCAAGATGCCGGCATGTTTACCTCATAGAAGCTGATGGCTGTCATGGCTCCTTGATGTAGCTTCTTCTTGAAGTCCTGGGCCAGACTCAGCTCCTCTGGGCTGAAACGGTTGTGTCTGAACAGCACGCCAATCTTCACTGCTATCTTGATCAGGTCCTTCACCACCTTCTGGGCCTCTGAGCGGTTGCCTGAATACTCTTTGGAAACACGGTAGAGCTCGTCCAGAATCTCACTGCTGGTGTCGTCTATGAACATATGGACCACAGACTTGTTGGCCATGTGGCTGAGGATCTTCTTCTGGGCCTGCATGGCCATATCCTTGGAGCTGAATGACTCCATCCTTACCTGGGGGTTGGGAGAGAGAAGGGAGCAGAGGTGGTTGATTATGTTATTTCTAACTCCTAGCTCAGCCGTGCCACAGGATCTCCCTCACTTCAGTTTTCTGGGCTTTTTGTTTTCGTATCACAGAGAATCCAACTGAGACATACATTAAGCTCAGGGGATGTTCCATGGGTAATACCCATGGTGGAAAAAGTACCCAATTGTCATACTTGAGTAAAAGTAAAGCTGCCTTAATAGAAAATGACTCAAGTGAAAGTCACCCAGTAAAATACTACTTGAGTTAACGTCTAAAAGGTATTTTGGTTTTCAAAAGTATCAAAGTAAATGTAATTGCTAAGATATACTTAAGTATCAAAAATAAAAGTATAAATAATTTTTAATTCCTTATGTAAAGCAAACCAGACGGCATCATTTTCTTGTTTTTTAAATTTATAGATAGCCAGGGGCATGGTCCAACACTCAGACATAATTTACAAACAAAGCATGTGTTTAGTGAGTCCGCCAAATCAGAGGCAGTAGGGATTACCAGGGACGTTCTCTTGATAAGTGTGTGAATTAGACCATTTTCCTGTCCTGCTAAGTATTCAAAATGTAATGAGTACTTTTGGTTGTCAGGGAAAATATATGGAGTAAAAAGTACATCATTTTCTTTAGGAATGTAGTGAAATAAAAGTTGTCAAAAATATTAATAGTAAAGTAAAGTACAGATAGCATAAAAAATGACTTAAATAGTAATTTCAAGTATTTTTACTTAAGTACTTTACACCACTGGGTAATACCCACCGAGGCTACAGCCTCACCCCACACCGTGTCCCTGTCAGGGGAGTGAAGATACAGAGAGCTAACCCTCATGGGAGGACATGAGTGTACCTACATCACGTAAACACACACAACTGTTGCACCACACACTGCTTAACAGGACTAGTGTCATTGCAGCTTTGTCCTGCAGCTGTGATACAGGTTCATTTGATGTATTCAATATCAAATTAACACAGTAGGTTCCATGGTCCACCTATGGATTTGGGCCTAACCTACATGCAACACATAGTCTAATGCCCAGAAGGTACCACTTTTCAGTATACGCCTTTATACATGAAATATATACTTTTTTGTGTATCTTTACATTGTGGCCACATCATTTCCACATAATTTTCAACATTGTAAAAATGGGTACGAACTATGTATAAAAATGTTACGCAATTCTACCATTGGTTTCTGTTACATGTTGAGAGCATTCACAATCATCCTGTGGGGATAATTTCAGGGCTGAATCTCCACTTAAGGCCTGTGTGGACAAGTATGTGAGAGAGGCAGGTAGACTGCATAGCTCAGACAGGTTTCTACAAGTGCTCCTAGATTGCATCAGAACAGGGGGAATGGAGCAAGTCATGGCCCTAGACCCAATGGCTATCCCATAGGCAAAAATATTTTTGGTTACAGGTTTTGGCGTTCCATGTAGAACCCTCTGTGGAAAGGGTTCTACCTGGAACCAAAAATGGTTCTTCAAAGGGTTCTCCTATAGGAACAGCCGAAGAGCCCTTTTAGGTTATAGAAAGCACTTTTCCCCCAAGAGTGTATATTTACTGTCTTGGAATCCTCCCTTAGGCAAAATGTCTTACATTGAGGTATCCTTTAAGTGGCAACAAGGCCTTCACACATACGGGTGTTTTTTAAATTGCTTCAGGGCCTTTATTCACAAAGAGTCTCAGAGTACTGATCTAGGATTAGTTTAATATTTTGGATAATAATTAAAAAATATTATATTGACAGACAGGAAATGGTCCTACATCAGCACTCCTATTCTGAAAGGCTTTATGAATAGGGGTCCAGGTGTGTGTGTACTCGTGCATGTGTGTGTGATCCTAATGACAGTCGTCTATCTGACTCACAATTGATGCAGTAAGCACTGAATGCAAATGACTTTTCCCAACAATAAATCAAATGATCCTGACGGACTAATAGGCATACCTCGCTAATAGCCTATGTTCCATAATCAGCAAACACACATCTCCCATATGACATCCCACTGGGTTTTTATTACATGCATATCCAGTGTCACATTTCTAATGGTACGCTCCAGTACAAAGCCTCCGCTCTCTGCGGGAGCATTCATTAGATTAATTTCCCTTAACGATGATAATGGAAGTGGAACAGCATGATAGCTATTTCAGATTCACTCTCAATCTCATTCCAGTGCAGAAAAGCCCAGTGTGGATTGGGAGACGAGCGCACCCATCAGCCATGTATCCTCCCTGCAGAAATATGGAGCCACAGCTGGAGACAGCTGGCTCTTTGGCTGGGCTTAAAGGAAAAGTCACTCTGTTTATTTGACTAGTCTGCTAAGGGTCAATTGTTTACAGTAAGAAATATGATTTTTGGGTTGTCTTCATGCGACAGCCCAGAGTACAAGAAAAAACACTCTCCCGTAATGGACAGCACAGGGCAGACTGATAACACGTTTTTATGTTTACACAGTTCATGTGGAGTACAGCAACAATGACCATGTACACATTTAGAGAGCACTCAATAAGGTACATTTGAGTTGCTATCCATTAGGCTATGGATAGAAGAGCACTAACTTCTCCTCTAACAAAAGGAACCAATTTTATGAAACCAGACATTAGTACATTTTCAGGAAATGGAAAAGCCAAGCAATGTGGGTCTTCCATGACTCCAGTGTTAGGAGGGCAGGTTGTGTGGATCAAGAAGAGCTGTGCTGACTGACTTGGAGATAGTGGTCGTAAGATTGTAAGATTGGGGAGGGAGAGGTAAATATTTAGCATTCCGTAGATGACTGCTGAGGGTGTGTGTGTGTGTGTACCCACAGGGCTTAGCAGGGGAATTGGGGAGTCCCTTCCACTTCCCTGGACAGAACGTGACTTCTACTGCTGCTATTACAAAGCACCAGGTCGGGCAGACATGTTCCACTAGCCCTATAGGCTTATGCCACCTGCTGCCTGTCTCCAGACTTGAGTGGTATTATGGGGCATTGAGGCCTCCCAGTTCCTATAGTGTCTATTCAGAAGGGTGAAATGTTCAGGGTTTTTCAGATAGAAATATATCATATAGGATGGACATGACTTTTAATCATATGACTTTTAGTCACAGAGAATATGTGCAGTTCTACCACCTCATTGAACACACTCCTGGTGCCATTATCATGAGCTCAGGTCCAGACCTTTCTTTTCAATAGAGGACCTCACAAAGTGAGGAACTTTCCAGTTTTTCTGGTATGGGTTTCTAAATCATGTCCAGTGTGTGTGCAGGTTCAGCATGTGGCACAATAATGGACCAAAAAACTGGTATCACAACGGTATTGCTTCATTAACAATAGTGTTGGACTGAATGCTTGCTGTTTGATGCTGGCAGTTTCTCATTCAAAAGTGTTCATACAATATGATTTTTGCACATGTTTTGTCAGTCTTGTAACGTTTCTCAACGTCTTTGAAGAGTTGTTGTTCAAGACTGACACACGACTCTGCTGGCTTATTAGGGAAGCGAAACAGAGCAGTTGGTTTGTGGTGACCAATTTTGTTTTTACCTCTTACTGTCTGTCCAACACATTGTGTCATTTCCACATCTGTGTCTTTCGCTCTGACTGGCTCTCTGGCACTCTCAATCCGTGTAGGCTAGTATAGAGGAAAATAAAGTTCACAGCTCGTTTGATTGTGCAAGCTCCACCAGGCACAGATGGTTTCTCTCCTCACATATACAGCTGTCTGTCAGGACTGGCTTCCATTTGTACCTGTTACAGCATGACTGAGTGTACATACATACACATCTCCCACGTCCAGTGTAAGTTAGAAAAGTATTGAAGAGGAATTCACACGTGATCTTATTTGTTTGTTCAGTACCACTTTCCTTCTCACTTTATACATATAGGTCTAAACTGTATTGAAAGATGTAACAAAAAACGACAAGCTCGCTATAATAATAACACAAGTGTTATATTTGCAAGAGCGTACGTTATTTCTGTCAAAGGTAGAGCTAACTGTGCATAGAAAAGACATGGTTGAGTTGTTATCAGATGGAGAAAGCCCTGCGAGTCTTCTTACCTGTGTGTGTGAGAGTCCCCCTCCCTCCTTTGTGTCAAATGTCTCAGTCCCCACGGCACGTGGCTCAGGTTGTCAGCATTGAGCACTCGTTAATGGAATCCCTTCATCTTATCAGGTGAAAATAAAATAAAATCCCTCTGTGTCGCGTCTATCTGTGCTGCTCGCCACCATCTCAAGATAAATGTCAGTTGTACTTCCTTGAGGAACTAAATTGCTATGACACACCCCTTAGTGTTTCTATCTCTCTCCTTCTCTCTCTTGTATTTCCTTATAAAATTCAAATTCAAACTTTTCTTCCTCTTCAAACTACAGTATCTCTCTCTTACTTTCATCCCTCTTCATACTTTATCAGTCTCCCTGTTTCTTTTTGTTTCTCTCTCTCATCCACTCTGTTCCCCTCTCTCTCTCTATCTGCTGACTGTGGGCCTCTGCTTGTCCTGACAAGTGAAAACACCAGAAAGAATTTAGCAATAATCCAGTAACACAGTCATTTGAAAGGGGAGCGGCTTAACCCTTTTTTGTGATCATCATTGCAGGAATGCAGCTTCTCTCAGCAATGGACTCCATGTCACCTCTGCTCTCCAGCAATGTATAAATTCATATAGTTCATCTGTTCATCCTAAACCTTTAACATTTTCACTGCTTTACTTTAGCGGTATAATTTTGACCCTGGTGACATAGTAGAGTATGAAGGGATTATACCGTATGGAGTGTATACTGTATATAATGTATTATAACTACATTGGCATGAATGAACAGTATTTCAAAATACTGAGCTCACATTGGTTTGAAATGGAGGGAAGTCAGTAAAGACTGATGGCTATATAAGACCTATTTACCAGCTTTGTTTGCATTGGTTGCCATAGATTTTATCTCTCCTTGTGTTGTCTTAGTTTCAATTGATGTTGGATTTGTGAAAAGCAAATACATAGACATAGGTAGACTGAGGTAAAATAATACAGTGCATAGTGAAGGTCTACACATCCTTGTACATTCTTCACATTTTGCTGCCTTAAAATATATTCAAAAAAGGCATTACATTTGAAGTGAAAGAAAGTGATAGAAAATTATAGGATTTTTTCCAAATTAATAAAAATTAGCAAAAATACCAAATATGTTTTGATTGTGTATGTCTTCACACCCCAGAGTTAATACTTGGTGGAAACACCTTTGGCAGCCATTACAGCTGTGAATCATAAGAGTCTACCAACCTTGCACAACTCTTAGTGTAAGTTATATCCATTGTTTTTGTCACAATTGCTCAAGCTCAGTAAATTTGTTTTGGAATCATTGATGGACAGCAATATTCAAATCTTGTCTCTGACCTTCAAGCGAATTTAAGTCAGAACTGACATTGGGCCATTCAGAAACACTCAACATTTTGTAATTAACATTTGTGTAATTGTTCCTCTGAAAATTAAAATTCTATCCCAGGGTTAGGTTTCTATAAGAGTGAGGCAGGTTTTTCCCAAACATTTTATTTGACCCCCTTTTTCTCTCCAAATATCGATCGTCTCATCACTGCAACTCCCGAACGGGCTTGGGAGGCGAAGGTAGAGTCATTCGTCCTCCGAAACATGACCCGCCAAACTGCACTTCTTAACAAGTGCAATACACCAAATGAAAGATAAACTTCTTGTTAATCTACCTATCGTGTCCGATTTAAAAAAGGCTTTACAGCAAAAGCACAACATATGATTATGTTAGGTCAGAGCCAAGTCTCAAAAACACACAGAGCCATTTTTACAGCCAAAGAGAGGAGTCACAAAAAGCAGAAATATAGATAAAATTAATCACTAACCTTTGATGATCTTCATCCGATGACACTCATAGGACATCATGTTACACAATACATGTATGTTTTGTTCGATAAAGTGCATATTTATGTCAAAAAATCTGTTTACATTGGCGCGTTATGTTCAGTAATGTTTTGCTTCCAAAACATCCTGTGATTTTGCAGAGAGCCACAACAGTTTACAGAAATACTCATAATAAATCTTGATAAAAGATACAACTGTTATTCACAGAATTAAAGATATACTTCACCTTTACACCCATGTGTCAGAGAAAACACAGTTCAGCTGACGACTGGTCCGCCACAAGGAGTCGCTAGAGTGGGATGAGCCAATTGAAGCCCCCCCAAAAGTTTTATTTTGCCCCCCCCGGCCGCTAGCAACTGTATATTCCAGATATCCCAGTCTCAGATCTTGAGTTATAAAGGGGGTGCATTTGATAAATCTCAACAATTCCTACTAAGGGAAATGATTACAATCATGAATGCTCTGATTCATAACAGGCTGGGCCATTTCCTAATTCAAAAGCTCTGTTTATCTGTAGGTTTATGTGAACGACATCCAGCTGGACCAGCCTGCTAAGGCTCAACCCAGAGAAAAAAAGCTCCATCCAATGGGGCCAAGGCCCTTGAGCTAATTATTGTTTTCAGGTGTCAGGGTGAGCGGTCAGACCAAGGCCCAGTTGAACTGAAGGGAGAGTCTAAACAGATAAAAGCCCACAGTGTGCAGTGGGGATTCAAAGACACCTGCACCTTTTGTGTTTTTCTCTTTCCTCCAGCAAGAAATTAACTGACTAGAGATAGTCAACTGTAAAAGTGGGCCTGTCACCATGGCAACCGACAGGAAATAGGGCTTAAGCGGTTTCCTGGCGGCTTCCTCTTAATCATGTAATGACATCTCTCTCAGAAATGTCTATAAGGAGAGTTCAGATGCGTGTGTGGTAGGTAGGCCTGTAGCACTCACTAACTGCTAAGTATTCATACCCCTTGACTTGTTCCACATGTTGTTACAGCTTGAATTTAAAATGTTTTTAGAAATTTGACAAAGTGAATTTTTTTGGGACATTTTAGCACATTTACTGAAAATGAAATACACAAATATCTAATTTACATACACTACCATTCAAAGGTTGGGGTAACATTGCAAAAATCAGAAACTTTCTGTCCAAAAATGATGCAGAAAAATTAATCCATGCTTTGTCACTTCTAGGTTAGACTACTGCAATGCTCTACTTTCCGGCTACCCGGATAAAGCACTAAATAAACTTCAGTTAGTGCTAAATACGGCTGCTAGAATCCTGACTAGAACCAAAATATTTGATCATATTACTCCAGTGCTAGCCTCCCTACATTGGCTTCCTGTCAAAGCAAGGGCTAATTTCAAGGTTTTACTGCTAACCTACAAAGCATTACATGGGCTTGCTCCTACCTATCTCTTTGATTTGGTCCTGCCGTACATACCTACACGTACGCTACGGTCACAAGACGCAGGCCTCCTAATTGTCCCTAGAATTTCTAAGCAAACAGTTGGAGGCAGGGCTTTCTCCTATAGAGCTCAATTTTTATGGAACGGTCTGCCTACCCATGTCAGAGACGCAAACTCGGTCTCAACCTTTAAGTCTTTACTGAAGACTCATCTCTTCAGTGGGTCATATGATTGAGTGTAGTCTGGCCCAGGAGTGGGAAGATGAACGGAAAGGCTCTGGAGCAACGAACCACCCTTGCTGTCTCTGCCTGGCCGGTTCCCCTCTTTCCACTGGGATTCTCTGCCTCTAACCCTATTACAGGGGCTGAGTCACTGGCTTACTGGGGCTCTCTCATGCCGTCCCTGGAGGGGGTGCGTCACCTGAGTGGGTTGATTCACTGATGTGGTCATCCTGTCTGGGTTGGCACCCCCCCCTTGGGTTGTGCCATGGCGGAGATCTTTGCGGGCTATACTCAGCTTTGTCTCAGGATGGTAAGTTGGTGGTTAAAGATATCCCTCTAGTGGTGTGGGGGCTGTGCTTTGGCAAAGTGGGTGGGGTTATATCCTTCCTGTTTGGCCCTGTCCGGGGGTGTCCTCGGGTGGGGCCACAGTGTCTCCTGACCCCTCCTGTCTCAGCCTCCAGTATTTATGCTGCAGTAGTTTATGTGTCGGGGGGCTGGGGTCAGTTTGTTATATCTGGAGTACTTCTCCTGTCCAATTCGGTGTCCTGTGTGAATCTAAGTGTGCGTTCTCTAATTCTCTCCTTCTCTCTCTCGGAGGACCTGAGCCCTAGGACCATGCCCCAGGACTACCTGACATGATGACTCCTTGCTGTCCCCAGTCCACCTGGCCGTGCTGCTGCTCCAGTTTCAACTGTTCTGCCTTATTATTATTCGACCATGCTGGTCATTTATGAACATTTGAACATCTTGGCCATGTTCTGTTATAATCTCCACCCGGCACAGCCAGAAGAGGACTGGCCACCCCACATAGCCTGGTTCCTCTCTAGGTTTCTTCCTAGGTTTTGGCCTTTCTAGGGAGTTTTTCCTAACCACCGTGCTTCTACACCTGCATTGCTTGCTGTTTGGGGTTTTAGGCTGGGTTTCTGTACAGCACTTTGAGATATCAGCTGATGTACGAAGGGCTATATACATACATTTGATATGATTTGATTTAGACTTCCTTGTTTTTGAGAGAAAAGCACATTTCTTTGTCCATTAAAATAACAAAATTGATCAGAAATACAGTGTAGACATTGTTAATGTTGTAAATGACTATTGTAGCTGGAAATGGCAGATTTTTAATGGAATATATACATAGGCGTACAGAGGACCATTATCAGCAACCATCACTCCTGTATTCCAATGGCAAGTTGTGTTAGCTAATCCAAGTTTATAATTTTAAAAGGGTAATTGATCTTTAGAAAACCCTTTTGCAATTATGTTAGCACAGCTGAAAACTGTTGTTCTGTTTAAAGAAGCAATAAAACTGGTCTTCTTTATGCTAGTTGAGTATCTGGAGCATCAGCATTTACAGGCTCAAAATGGCCAGAAACAAATAACCTTATTCTGAAACTCGTCAGTCTATTCTTGTTCTGAAGAATGAAGGCTATTCCATGTGAGAAATTGCCAAGAAACTGAAGATTTCGTACTACCTTCACAGAACAGAAACGGGCTCTAACCAGAATAGAAAGAGAGAGACTTGTGACCTGGCATATATCTGGGGAAGTATAAAACAGTTTCTAGAGTGTTGAAAGTTTCCAAGAGCACAATGGTCTCCATCATTGGAAGGGAGGTGACCAAGAACCCAATAACTACTCTGACAGAACTACAGTCTCTGCAGCACTTCACCAATCTGGGCTTTATGGGACGGCCAGACGGAAGCCACTCCTGAGAAAAAGGCACATGACAACATGCCTGGAGTTTGCAAAAAGACACATGACAACATGCCTGGAGTTTGCAAAAAGACACATGACAACATGCCTGGAGTTTGCAAAAAGACACATGACAACATGCCTGGAGTTTGTAAAAAGACACATGACAACATGCCTGGTTGGGTTGCAAAAAGACACATAAAAAGACACATGACAACATGCCTGGAGTTTGCAAAAGACACATGACAACATGCCTGGAGTTTGTAAAAAGACACATGACAACATGCCTGGAGTTTGTAAAAAGACACATGACAACATGCCTGGAGTTTGCAAAAAGACACATGACAACATGCCTGGAGTTTGCAAAAAGACACATGACAACATGCCTGGAGTTTGCAAAAAGACACATGACAACATGCCTGGAGTTTGCAAAAAGACACATGACAACATGCCTGGAGTTTGCAAAAAGACACATGACAACATGCCTGGAGTTTGCAAAAAGACACATGACAACATGCCTGGAGTTTGCAAAAAGACACATGACAACATGCCTGGAGTTTGCAAAAAGACACATGACAACATGCCTGGAGTTTGCAAAAAGACACATGAAAGACAGAGCATAAGGCAAAATATTATTTGGTCTGATGAGACACAAATTAAACTCTTTGGCCTGAGTGCAAAGCGCTATGTCTGGAGAAACCAGTCATAGCTCATCACCCGTCGAACAGCATCCCTACCGTGAAAAATGGTGGTGGCAGCATCATGCTATGGTGATGCTTTTCAGCAGCAGGATCAGGGAGACTGGTAAGGATAGAGGAAACAATAAATGGAGCCAAATACAGGCAAATCCTTGATGAGAACCTGCTTCAGAGTGCAAATGATCTTAGATGACCCCAAGCATACAGTCAGTCAAAGCCATGCTGGAATGGCTTCAGAACAATGTGAATGTCCTTGAGTGGCCCAGCCAAAGTCCAGACTTGTGGAAAGACTAAGATTGCTGTTCACCGCTGCTCACCAAATCGAGATGTGCAAAGCGGATACAGAGATACCCAAGACGACTCAAAGCGGATACAGACATACCCAAGACGACTCAAAGCGGATACAGACATACCCAAGACGACTCAAAGCGGATACAGACATACCCAAGACGACTCAAAGCGGATACAGACATACCCAAGACGACTCAAAGCGGATACAGACATACCCAAGATGACTCAAAGCTGTAATCACCGCCAAAGGTGCTTCTATAAATTATTGACTCAGGTGTAAACATTTCATTTTCAATCAATTTGCAAAAATTTCTCAAAACATGTTTTCACTTTCATTATGAGATAGTGTGTGTAGATGAGTGAGATATATATATATATGTTTTTATCAATTTTGAATTCAGGCTGTAACAACAAATATGGAATAAGTCAATGGGTATGAATACTTTCTGAAGGCAATGTACCTTTTCTTTGAGCACAGCTTACGTATAATATGTTACCTCCTTAGTTAAAAGATAAAGGACATTGGGCTTCCCACCTTATATGAATTTCTTCACTAAGTATATTAAATAAATGTCATGATGGGATTTCCATTTGGACATTAATTGAGCTCAGTGTAGGCCTAAAGTCTTTGTATTTTCTGACTGGTGCTTAGCAGTTTTCTGAGCACACATAATCTCCGCTAGCTGTGTTATCTGATACGGGGCCAGGCAACATCTAGATAACAGTGTGTCGGTTCAGAGAAGATCTTTGATATAATCTTATTTGTCTGCAGCTGACTGTGACTAGCCTTTTCCCCATCACGTGCACCGATG
Organism: Oncorhynchus masou masou; assembly: GCF_036934945.1. NCBI lineage: Eukaryota > Metazoa > Chordata > Actinopteri > Salmoniformes > Salmonidae > Oncorhynchus > Oncorhynchus masou. The sequence continues at coordinate 63,763,139 of NC_088240.1, forward strand.
AGCATGTTATAGAAAAAAGTTACTATCCCCAGTTCTATAGAGCTATAGCTTCCCTTTTTTCTTTGCCTTCAGCTGTCCCTCTGACATTGTGAGCTAATCACAATTCGCTATTAAGCAAAACATTTAAAGATATCAACAAGGAAACGAACACTTGAGGTGCTTGTCTGTACAGTTTTTATGGACAAAGATATGCTAACATTCAGTAAACGTGCAACAAATTACAAATACAAAACAGAAAGGTAAAGCACTTACAGCATTAGGAAAAGCGCTATTATATAAATGAATATTAAAGTCAATATTATTCCATCATTAAACACAGTATAAGAACTGTAACTTGGGTCAGACTTCTCAGAACTAGTTTATGCAAATAAAATACCACCATCTCTTGACATCTCATCTTACTCTGTATACCAATCCATTGTGATCCTGTCATGTTTGTTTTCACCGACAGTAATAAACTGAACTGTACATTTATTGACATGTCCTTTCAACAACATGCACAAATCTGTGACATTAGCCAGGTGCTTGTATTACCAAAAGAGGCCCACTGTTTGACATGAGTATCTGTATATATTTGTTGAAAGATTTAAAAAAATTCAGCATTGTCACATTTTTTTTAATTTTAGGGGTATCAATGTTTCCTCTATTAATACTTAAGTGGGGTGGTCTGCCCTGTCTACCTCTAACTCTACCTTGAATAAATGGATGAATACATTACATTAGGTGTGGGCTGTCCTGAATGTTGCTGTGGGGACACTCAGGTCCTGCCTAAGGAAAAACATAGGATAAACAACAGGGCGTCATACAATATATTGAACAGGAAGGCTGGCCAATAATCTGAGATGAGAGGTCTTGAACTCTGGCCTGGTCCATCTCACATTAGGGAAAAACAAAAGGGATGAGACTGACCAGCGAAACCATGTTGAATTTTCTAATTGGTTAAGGTTCAAGGTTTGGGTCAGTTTCAGGGTTTGTCTTCACAGGACTGTCAATAAGATGCAGGCCAGTCACATTATTTTAGCCTCTCCTCTCACAGTAGGCAACAGGAAGTGCTGCGCATGGGAAGGTGGGCGGGCAGCTTGGTATGCTGCCTGAAGCTGTTCCTCTTGTTGTTGAGCACTGGGGCGGCGGTGGTCGGGGGGGCTGTGGGGGTCTCCTGGGCAGCAGCAGGAGGCACTGCACTCTCCTGCACCACATTGACCTGCTGCGGAGGAGCTTCGGGCTTGGCCGCGACCCCTTTGTTGTTGTTCTTAGTGTTCTTTTTGACTTTCTTCTCCTGTGGCTCGGTGGGGTCTGTAGAGTCTTCGGGGGCGCCCTCTAGTGAAGGTAAGGGCTCTGCAGGCAGCTCTGTGGGGGTGGGCTTGCCCTCTGCCTGCTCCTCGTTGGGAATGTTCAGGTTGGAGGTGGAGCGCTTGGTGTTGGTGCAGGTGGACCTGTGTGTAAAAAACATATTAAAAAAATTACCACATACAGTATGTACAAAAGCAAAGCAAATTAGTAGCAGGTGTGTTTTTCTTATGCAAGCCCTTCTCTCCACAAACAGGCTGATGTTGGAACATTACTAACTATACAGTAGTGAAATTTAATGAACAGTTCACAGTCATATGATATAGGGCATCTTGCAGTACAGAAGAGATAGGTGTTGCCTCCTCCCCTGCTCCACTTACCCATTGGAGCTCCTGTCTTCTGAGTCCTTCTGTTCACTGCTGTAGCGGAGCTCTGCTGGAGTCTTAAACGACAGGTCCTTCTTCCCCTTCAGCCAATATGTCTTCATGTAGCCTTTACCCTGTGATTGGACAGAATTTAGGCAGAAATATTACCGTGTTCATGATTCTTATGTTCAATACCTGTCATAACTCAGCCAATGGATGGGCTGCAAATGACCATTTCATGAGTTTTATCAAAATTCAAGTCTTGAAATGGTCATTTGCAGCCCATCCATTGGCTGAGTTGATCTCATCCATTGGCTGAAGAGATCAAAATATATTTTAATAGATAGATTTTAAAAATAGATTTAGTGTGGTGCATTTATGTCTGTTTGGCAGGTGGAGCATCACACGGTGCCATGATGGAACATCATACACATACCTTCACAAATATCTTTCCCCTCTCCTCAATTATGTAGGGCTCATGTTCCAAGTGGTCTTTGGTGGTCTGGCTTATGTGGATCTGCATGCCCTGTACAGACAGACACACAGAGGTTGATGGCTGACATCGTGCTAACTATTCTGCTCACTCAATGTCACATTGGCCTACTTACAAAATAAATGATTTGCTATACAGTGCTAATTTATCGTGTCTATTGGGTAAATCCATTTGAATTCAATCAGTTTTTGACAGCACCCGTTTTTTTAAACAAATTTTTCCATAAAAATGTGTCCATTGTAGAAGTGCTCAGAAAGTGACCTTTGGACCTGCATGCCAAAACATTCAAGAGATAAAGTTGCTCAAAGTTGACCTATTCTGCATACCCCAGCATACCATGACATCCATGTCTTCATCACTGGGAAATAGAAACAGTTGATAATTGGTATAATTTAAAAGCTTACAAACAGGGTTGTCAAACTATTTGATACTTTAAAAAAAATGTATGTAATTCTTTCTTTAACCTTAAACATCAATTATCAAAAAATGATTTTTTTTTTTTATATTCACATACATTGTAGCTTAGACCCTATTTGACATCTGAGGTTTTTGTGTTGTGACCAATGTTCCCACTAAGCTGCACATGGGCACGCAGCTCCCCGGGACTGCCACTCAGAAGAAATATCAGCCTGCGCAGAGAAGCAAGAGATTGACCTTCACTCAACTATCTAGAGTTTTCCCCATTAGTTAACACTATCAACATTTCCCCTTTACTGTGGGAATTGTGATTGAATCAATGCAATATTAGCCACATTCAAGGCAATATACTGAAACACAACTAAGTATGCAAGACTTAGTATGCAAAACGACCTATGCAAGAGATTTTGTTGTAGGCAGAACACAGAGTAAGTTTCTATTGCAATGACAGGCACAACTCAGGCCCTTACTCTACACAGACCAGTGCACCATAACCAATCAGAGCTGCAGTAGGCATATATGCAAATAGACCATTGCCATATATGAATATAAAATGTATTTATATAGCCATTCTTACATCAGCTGATATCTCAAAGTGCTGTACAGAAACCCAGCCTAAAGCCCCAAACAGCAAGCAATGCAGGTGAAGGAGCACGGTGGCTAGGAAAAACTCCTTAGAAAAGGCCAAAACCTAGGAAGAAACCGAGAGAGGAACCAGGCTATGAGGGGTGGCCAGTCCTCTTCTGGCTGTGCCGGGTGGAGATTATAACAGAACATGGCCAAAATGTTCAAATGCTCATAAATGACCAGCATGGTCAAATAATAATAATCACAGTAGTTATCGAGGGTGCAGCAAGTCAGCACCTCAGGAGTAAATGTCAGTTGGCTTTTCATAGCCGATCATGTGCCATTCACTTTGAACTGGACAGTGTTTACAGCATGAGCGGTTGTGAGTAGATGCACTTGTTTTGAGATTAAAGCACATTTCTACGTGATCATATCCTTTGCTAGTTAGTGAGTTATTAGCCCAGTTATAGATCATTTGTAGTCAGCAATAGGGGAGTGATTGCTTCCTACAAGAGCACAAAACGTACATTTCTAGACATCTTTGAAAAGCGAGTCAGGTAAAGAGATTTTGTCTTAAAGAGGCAGTTTTGTATTTTGAGATAGGGATGAATAAGCTAAGTAGCCAATAGGCAGAGGGGTAGTATAATTTGTCTGATTCTCTGTAATAATGGTACGGGTATAATTATGGGTCTTATTTTGTAAAGTGGTTTCTTGCATCAAACACATCATTTTCAGTCACCTCCTTGTCTGAAGGACAAGTGGATAAACAGGTTAATGTCAAGTTCTGCATGTTTTTTTTCAAAAGTCTCATGGAATGTTGGCCTATATTGAACACCACACATTGGCTGCTACTATTTCCATGTAAACATTTTATGGGATGCATTTTCTCTATTGTTTTTGATGGTAGGCTACTTTGGTAGGCCTACATTATGATCAAATAGGCACAGTAGCCTACTTGACCACTGTTAAAACTAACTTAAACTGGATACAGCATCAGTGTTCACAGTAAATGCGAGCTGGAAGTTACACAGAATTTTCACAACGTTCAAGTTTGTGCTCAGCAGACCTGAAATGTGCTCAGTGCCTACATTTTTTTGAGGGACCTTTGAGAGTGACCACCATTGGTTGAGACACAACATGCTCTTGAATACAGAGTGGGTGTCAATCATAGAAATATAACATGTATGGAACCTTTTGTTTAAATCAAAAGGAATGCTGTCAAAAAGTGATTTAATTCACATAGATCTACCCTATAGTGAGATTATGTTCTAATGTCAGAACTTACCACCCCGTTGCTCTCCATGCGGGAGGCAGTGTTGACGGTGTCTCCAAACAGACAGTAGCGAGGCATCTTCAGCCCCACCACCCCAGCCACCACCATCCCTGAGTGGATCCCTGAAGGGAAACAACACACAATGAAGTTAAACTGCTTTACTGAACCTGGATCAGTGGCTATAGATTCAGGGTGCCTTAAGGAGTATAAATCTGGCAGCATTAACTGAGGAGCAGTCAGGACATGGCAAGACAATATCAAGCCTTTGACTTCCTTTTGATTATAAAGAGACACCGTACAGTATGTATATGCTTTATGTCTGTCATATGCAGGGTTGGGTAGGTTACTATATAAATGCAATCTGTTACAGTTACATGACCAACATTGTAATCAGTAATGTAACTTTTGTATTACCCAAACTCAGTAATGTAATCTGGTTACTTTTGAATTACTTTCCCCTTAAGAGGCATTAAAGGAAGACAAAAAGGATCCATCAAACACATTTTGGTGTGTCATCATAGTGGTCTCTGACTTGTGGAACAAACTTAAACTTGTGACTTTTTTTCATTATTGAATTGAATGTCATTGAGAAAACAGAAAGGTGTCATAATGTATTTTGTTCCGCAATCGTCCTTTATGAATTTAAAAGTAATCCAAGAAGTAATCATCTAGTTTTTCAAAAGTATCTGTAATCTGATTACAATATTTCTGCTAGTAATGTATTACAGGTACAGTTTTTACATGTAATATGTAATAATTATATTTCTATGGTAAAGCCCACTCCTGTCTACACTGTCTGTGCCATAAGAAATAGAGTGACTAGATTGTATTTCAATGGTCTCTGCTCACCGACTCTGATCTGGATGTTGTCTCCAGTGGAGGGGTCTTTGAGGTGGTCGATGGAGCTCAGCATGTCCAGGGCCATGTCACATATGTGGTGGGCATGGAAGGTTGTCTTATTGGGCACGCCTGCCACCACCATGTAGGCATCTCGGATGGTCTCCACCTGTGGAATAAGAGTCAAGTAGTATGTTTAGATGCATTACTGTATACATTATATCCTACCAATGAAATAAACTAAACATTCCACTTTGTAAAACATTGCAACAGCCACTCAATGCATGATAATATAGTCTGTTCTCCTTTTTGGTCCAGCCAACCTTGGTTGAGTATTTAGGCATATTGTTCCCACAGAGGCCCTTGTTTTGTATTGTCCCAGTCATTCACCTTGTAGACGTTGTGCTTCTCGCTGAGCGTGTCGAAGACGATATAGATCTCGTTGAGCATGTCCACCACCTGCATGGGCGTGATGTGGATGCAGATCTCGTTGAACTTCACCACGTCGCTGAATAGGATGGTCACATCTGGGAACACCTGGGAAACGGAAAGGAAATACCAGCACACTTAAATGCTTGACATTTTACTGTGGTGTTTCTTCTGGCTTGATAGAAATGAGGTTGGCTCCAGAATCCAATTGAGCCTTTCCTCTACAAACTCTATGGCTGTGTCTGAAATGTCACCCTATTGCCTATATACTGCACTACTTTTGACCAGAGCCGGGGCCTATATAGTGCACAATATAGGGAATTGGGTGCCATTTCGGATGCACCCTGTATATCTATATATGTATCTGTAAATGTACGGCTAGTACCTGGCATGTCTCCAGGGCCGTGATACCCTTCCTGAGCCGGTCAGCCACAGCTTTGGGGATCATGGCGTAGAGGAGGGAGTCTCCTCTCTTCTTCTCCTCGTCAAGCTTCTTGATGATCTCCTGGAGCTGGGCGTACTTCTGCTGCTCCTGGAGTGGGAGGAGCCACCAGAGAGAGAGAGAGAGCTTTCAGTCAACTAACTCCTCCCCATCCTCCTTCAAAGGCCTATCCAGCCCCGCGCTTGAGATGGTCTTTGCCTCTGCCTTTCAGTGTGAACTATACACTGCATATGTCTATTTGTAACTTTGAAAATGAAGCTGCCTATGAGCAGGACTGTGTGTGTGTATAGTAGTATGTCTTGCATTCTTAGATGAGGCAAACTTGGGCCAGTTAGTAGAGGAGTTATCTGATAACGTTAACAATGTACCAAGGTATGGTTGTGTGCTGTTCTAAAGGGTGGTATGTCATATATATGAAATGTGTATGGCTTACCTGGTCAAGAGCCAGCTGAAGTTCAGCCGACTGCTGTGTTCCGGCTAAGATGAGCTCTCGGCTGGAGTCATGGAGGTTCAGATCATTCACATAGACGCCCATTTTAATCATGTCCTCCACTGTCTCTATACTGGAAGAGGAAGAAAAAAGTGGAAGTGGAATGAGAGAGACAGCAAGGATGGGGTGAGTGGCTGAAAGGGAGATAAGAAGGGATTGGAAAGGTAGAAGGAAGTGGAACATGCAACATTTTCAATTATTTTACTGTTACAGATCATAACTAGCATAGGCCCACCCAATTGGGAGCCAGGCCCAGCCAATAAGAATGAGTTTTTCCCTCACAGAAGCTGGATGTGGAGCTCCTGGGCTGGTGTGGTTACACGCGGTCTGTGGTTATGAGGTTGGATGTACTGACAAATCGTCTTAAACTTACTGGCTTACTGTAGAGAAATGAACATTCAATTCTCTGGCAACAGCTCTGGTGGAAATTTATGCAGTCAACATGCCAATTGCAAGCTCGCTCAAAACTTAAGACATCTGTGCCATTGGGTTGTGTGACAAAACTGCACATTTTAGAGTGGCCTTTTATTGTCCCTAGCACAAGGTGCACTTGTGTAATGATCATGCCGTTTAATCAGCTTCTTGATATACCAGACCTGTCAGGTGGATAGATTATCTTGACAAAGGAGTAATACTCACTAACAGGAATGAAAACAATCTTCTGCACAACATTTGAGAAAAATATGCTTTTTGTGCATATGGAACATTTCTCTGATCTTTTATTTCAGCTCATGAAACATGGGACCAAATACATTATATTATGCATACTGCACATATTTAGAGGCATACAGTAATATTATAAATATTGTATGTCGTTTTTATTATTTTCATATGCTAATAAACACAGACACAGCATAAGTTAAGGACTATCTAAGGTAAATGTTGAAGCCAAATTCCCTAACGTTTAGTCTCATTATGAACGTTTATGGCTTGTCTTATTAAAATAGTAAAATATAGATTTATTGAAATCTGTTACGTCTGCTCCCGCTCCCCCTCTGGTGCTCAAGGTTGCCAGGTTGCGTATCATTACGCAAAACTGTCACCATCATTACGCACATTAGCACTTCATTGGACTCACCTGGACTCCATCACGTTATTAATTACCTCCCCTATATCTGTCACTTCCTCAGTTTCTTTCCCGAGTCAGTATTAATGTCATTATGTTTCCCTTGTCCTGAGCGGTCCGTGTTTTGTTTCATGTCGGTTATGTATTAAATATTAACTCCATGTACTTGCTTCTCGTCTCCCAGCGTCTGTTCTTACAGAAATCATGTTTTGGGATTTCTATTATGGTTATCATGGGTATTTGAAAGCAATCAAATCAAACTTTATTTGTCACATGTGCCGAATACAACCTTACTGTGAAATGTTTACTTGCAAGCCCTTAACCAACAATGCAGTTCAAGAAAGAGTTAAGAAATATTTACCAAATAAACTAAAGTAAAAAAAAATATTAAAAGTAACACAAAGTAACAATAATGAGGCTATATGCAGGGGTACCGATACGGAGTCAATGTGTGGAAGTACAGGTTAGTTGAGGTAATTTGTGCATGTAGGTAGGGGTAAAGTGAATATGCATAGATAATAAACAGCGAGTAGCAGCAGTATTAAAACAAATGGGGGGGATGTCAATGTAAATGGTCCGGGTGGCCATTTGATTAATTGCTCAGCGGTCTTATGGCTTGGAGGAAGAAGCTGTTAAGGAGTCTTTTGGTCCGAGACTTGGCGCTCTGGTACCGCTTGCCGTGCGGTAGCAGAGAGAACAGTCTATGACTTGGGTGACTGGAGTCTTCGCAATTTTTTGTGCTTTCTTCTGACACCGCCTAGTATATAGGTCCTGGATGGCAGGAAGCTTGGCCCCAGTGATGTACTGGGCCGTACACACTACCCTCTGTAGCGACTTACGGTCAGATGCCGAGCAGTTGCCATACCAGGCGGTGATGCAACCAGTCAGGATGCTCTCGATGGTGTAGCTGTAGAACATTTTGAGGATCTGGGGACCAATGCCAAATCTCCTGAGAGGGAAAAGGTGTTGTCGTGCCCTCTTCACGACTGTGTTGGTGTGTTTGGACCATGATAGTTCGTTGGTGATGTGGACACCAAGGAACTTGAAACTTTCCACTACAGCCCAGTCGATGTTAATTGGTGCCTGTTCGGCCCGCCTTTTCCTGTAGTCCACGACCTTTGTCTTACTCACATTGAGGGTCTAGGGTATCCGGGATGATGCTGTTGATGTGAGTCATGACCAGCCTTTCAAAGCACTTCATGGCTACCAACATGAGTGCTACGGGGCGGTAATCATTTATACAGGTTACCTTTGCTTCCTTGGGCACAGGGACTATGGTGGCTTGCTTGAAACATGTAGGTATTACAGACTCGGTCAGGGAGAGATTGAAAATGTCAGTGAAGACACTTGCCAGTTGGTCTACGCATGCTTTGAGAGTATACGTCCTGGTAATCCGTCTGGCCCGCGGCTTTGCGAATGTTGACCTGTTTAAAGGTCTTGCTCACATCAGCTACCGAGAGCGTTATCACACAGTTGTTCGGAACAGCTGGTGCTCTCATGCATGCTTCAGTGTTGCTTGCCTGGAAGTGAGCATAAAAAGGCATTTAGCTCATCTGGTAGGCTTGCGTCACTGGGCAGCTCGCGGCTGGGTTTCCTTTTGTAGTCCGTAATAGTTTTCAAGCCCTGCCACATCCGACGAGCGTCAGAGCCAGTGTTCAATCTTAATCCTGTATTGACACTTTGCCTGTTTAATGGTTCGTCTGAGGGCGTAGCAGGATTTCTTACAAGCGTCCGGATTAGTGTCCCACTCCTTGAAAGTGGCATCTCTAGCCTTTAGCTAGATGTGGATGTTGCCTGTAATCCATGGCTTCTGGTTGGGATATGTACTTTGTCGATGCACTTATTGATGAAGCCTATAACTGAGGTGGTATACTCCTCAATGCCATTGGATGAATCCCGGGAACATATTCCAGTCTGTGCTAGCAAAACAGTCCTGTAGCGCAGCATCCGTATCATCTGACCACTTCCGTATTGAGGGAGTCACTGGTACTTCCTGCTTTAGTTTTTGCTTGTAAGCAGGAATCAGGATGATAGAATTATGATCAGATTTGCCAAATGGAGCCTCACCTGGGCACACCCCCTTCTTCCCATGTTCCCCATCCCTATACCTATTTTGTGGTTTGGTATTATCGCTCAGGTAGGTCTGGATGGTCTATAGTAGATTAAATCTTTGTTTGTAAACTACCCTTTTATTTGTTTTTATACTATCAAAGCTTTGGATTCTCCTTTTTTGGTTGCTTTGTAAACGTGTCTGACCATGGCATCACATGGCTGTAGCCTCAAGGCAAGTTTTGAATTGGATTACGTATTGCCTTTATAGTCAGATAAGGGCTAGGTACTGTAAGGATGTTGTGGGTGGTCTTACATGGGCGTACTGAGGAAGATGAGTGAGTCCCACTGGGGGACGTACTTCATTTGACCCTTCAGGTGGAGGGGCTTCTTGGGAGGTTCCCTCATATCCTCAAAGATAGTTTCACTGCACTTTCCTGGGGATGACGAAGAGCAGGGTGGGGTCATCCACAGACATAGAACTTGGAAACATTGGTTGAAATTTAGAATTGTTGTCTGTGCCATATTGTCACCAACAATTCCAAGACCATTTACACTCTAGTTATTCAAAATGGTATAGTTAATACTTCATTCAAAATAGACAGGGCAATCACTGATTCTGGCATTGTGTTGGATTTCTGTACCCCTTTCAAATGTAGGAGAACAAAGCTATGTAGCATGTAAGCTTATCTTGGTGAGCTGGACAGGTGGGAAGATGTGTGAAGAGCGAGGAAGAAGGGTTTCTCACCGGTGACAGTCTGGAAGGCAAGCAGCTCGATGTCCTCTCCCCCAGAGTTGGCTGAGCTGTTGTACTGAGTCAGAGCACTGCTGAACTCCTGGTCCCCCTTCATCTCCTCCACAGACTTCACATCTAATGGGCCAGAGGAAAGGAGGGAATGAATGACGGAGGGAGGGAATGACTGAGTTAGGGAGGGAGGATGGGTGGCTGAGTAAGTGAGTAACATTTGTTTTATGCATTTCACTTATACGAATAACAGCACTGACAGAGAGATTGGAAGACTTTAAAAGCCCACTGCAGTCAAAAATGTGATTTTCCTGTGTTATATATATATATATATATATATATATACATACACACTATAAGGTTGGAATAATACTGTGAAATTATAAAAATGATGATAATACCCCTTTAGTGTAAGAGCTGTTTGAAAGAACTGCTTGAAATTTCAGACTTTTTGGTGGGATGGAGTTTTGGCCTGCCTGTTGACATCACCAGGCAGTAAGTTAAGTAAATAGACCAATAAGAGAGTTTCAAACCTCTCTGCAAATAACAGATAGTTTTCAGTTGTCCACTCCCAGACTGTCCTAGCAAAATTCTTGCTTTAGAAATTGCTCTTCATTAAGAAGCTACTTTTCATTTTAGTTGAAACAATCACAGTAACTTACATAATTGTTTCCAAGATATGATTTGATATTGAGATAGAGAAAAACAGCTGCATTGGACCTTAATTAACCAAAATCACTTAAACATTAGACATGTGCTAGAGATTGTTAGAGACAAAGTACTCCCCTCTCCTGTCGGTTGACTGTGGCGACGGGCGGACCCTTGACTTCTCTGTACTTCTCTCTTCCTCTCTCTTGGGTTTCTCGCTCTCCTCTTTTCCCTCATCTTCCTTTTCCTTGCTCAGTTTAGGGACATTCACCTTCTGCTTGCTCTCCACCACAGCTTTGGACAGTAGCTCAAACACATTGTTAAGGTGGGTGTAGATCTGAGGGAAAGCATGGGAACAGATGACTTCATTCAAGTCCAGGGCCCGTATTCACAAAGTGTCTCAGTGTAGGAGTGCTGATCTAGGATCAGGTCCACACTGTCCATGTAACATTATTTATTGTGACTATGAAGACAACATTGATCCTCGATCAGCACTCTTACTTTGAGATTATTTATTCTGAGACTGGCCCGGATACATGCAGACATAGTGAAGCTTAGCACAGTCATCATATTTTCCAAGTAAAAATAGCCTTTGACTGACAAAAACATCGCCCATAATATTTGTACACTATTAAAATTATCAGAATTGAGAAATGTTATCCTTTCTCTCATTTCTAACTATCAGGAAGCCTGAAAGGACAGGTTGAGTGGGCGGGGAGCTTATATTCACGAGCTACCCTTGACTGACAGCTCTTTGAAAACGCCCTTGTGGTCATTGATGACCAGGTAAAAATGGGCCACATCTCATTCCGAGTCTAAATTGTAGGCTCAACCCATTTTCTCTGCAAAATGCTCTCATAGTCAACAGAACTGTTGGATATCAGATTAACAGCAGCAACACACAATTGCATTTCTACTAATTACAATATACAGTTCACTGACATACTTCTTCACAAGAATTAGTAAAGCCTGAGTCAACCTTAGAAGCTTACACATAAAAGAAAGTACAAACAGCATATAATAAGTGTACTGGACAATTTATTGGTGCCTCAGCATTAAATCAAATAACATTTTATTGGTCACATACACATATTTAGCAGATGTCATTGAGGGTGTAGCGAAATTATTGTATGTATTGATCAGATATGTATTTGATTATTTACATTAGGACAGCATAGCCCAAAATATTGATAAACATGAACACTCATGAGAAATAATGGTGAGAAATAGTGGGGAGACATCATTTGTTTAAAACATTTTTATTAGAGCATAAGCCTAATATAGGCCCCCAGCCACCCTAGCGTCCAGGATCCCATTGATTCGTACAATTTGTAACACTGATCTCCCATCCAAATGCTTGGACAAAAAAACATACAAATTAACAAAATGTGATATCAGGGAAAAGTGAATTACTTTAGGTAATGCAACTAACCACAGAGATTGATGGGGAGGGGAGCGGGAGAGGAGCATCAAAGCATACAACACTCCTTCCTTGGCCTCCAACTGATTTTAAATGCTAGTAAAACTCTTCATGCTCTTCAACCAATTGCTGCCTGCACCCGCCCGCCCGACTAGCATCACCACTGGATGGTTCTGATGTAGAATATGTGGACAACTACAAATACCTAGGTGTCTGGTTAGACTGTAAACTCTCCTCCCAGACTCACATTAAGCATCTCCAATCCAAAATGAAATCTAGAATCGGCTTCCTATTTTGCAACAAATCCTCCTTCACTCATGCCGCCAAAAATACCCTCGTGAAACTGACTATCCTACCGATCCTAGACTTTGGCGATGTAATTTAAAAAATAGCCCCCACCACTCCACTCAGCAAACTGGATGTAGTCTATCACAGGGCCATCCGTTTTATCACCAAAGCCCCATATACTACTCACCACTGCGACCTGTATGCTCTCGTTGGCTGGCACTCACTACATATCTGTCGCCAAACCCACTGGCTCCAAGTCATCGATAAGTCTTTGTTAGGTAAAGCCCCTCCTTATCTCAGCTCACTGGTCACCATAGCAACACCCACCCGTAGCACACACTCCAGCAGGTACAGTGGGGCAAGAAAGTATTTAGTCAGCCACCGATTGTGCATGTTCTCCCACTTAAAAAGATGAGAGGGGCCTGTAATTTTCATCATAGGTACACTTCAACTATGACAGACAAAATGAGAAAACAAATCCAGAAAATCACATTGTATGATTTTTCATGAATTTATTTGCAAATTAGGGTGGAAAATAAGTATTTGGTCAATAACAAAAGTTTATCTCAATACTTTGTTATATACACTTTGTTGGCAATGACAGAGGTCAAACATTTTCTGTAAGTCTCGACAGGGTTTTCACACACTGTTGCTGGTATTTTGGCCCATTCCTCCATGCAGATCTCCTCTAGAGCAGTGATGTTTTGTGGCTGTTGCTGAGCAACACAGACTTTCAACTCCCTCCAAAGATTGTCTATGGAGTTGAGATCTGGAGACTGGCTAGGCCACTCCAGGACCTTGAAATGCTTCTTACGAAGCCACTCCTTCGTTGCCCGGGCGGTGTGTTTGGGATCATTGTCATGCTGAAAGCCCCAGACATGTTTCATCTTCAATGCCCTTGCTGATGGAAGGAGGTTTTCACTCAATCTTACAATACGTGGCCCCATTCATTCTTTCCTTTACACGGATCAGTCGTCCTGGTCCCTTTGCAGAAAAACAGCCCCAAAGCATGGTGTTTCCACCCCCATGCTTCACAGTAGGTATGGTGTTCTTTGGATGCAACTCAGCATTCTTTGTCCTCCAAACACGACAAGTTGAGTTTTTACCAAAAACTTATATTTTGGTTTCATCTGACCATATGACATTCTCCCAATCTTCTTCTGGATCATCCAAATGCTCTCTAACAAACTTCAGACGGGCCTGGACATGTACTGGCTTAAGCAGGGGGACACGTCTGGCACTGCAGGATTTGAGTCCCTGGCGGCGTAGTGTGTTAGTGATGGTAGGCTTTGTTACTTTGGTCCCAGCTCTCTGCAGGTCATTCACTAGGTCCCCCTGTGTGGTTCTGGGATTTTTGCTCACCATTCTTGTGATCATTTTGACCCCATGGGGTGAGATCTTGCGTGGAGCCCCAGATCGAGGGAGATTATCAGTGGTCTTGTATGTCTTCCATTTCCTAATAATTGCTCCCACAGTTCATTTCTTCAAATCAAGCTGCTTAACTATTGCAGATTCAGTCTTCCCAGCCTGGTGCAGGTCTACAATTTTGTTTCTGGTGTCCTTTGACAGCTCTTTGGTCTTGGCCATAGTGGAGTTTGGAGTGTGACTGTTTGAGGTTGTGGACAGGTGTCTTTTATACTGATAACAAGTTCAAACAGGTGCCATTAATACAGGTAACGAGTGGAGGACAGAGGAGCCTCTTAAAGAAGAAGTTACAGGTCTTTGAGAGCCAGAAATCTTGTGCTTGTTTGTAGGTGACCAAATACTTATTTTCCACCATAATTTGCAAATAAATTCATAAAAAATCCTACAATGTGATTTTCTGGATTTTTTCCCTCATTTTTCTCATTTTGTCTGTCAAAGTTGTAGTGTACCTATGATGAACATTACAAGCCTCTCTCATCTTTTTCAGTGGGAGAACTTGCACAATTGGTGACTGACTAAATACTTTTTTTGCCCCACTGTATATTGCACTGGTCATCCCCAAAGCCAACACTTCCTTTGGCCTCCTTTCCTTCCAGTTCTCTGCTGCCAATGACTGGAACGAATTGCAAAAATCTCTGAAGCTGGAGACTTTACATCTCCCTCTCTAACTTTAAGCATCAGCTGTCAGAGCAGCTTACCGATCACTGTTTCTGTACACAGCCAATCTGTAAATAGCACACCCAACTACCTCATCCCCATTTTATTACTTACTCTCTTGCTCTTTTGCACCCCAGTTTCTCTACTTGCACATCATCATCTGCTCATCTATCACTCCAGTATTAATGCTAAATTGTAATTATTTTCACCTCTAGGGCCTATTTATTGCCTACCTCCCTACTCTTCTACATTTGCACACACTGTATATAGATTTTTCTATTTTTATTTTATTTTGTGTTATTGACTGTACGTTTGTTTATGTGTAACTCTGTTGTTGTTTTTGTCGCACTGCTTTGCTTTATCTTGGCCAGGTCGCAGTTGTAAATGAGAACTTGTTCTCAACTAGCCTACCTGGTTAAATAAAGGTGAAATTAAAAAAAAGGGGGGTCAAGTACCCTGCTTCAATCAGGCAGACTTCAGTCACCCACTTGGCTACAGTCATCCCCAAGATTGAAGCGGGACACAAATCCAGCTATGGCCTCCTCCTTGTCAGGCCTCTCACACTGGGCTAAACAGGGAACCTGGGATGGACTGCTCACACAGCTTCCCCACATACTGTAACATGCTGGCTCAAGAGTGACCTTGTTGAAGAGGAGATCCAGGAGCCTGTCTACGGAGCCTGTAATGTTTTTGAAAAGGGAAACGTTTGCTAAATGGGTAGTGAATTTATTTTCCTTTTATGTAATGTTCCGAGTTACGTTGCTATCGATTCGTTGATGTAGTGATCTATTAATTCTACAATGTGTTTTCTGGTGTTTTTGAAGTATTCCATTTGAAATATGCAATTGTGCACCTTTTTGTGACATTTTTCAATGTTTGTATATTTAATTTTTGTCTGCCTGAAATGCTCAATTGGTGCAGATGTGAAATAAACTGTGGTGTAAAGTACTTAAGTACTACTTAAGTTATTTTTTGGTGTATCTATATTTGTGAACATTTTTACTTCACGACATTCCTAAAATAAAATAATGTACTTTTTACTCCATTCATTTTACCTGACACCCAAAAGTTAGCTTTACATTTGGAATGCTTAGCAGGACAGGAAAATGGTCCGATTCACAAACTTATGAAGAGAACATCCCTGGTCATCTCATCAGCCTCTGATCTGGTGGACTCACTAAACACAAATGCTTCATTTGTAAATTGAGTTTTGGAGTGTGCCCCAGGCTATTAGTAAATAAAATCACATGAAAACTGTGCCTTCTGGTTTGCTTAATAAGTCATTTGAAATTATTTATACTTTTACTTTTGATACTTAAGTATATTTAAAATGAAATACTTTTAGACATTTAGTCAAGTAGTATTTTACTGGGTGACTTTCACTTTTACTTGAGTAATTTTCTATTAACATATCTTTACTTTTACTCAAGTATGACAATTGGGTACTTTTTCCACCACTGGAAATGAATAAATGGCTTACAGTATTTTTGGTCTTTCTTCACGTTTCACAGCATTCCTGCTGTGGTGGTTGACTGGGAAGCTGTGCAGACAAAATAGATGTTGGATTTTAAAACATGTCTATCATTACAGCTTGATGATACTGAAAAGACAAAAGTGAAGTGAAAATAATAATGATACTTACATTATGGTCAGCGCTTGCAAGATCCACTGTTCCAATGTCAATGATGGTATTGCATCCGTCTTTTAGGATTAGCTTCCTGGCAAGACCAATCAAATGTTCTCCACAATTGATAAAGCAACTTCGCTCGAAATGTGCACTGCACACCCGTAACATAATCGTAATTTTCGTGCAGCCTGTCCTCACAAAATTAAAATGAGACATTGCTGTCGGATATCTTCATTCTTCAGAAAAATAGTGCAACGTTAAATGTACACTATAGCATCCTGTTACAATGTGCTTTTTGCCGGCATGCGGGTAAGTAGCTTGATAGCTAACAGTCACACCACAGATAAAAGGCTACCAGTATATTTAAAATATATATGTTACTTGGTCACGCGTTCTGCTTGAGCTAAGCTATTAGCACCTTGCCTGCAGTTTGTAAACAAAGCCAAAGCAAGACGTAGGAACACATGCAATGACGCTCTTAAGGCAGTACATATTTAAATTAGTTGAGATCATAAGACGCTACCATTGGTGTATTACATTTTCGGCTTTATGTGACGTTGGATAAAGCAGGAAGTAAATCCTTAGTAATGCCTGTCTGAATCCAAGCGTTTGACATGGGGAAGGGGACCAGTAACTTTATTATCAAGCTTTATCAGTGTGCCAGCTACAGTCATTTTTCATACTTGGGTTACCTTACTTTGTATTGGTTTCATCCAAATATCATCCAATGTGATGAAAAACACGATTTCCACTGTTTGGACCATTAAAGGGGGTTTTGTTGAATGTAACTAAATAATCCAAATATCCACTAAAAAACTCTGGATTGACAACAATAGCCTAGGTAAGTGGAAAAACCATACCAAATGTAAATAGAACCCTCACCCCCCTCTCTTCTCTCCTGTACTCACGTTGTCCCAGCTGAACTCCAGCATGGGCCGCACCAGGGTGAACTCTTCGTTGACCTTCTTGCCCTGCAGGTCGGAGAAGACCTCCTTTAGACCGTCCCCGATGCGGTACATGGTCATGTCCCGGCGGAAGATCACGCTAAAGGGAAACATGTCGAAAAAGATGCCCCTCTTCATGGGTAGCTTCTCGTACCCCGGGGCCGTCTTCTGCTGGGGCATGCGGTGCTTGAAGGCAGCGTTGTCAAAGTTCATCTTGTAGATCTGCGGCAAAGAGACATCGAAGGTAATCATGGCGACGCAGCTGTGGGGATCTTAAGGTTGTAAAGATCTTGACAATGGGGCCAGACACTAAAGTTGTTTGACAATGGGCCCAGACACTAAAGTTGTTTGACAATGGGGCCAGACACTAAAGTTGTTTGACAATGGGGCCAGACACTAAAGTTGTTTGACAATGGGGCCAGACACTAAAGTTGTTTGACAATGGGCCCAGACACTAAAGTTGTTTGACAATGGGGCCAGACACTAAAGTTGTTTGACAATGGGGCCAGACACTAAAGTTGTTTGACAATGGGGCCAGACACTAAAGTTGTTTGACAATGGGGCCAGACACTAAAGTTGTTTGACAATGGGGACACAGTTGTTTGACAATGGGGCCAGACACTAAAGTTGTTTGACAATGGGGCCAGACACTAAAGTTGTTTGACAATGGGCCCAGACACTAAAGTTGTTTGACAATGGGGCCAGACACTAAAGTTGTTTGACAATGGGGCCAGACACTAAAGTTGTTTGACAATGGGCACAGACACTAAAGTTGTTTGACAATGGGCCCAGACACTAAAGTTGTTTGACAATGGGGCCAGACACTAAAGTTGTTTGACAATGGGGCCAGACACTAAAGTTGTTTGACAATGGGGCCAGACACTAAAGTTGTTTGACAATGGGCCCAGACACTAAAGTTGTTTGACAATGGGGCCAGACACTAAAGTTGTTTGACAATGGGGCCAGACACTAAAGTTGTTTGACAATGGGGCCAGACACTAAAGTTGTTTGACAATGGGGCCAGACACTAAAGTTGTTTGACAATGGGGCCAGACACTAAAGTTGTTTGACAATGGGGCCAGACACTAAAGTTGTTTGACAATGGGGCCAGACAATAAAGTTGTTTGACAATGGGGCCAGACACTAAAGTTGTTTGACAATGGGCCCAGACACTAAAGTTGTTTGACAATGGGCCCAGACACTAAAGTTGTTTGACAATGTGGCCAGACACTGAAGTTGTTTGACAATGGGGCCAGACACTAAAGTTGTTTGACAATGGGGCCAGACACTGAAGTTGTTTGACAATAGGGCAAAGTGTAACACTTGGAAAGTGATGCAGTCCTAGGTCTAGGTCGGAGGAGTTACTTGCACGTGTGTTGTTGTGTACATAACTTTGTTCAAAAGAAGTAGCTTCAGATAGGTAGATGTACAGTACATACCACATATGTCATCTTTTCAGTCTCCTCTTTGGACAGGATCTCAACTTCAATGTCTGTGTTGTAGAACTGCCTTCCCACTTGAGACAGCTGGCCTACAGTACGGGAAGAGAGAAAAAGTATTCTTACAGATTGGGGATGTGTGACATGAACCCTATGTATAGTATTACCAAATATAGTGCTTCCAGAAAAATAGTTTTTGCTATGTTTGTCCTCTGTGGTGCTCCCTACCTACCTTTGACAAACTGGGTGAAGCCCTTGCGGGTGCTGCGGTAGTGCAGGGTGAGGCTGGTCTCACACTCCTCCTCCACACAGAAGCTGGGAGGCTGCACCTTGGGGAAGGAGAAGCGAAAGTACTCGTGCAGGTTGTCCAGCTCATTGATGAAGTCACGCACATTACGCCCCAACACCTGGATGAATGGATAAGGGATTAATTATGATATTACACACACACCAGTGTATTGAACATTGATTAGGGCCAATTATGCCTAGTGTTAACTCAGACACTTGAGGAGGGACACTAAACACTAGGTCACCTTGAGAATCCTCTCATAGCCGTAGTTCCCGATCCTCTTCACCATGTAAACCCCGAAGGCATACATGAGCTCATCATGGGTCTTCCCCAGGACCTCGCCTGCTGCCTTGGCCAGCCGCAGGATCAGGTTGTCACTGCAGGGAAGAAGGAGGAAACCTAGATATGACATTTACATGGACATTTTAGTCATTTAGCAGATGCTCTTATCCAGAGTGACTTACAATTAGTGCATTCATTGACCTGGTGTCTATGTGTGTGTTATGTATTGATGGTCTATGTAAACTTGATGTGCTTTTGCCATGTCTGTCAGGAAAGAGATTCAAGTGAAACCTCAAGTGACTTCCCTTCCTGGTAAAGTTAGAATATAAAGTAAATATGACGCATATGATGGGTACAGAGAAATAGTTAGCTCCGACAGTTAGATGGGATATGGCCATACTTGTACATCTGATGGCGGACAAACTTGAGATGCGGTATCTCTGCCCGGGCCTCTATCAGCCTCCATACATCCTCTCCGTACGACTCGTTGATATAATCATTCACCGCTTCCAAGTACAGGCCGTACATCTTAAGGGGATTGGGAACCTCCAGATTTCTGCCAAGTTTAACTGCTTTACTGAGGAATGGTAAGGAAAGACCTGCAGTCTGAGTCATTTTGCATATAGGATGTAATAGATGTTAAAAAATATGAAGTCCCTCATTATACATTGTCACAAAATGTTTCCAAAAACAATAAATCATCCCTTTTGGGTATCTTGAATAGGATTGACATGAAACAATTTGAATGAGGTTTTCAGACAGAGCAAGATTCTCCCCTTTGAAATCTTGCTCTACTCTCAGCTCTATTCTAGGACTAGCACATGTGCAGTACTTGCATTTCACATGTAGTATTTAAAAAAAAATCAATCTCACCTATATCACAAACACATTTTCACATGCACACAAATCATGCATACATATACAGGCATAATGAGTTACTTTACACTCTTACCCTGAGGTCTGAGTGTCAGGTAACCTCATCAAACACCTCCCTACCTAAGCACACTGTTACACAATATTATTTTGTCAGTGTTGATCAGAAGACTTTTAGATTAGCAGAAGATTATCCTTTAAAGACTCATCTTTAAATAAGACACTACACTGCACAGTACTGCCTCTAGTCTATGGCACCTCAGACCTAAAATTGTCTTGAATCTATGTTCCACAGCATTTAGCCAGCTAACACAAATGTTTCCCCATAGTATATCAAAGGTTTTCCCAAAGAAAAAGCAGAAGAAGAGGGTGAAAATATGGGTCCCTTACCTGCAGTCCCTCAGTGGTATGTAATTCGCTGGTCCAACTGTGGGAGCGAACACCAAAATGCTGCTCCCTGCTCTGACTGGCCAAACACCTGCTCGTGACACTGGCCCTCTTCAGACACTTCTCTGTCAAGTCAATGGGTGGCAGGGCCTAAAATAAGAGCGCCAAGGCATGTTTCTGGCAGGTACCAAAGAAAAGGTAATAGTGGTGACTTTCTAGCTCGCTGAAGACATAGCAGGCCAATGTGTGTGTGTGTGTATTGTGCTGTAAGTCTGTGTTTGGATCTTGGTTATGAATGCCAAAAGGAAAAGTGTGTGGGCTTATTGTGGGGAATCTCTTAAGAGGGGCATGCCCCCCTGTGATATAAGTGTAAATGTTTTAAATAAATCAACATACTGTCTAGGTGTACATATAGGGCTGTGAACTATGAAGTGCATTGTGACAAATATAAAATCCATAGGCTCTATAGGCCTAGTTCATGGGATGGGCAACATCTGGACCAGCTCTTCAATGGATTTTTGGGGGGTTTGATTTGTACATAAAAATAAACAAATTAAATTGCAGGCCAGACAAAGGGAAGATATTTAAATATATAAATATGTACCTACCAGGTTTTAGAAGTGCAAGTGTAACCTGTAGTCGTTTTTTAATCCAAAATGTAAAAAAAAAATAAAAAAAAAAAGACATGTGTTGGAGCATTGGTGTAGCCTTGGCTTGTGAAGCGCTCTAATATAATGCTATGCTAAGCGCACCAGTTTTCAGAACCCGCGGGAAAATTGTGTCAATTTCATTTGTTTAATAAGGAGGTCTCTCGTGTTGCAAGTACGGATGGATTGAGAAAGCCATGTGAGTGTAAATACGGATGGATTGAGAAAGCCATGTGAGTGTAAGTACGGATAGATTGAGAAAGCCATGTGAGTGTAAATACGGATGGATTGAGAAAGCCATGTGAGTGTAAATACGGATGGATTGAGAAAGCCATGTGAGTGTAAATACGGATGGATTGAGAAAGCCATGTGAGTGTAAATACGGATGGATTGAGAAAGCCCTGTGAGTGTAAATACGGATGGATTGAGAAAGCCCTGTGAGTGTGAACATGTTCTTGATGGTGATAGTATGCTTACCTTTAAAACGTTTCTATAGCCCTCAGCTAATGTAAATTCGTTACGAGCAGCCCTGCTTATTGAGGCAATGGTTTTGCCCGTTCTGTAAACTCGGAAGGGGAGAGGATATATCAGCTATGTTGTTATCCTGTAGGGTAGGCTACAGGCATATTGTCCAAGTAGGTCCAAATCTATTCGTAGCCTGTTTCCAAAAGCCAAATCATTTGAGAGTGAGAACAGGTTGGTTTGAATAACTACTAAAACTATAGTTTTATTTTCTTTAATTAAAAAAAAATGTATTCACAGATATAGTGCACCAGCCCTACCACTTTTGGCCTTGGCCGTCACTGCCTTCCTGCGTCCCGCGCTCAAAAGCAAGCCAATGATAAAATTATAAACACGTAATTTTCGAAGCTTTAGTTCTGTTGTAAAGCAGTGTAACGGTGACCCTTAGCGAATATTTAGAGAAAAGTAGATGAGCGCACTAAAACTCACTCAGTTGTCGGTCGAGCCTATTCTGTCTGATTGTTATGTTATACAGGCACACAGACCGAATAGGCTCGACCTACAGCTGACTTGGTTTTCATGCGCTCATCTACTTTTCTCTAAATATTCGCTAGGGGGCACCGTTACAACGCTCTCCGTTCAAATGAAAACATCAATGGACGTCACCAGAGAGAGAAACTTCATTACAACTTGTGACGGGCATTCGGAGTCTTTTCGATGAGCCGGCTCATTGGCTCCGTTCACGTAAAAGAGCCGGCTCATTTGGTTCCCAAACAACTCTTCTTTTAAAAAGGCTTTAAAATCTACATAGAACCATGAAACAAATAACAAAGATCCATTACAAATCCAAAAAAGTAGGCTACCATTATGTCAGATCTTGAAATTTGTGTTCAAATAAATATTTACCTGGCCAGATTATTATATAGCCTGCAATAAAATGAAGTGTGGACCAGATTGACGCACTCTCCCCACTATGTGTTTCTGAGTCACCCTCTTTAGATAATAATTTAGTAATTTACAGAACCAAAAACCAGTGCAGTATGCAAATCAGGAAGCCAAATGAACGGCTCTTTCTCCGAAGCCAACCATTCCTATCATAACCTACAGCTCTTCAAGGCCTACCTGTTGTTACAAAGAGGAAACTCAAAGACAGAC
Source organism: Oncorhynchus masou masou (assembly GCF_036934945.1). Lineage (NCBI taxonomy): Eukaryota > Metazoa > Chordata > Actinopteri > Salmoniformes > Salmonidae > Oncorhynchus > Oncorhynchus masou. The sequence goes on from NC_088240.1 coordinate 63,786,142, forward strand.
GCATTTTAATTAGGGATCTTATGTATTATTCATGCACTGTAACCAAATGTAGGCGAACAAATTGTTTGCTGAATCAATGGCAGAAATGAGCCCTTATAATGCCAGCCTGGTCCTCCTGTATGTGGTGATACTTCTTCAACCAGATTACTTCACCTATTCCAACCACAAATGGCCCCTCCTCTCCCACTCCCTACAACAATATGACAGGTGTGTGGTGAACCAGAGGTAGTTATTTTATTTTGTGTGATATTAAGCATCCTCTACCACATTTCCTGCCAGAGCTGGATTTCCTCCCTTTCTCACTCTCGCCACCTCTTCCTTTCTTCCAGGTGTTACTGTCTTATTTAATGGCCTCTCTACAACTGTGCAGGAGCGACTCAGGAGGTCTGTTGCTGCCTCTAAGCTGGTAAATGGAGGAAGATAACGATGTACCAAGAAGTATCTCTCCACAATTATTTTAAAGGGAAAATGATTGATTTTGCTTTGATTTCAGCTATATTACAACAGGTAGTACCTGTGTAAAGGGACTGTAGTTTCTGAAAGCAGCCCAGTCCATACAAATGATATCTGAAATGGTAGTGTGCAACACCACACGCTGATCCTGTCATCTGCACTCAATGCTACTCTCCAAAGCCCCCCCCCCTCCCATTCCTTGCTTGTTATCTTAGAAGTAGTTATCAGCCTCAACCAGCTTAACTGGTGGATGATTTGATCACAAGGACGCCAGGTGGAAGAGACCATGCGTAGTGCATACCTGATTCCGCACACCTAAGTTGGCTGCATAAATGTTCTGCTCCATTGAAAGAGTGATACAATTGTAAATCCTGTAGTAAAACTGGGCCGTGACTGCACAATAGCTGTATGGATGATTCACAGGATGGGACAAATGGAAATCTCAGCTACGGTGCTGTAACTATTGTGCCCTGTAGTTGAATACTTAATAGGAGTCTATCCGGCTCCCATCTCTCAATCTCCTCCCTTATCGCTTTCCCAGCCAACAATGTGCCATATTTCTCTCCCTCAATCCCATGATACCAGCCTCTTATTGGTTTTACTGTATACACAGCGGCAGAGGTAGCAGCTACTCTAGCTGAATGTTAACAACAATGGCGATGGGGCGAATTGTGTGGCTTTATCTTCTTAGGGCCTCCCACTCTCCCTTCCTCTCTCCCCTTCTCTCCACCCTCCTTTAAGTTCTTAGTTTTTGCTTCTTTCTTACGTCTGTCTGTTTGTCTGTCTTTTCCCCATTTTCCTCTTCTCTCTCCCTTTCCCCACTTTTTACACTCTTTTTTTCACTCATTCATCTGTCCCAGTCTCAATACATTCATCTCTCTCTCTCTCTCTCTCTCTCTCTGTCTCTGTCTCTGTCTCTGTCTCTCTCTGTCTCTCTCTTCCCTCATCCCTGCAGAGATGCTGTACTGTAGCTAGCTATATTCTTATGGGTCACACTAATACTTAATACTCTTATCTTCCCACCCTCTCTGCATTAGTTTATTGAATCTTCCAGAGCAGTTTAGAAAGCATGGTGTGGGGCGGTCCGTTATTCCTTTGCATTGATTTCTATGTGAGTCGGTGTGGTAAGAAGCTAATAGTCCCTGACAAATCACAGCTCCCATTTCCTCGCTCTCTACAAGGCCTTTTCAACAGCCGCCAATGGAACCACAGTCCTCTTGGAGGTGCAGAAATGGTGTCAAAGCCTAACAAAGGCAGTTGTAAAACGAAGGAAAAAACTGACTGCTGAGAAAAAGAAATAAATATTTTGGAGTCTGCATATAAATATTCCATTAACTTTACCCGGCTCTATAACAGTGTGTTTATGCGTTCAGTGCCCTGAATTTGAAATGAAATTATTGCAAGGGGGAGAAAAAAAGTAGCCGTTTCCTTCTTCCAATTTTTCCCTCTTCCTTTTTTTGCCCTTCTCCTTATCAAGGGTGACACTAATCCAATTTCGACTTGGCTTGTGACAGCTCTAGCATGGTTTTGTATACTGATTCCCCCCTCCCTGTTCATTCGGTTCATTCACACACACACACAGTATTGTTAGTATTAGTATTACGATTTCCCCATTGCCCTATCTGAATGACTGAATTAATAAATTACATTGTATTTTATTTTCAAATGGCGAGTTGTCAATAGCGGTCGACCGATTTATGATTTTTCAACGCCAATACCGATTATTGGAGGACAAAAAAAGTCGGTACCGATTAATCGGCCGATTTTTATTTTATTTGTAATAAGGACAATTACAACAATACTGAATGAACACTTATTTTAACTTAATATAATACATCAATTAAAATCCATTTAGACCCAAATAAATAATGAAACATGTTAAATTTGGTTTAAATAATGCAAAAACAAAATGTTTGAGAAGAATGTAAAAGTGCAATATGTGCCATGTAAAAAAGTTAACGAACCAGGAACACATCGACAACAGCCACCCTCGAAGCAGCGTTACCCATGCAGAGCAAGGGGAACAACTACTCCAAGTCTCAGAGCAAGTGACGTTTGAAACGCTATTAGTGCACACCCCGCTAACTAGCTAAGCCATTTCACATTGGTTACACCAGCTTAATCTCGGGAGTTGATAGGCTTGAAGTCATAAACAGCTCAATGCTTAAAGCATTGCGAAGAGCTGCTGGCAAAACGCACTAAAGTGCTCTTTGAATGAATGCTTACGAGCCTGCTGCTGCCTACCATCGCTCAGTCAGACTGCTCTATCAAATATCAAATCATCATTATAACATAATAACACACAAATATGAGCCTTTGGTCATTTATATGGTCGAATCCGGAAACTATCATTTCGAAAACAAAACGTTCATTATTTCAGTGAAATACGGAACCATTCGGTATTTTATCTAACGGGTGGCATCCCTAAGTCTAAATATTCCTGTTACATTGTACAACCTTCAATGTTATTGTCACACCCTGACCATAGTTTATTTGTATGTTTCTATGTTTTGGTTGGTCAGGGTGTGATCTGAGTGGGCATTCTATGTTGGATGTCTTGTTTGTCTATTTCTATGTCTGGCCTGATATGGTTCTCAATCAGAGGCAGGTGTTAGTCATTGTCTCTGATTGGGAACCATATTTAGGTAGCCTGGGTTTCACTGTGTGTTTGTGGGTGATTGTTCCCGTCTCTGTGTTTGTTGCATCAGATAGGGCTGTTTCGGTTTTCCACGTTTGTTGTTTTGTATTGTTCATGTTTCATCTTCATTAAAGATGTATCTAACTAACCACGCTGCATTTTGGTCCGATCCTTGTTCCGCCTCTTCGTCAGAGGAGGAGTTGGAAGAAACCCATTACAGAATCACCCACCACAACAGGACCAAGCGGCGTGGTGACAAGCAGCGGCAGCAGGAGCAGCGATCACAGGACTTCTGGACTTGGGAGGAGATATTGGACGGAAAAGGACCCTGGGCACAGCCTGGAGAATATCGCCGTCCCGAGGAAGACCTGGAGGCGGTGAAAGCGGAGAGGCGCTGGTTTGAAGAGGCAGCACGGCGACGCGGTAGGAAGCCGGGAGTCAGCCCCAAAAAATTCTTGGGGGGCTCACAGGGAGTATGACGACGCTAGGTAGGAGACCTGCGCCAACTTCCTGTGGTTACTGGAGGGCTGGAGAGACCGGGCAGGCACCGTGTTATGCTGTGGTGCGCACGGTGTCTCCAGTGCGGGTGCATAGCCCGGTGCGTTCTATTCCAGCACCGCGTATCGGCCGGGCTAGATTGAGCGTCGAGCCAAATGCCATGAAGCCGGCTCTACGCATCTGGTCCCCAGTGCGTCTCCTTGGGCCGGCTTACATGGCACCAGCCTTACGCTCGGTATCCCCGTTTCGCCTGCATAGCCCAGTGCGGGCTATTCCACCATGCCGCACTGGCAGAGCGACCGGGAGTATTCAACCAGGTAAGGTTGGGCAGGCTCGGTGCTCAAGAGCTCCAGTGCGCCTGCACGGTCCAGTCTACCCAGTACCACCTCCACACCCCAGCTCTCCGGTGGCAGCTCCCCGCACCAGGCTTCCTGTGCGTGTCCTCGGCTCAGTATCACCAGTGCCAGCACCATGCATCAGGCCTACTGTGCGCCTCGCCTCTCCAGCGCTGCCGGAGCCTTCCTCCTCTCCTGTGCTGCCGGAGTCTCCCGCCTGTTTGGCGCTGCCGGAGCCTTCCGTCTCTACAGCGTTGCCGGAGTCTCCTGCCCGTTTAGCGCAGCCGGAGCTGCCAGTCTGCATGGAGCAGCCAGAGATGTCAGTCTGCATGGAGCAGCCAGAGCTGCTAGTCTGCATGGAGCAGCCAGAGCTGCCAGTCTGCAAGAAGCCGCCAGAGCCGCCAGTCAGCATGGAGCAGCCAGAGCCGCCAGTCAGCATGAAGCAGCCAGAGCTGTCAGTCAGCATGGAGCAGCCAGAGCCGTCAGGCACCGTCAACCAGACTCTTCCAGATCTGCCAGTCAACAGACTCTTCCAGATCTGCCAGACAACCAGACTCTTCCAGATATGCCAGTCAGCCAGACTCTTCCGGATCTGCCAGTCTCTTTCAGATCTGCCAGTCAGCCAGACTCTTCCGGATCTGCCAGTCAGTCAGACTCTTCCGGATCTGCCAGTCAGCCAGACCCTTCCGGATATGCCAGTCAGCCAGACTCTTCCGGATCTGCCAGACTCTTCCGGATCTGCCAGTCAGCCAGTCACTTCCGGATCTGCCAGTCAGCCAGACACTTCCGGATCTGCCAGTCAGCCAGTCACTTCCGGATCTGCCAGTCAGCCAGACTCTTCCGGATCTGCCAGTCTCTTCCAGATCTGCCAGTCAGCCAGACACTTCCGGATCTGCCAGTCAGCCAGACTCTTCCGGATCTGCCAGTCAGCCAGACTCTTCAGGATCTGCCTGTCAGCCAGACTCTTCCGGATCTGACAGTCAGCCAGACTCTTCCGGATCTGACAGTCAGCCAGACTCTTCCGGATCTGACAGTCAGCCAGACTCTTCCGGATCTGACAGTCAGCCAGACTCTTCCGGATCTGACAGTCAGCCAGACTCTTCCGGATCTGACAGTCAGCCAGACTCTTCCGGATCTGACAGTCAGCCAGACTCTTCCGGATCTGACAGTCAGCCATATTCTTCCGGATCTGCCAGTCAGCCAGACTCTTCCAGATTCGTCAGTCAGCCAGGATCTGCCAGAACTGCCAGCCAGCCGGGATCTGCTGGATTCAACTGCCTGGCTGAGCTTCCTCTCGGTACTGGGCTTCCTCTCGGTACTGGGCTTCCCCTCTGTCCCGAGCTGCCCCTCTGTCCCGAGCTGCCCCTCTGTCCCGAGCTGCCCCTCTGTCCCGAGCTGCCCCTCTGTCCCGAGCTGCCCCTCTGTCCCGAGCTGCCCCTCTGTCCCGAGCTGCCCCTCTGTCCCGTGTTATTTAGTAGGGTTGCTGTGGCTAGGAGGTCACGGAAGCGGACAAGGTGGGGGAGGACTACGGTGAAGTGGGGGCCACGTCCAGCACCGGAGCCGCCACTGCGGACAGATGCCCACCCAGACCCTCCCCGATAGGTTCAGGTTTTGCGGCCGGAGTCCGCAACTTGGGGGGGTACTGTCACACCCTGACCATAGTTTATTTGTATGTTTCTATGTTTGGTTGGTCAGGGTGTGATCTGAGTGGGCATTCTATGTTGGATGTCTTGTTTGTCTAGTTCTATGTCTGGCCTGATATGGTTCTCAATCAGAGGCAGGTGTTAGTCATTGTCTCTGATTGGGAACCATATTTAGGTAGCCTGGGTTTCACTGTGTGTTTGTGGGTGATTGTTCCTGTCTCTGTGTTTGTTGCATCAGATAGGGCTGTTTCGGTTTTCCACGTTTGTTGTTTTGTATTGTTCATGTTTCATCTTCATTAAAGATGTATCTAACTAACCACGCTGCATTTTGGTCCGATCCTTGTTCCACCTCTTCGTCAGAGGAGGAGTTGGAAGAAACCCGTTACAGTTATGTCATAATTACGTAAAATTCTGGCAAATTAGTTCGCAATGAGCCAGGCTGCCCAAACTGTTGCATATAGCCTGACTCTGCATGCAATGAACGCTAGAGAAGTGATACAATTTCACCTGATTAATATTGCCTGCTAACCTGGATTTATTTTAGCTAAATATGCAGGTTTAAAAATATATAATTCTGTGTATTGATTTTAAGAAAGGCATTGGTGTTTATGGTTAGGTACAGTCGTGCAACGTTTTTTTTTTGCAAATGCACTTTTGTTAAATCATCCCCCTGCGTTGCATCGATTATATGCAGTGTTTTCTGCAGTGCGCACCGCATAAAGAGTGAACAAATAAATCAATACACATTAGTAAATAAGGTTATCCAAGCAGTAATTATATCCATAGAGCAGTAAAATATATAGTATACAGTACCAGTCAAAAGTTTGAACATATCTCCTCATTCCAAGGTTTTTCTTTATTTTTGCAATTTTCTACATTGCAAAACAATGAAATAACACATATGAAGTCTTGTAGTAACCAAAAAAGTGTTAAACAAATCAAAATATATTTTATATTTGAGATTCTTCAAAGTAATTGCCTTTGACAGCGTTGCACACTCTTGGCACTTCAGCAAATGCTGAACTGGGCAGTTATTGTGCTATTAATCTAGTACTTTTAATGACTTATCCATAATGACAAAGACTGGAAAAACAGTCCAAACTGTGCAAAGCTGATAATGCCCCTTCCTCACTCTCACCACTTTCCACAGCAGTGAACCATAATCTCCCATTCGTCTTCCTTTATATCTGATGGGAATCATTTCCCCATGTTCCAATCCATTCCCTGTCCGGTAACGCCTGTGGGTTAGCATCAGAGAGTGGAAGCAGCTAAATAGAGACAAGGTCAGCTAGTCTTTGTTAGGATTCTCCTGAGAATAGGGTGCACAGAGAGAACACATTAGAACGATGGCAGACACAGATCACTGGGAAACAAAATTGAACACATAATCCCCACTGTATGGGAGATAATTGCATCAGAAAGCAATAATCTGAGAGGAGGTCGTGGTGAAGCGACAGGCACGGTGCGTGTGTGTTTGTGAGGTGTTTGATCAGCTCAGTCTTTCTCACTTGAGAGGCTTATCTGTGTGAAGGCATGCGAAGGAATGGTGTCGCTGTGTGTGTGTGTGTGTGTGTGTTTGATTGAGTATGTGAGGCAAAAGCCCACCACTGCTGAATCCGCTTTATCAGCATTGAGTGTGTGTAAAAGAGAATGTCTGCTGCATGCCTGTCGCTTTGCTTGCCGCATCTGTGTCTGTGTGTGTGTCTGTCATAAATCATTTACACAACAACACCATTACCATATTTTTAAGATAAAGTGTGAAATGTGATTTATGCACTGTGTGTGGTTGTTTTCAGTCACTTTCATAGTGAATCAATCGTATAGCACCACCTTTTTGCTCCTACTCATATTCAACACTCCTCCCCGCTGCCCCCACCTGGGGTGGCAGGTAGCCTAGGGGTTAGAACGTTGGACTAGCAGCCGAAAGGTTGCAAGATCAAATCCCTGAGCTGACAAGGTAAAAATATGTTGTTCTGAATAAGGCAGTTAACCCACTGTTCCTAGGCCATCATTGAAAATTTGAATTTGTTCTTAACTGACTTGCTTAGTTAAATTTAAAATCCCAGAATTAATTGTTCACCATGTTTAATTGAAGCCAAATTAATATATTGTCACTACCATTTTACCATTTGATCTAATATAGATAGTGGATTGTAAAACTTTTTCTTCTCAATGATTGATAGTAGTACTGAACTTTGGCCCCAGTTAATCCACTGCAACTCTTCTCCTCAGCCCAGCAGCACTTCTGTCTGTGGTGAGTTAATGATGCTCCTCTGCTGGAGACTACTGCACCATTCTGTCCTTCTGGAAGGGCCCAATGTCCCTCTAATCCCACTCAAAGTCTTTCCTCTCGATTGGAGCCTCAGCCTAGTACTGGACAGACCTTCAAAATTATTATACTGTCTTGGCTCGGTCAGCCATTTTGAATGCAATTAATTAACATAGAAGTATTTATAAAATGTTCTGTTATGTTTTCTATGAGCTTGCAGGTGACACATAGAGGGTTTATTGTAATGCCTGATTATGGTCATGGCTGTAAATACCTATTGTTCCTGCGTACAACAGCCTTTATGTCTGTGTCGCAATATAAGTAATAGTTTGAATCAGAGGAACAAAAATGTATTCTGTGTCATCTCTTTTTAGATTATTTTGTCTGGCTGTGTGTGTGTGTGTGCCACTGCTTGCATGTGAGTGTGTTTTAATTGTGGATCCCTAGACATGTCTCAATGTGGTTAAGCTTGGGCTGCCTTTATGGAAAATCTATGCCAAATTTTGGGACTTTGCAGGATCTCCACACAATATGGGGAAATGGAAACCAGACTGTTGGCCCCTTATGTAGAACGGACTTATGAGGTGTCTGCCAAAATGGCCGCCTATATGATTGATTGGCCCAGCACTAATCCTCTTGCTTCTGTTTGGTTCTGTTTGGCCTGCTGGAATCTTTATGGGCTCAATGCTAATGCATTCTTGTAATGAAGCCACCAAATCCTCTTTTTATTCAATTGTTCACAGTAAAAAAAAAAAAAAAGAACTTCAGGTTAGTTATAGTATACACGAAAAACGACACGATAAAAGTAAACATTTATATTGCAGATTAGTTTAATATACACACTTTATTTGATAATTGTAGGTAGGTAGCATACATTGTGAGTGGTACACAGTGGTGTGCAGACCGTGAGCCCCGGTTATGAGTTGTGTTGCGGTAGGAACAACACAGACCCAGGGGAGGATGAGGGGGCTCTGTGTGTGGAACAGGAACACACACTGGCTTCAGGACATTTACAGGAGGATCTAGAGCTGTGCCTCACACTGATACCATCCTATTCTCTGTTGCTTTTTTATTCTGGTAGATATGCTGTGCTATAAAATCTGTGGTTGTTATAAAGATTTAGCATGGCTCAGTTAAGGATAGATGTCAATTGTCTGGGAATGGTGGTTATCTCTTCATTCTGGATTGGATTTAGTTGTCTATTTCTAAATTCAGCCTTTGCTTAAAAGAAAAATAAACAGTCATTAACTTTATGGTTTATAAACATCTCGCCGATACCGACAACTACTCAAAAGGAAAGAGAGCAATAGAAAAGCTCAGTAAGTTGAATACCACTTAACATGGTTTATTTTCTGTCATTTCCATGTCATGTAATCAAAACCTATTGTTGAGTTTTCTGTTATCCTTGGTTCTGGGCTTCAGGCTGCATCCAGGCTCCTCTCCTCCCTCCTCCTCTAGGCAGCCATGTTATTTGTCTGTTACATAATCACCATTATTATTCCTGAGAAGAACACTAAGCTTAAGACCAATTACATAATCACACAGAGATTGCAGTCTGCCAACTATATTTGGGAAGGGATTGTTAGCCAGAGAAGGTGGGAACTCAATCGATTCATTCAAGTGTGTTTAGTTTAGTGAGAGCTGTGCTGCCACAGGAAACGGCCTCTCATTTAGTCAGTAAAACCTCTCATTTGTTTAGTGAAAGACGCTCTCTTCTCTTCCCAGCGACCACCCAGCCCAGAGTAATTCTGTCACCCACAGAAGGAGATTACCATAAAACCCTGACCCTCCCTCCCCGCGCACGGCCCAAACCAACACCCCAGCAGGGGAGGGTGGAGAGGCGGAAACTGCATTTCCACAGCTATTGTCTTCCTGAATGCTGGGTGGTGAGATAAACCAACTCTGGCGGGGTGTGCTTTCCTCCATGCCACCCGTGCCAGATGCTGCGGTCTGCCAAGGCATCCACGTGCCACCCTGCCAGTGCCAGCTTGACACAACCATCTGTGTGTGGACTCAGCAGTCTCTTTTTCCAGTCCATTTACATTCGTATCTACCCCTATTCCACCCTCAGGGAGAGAGTCAATGTGTTTAGGGTCCAAGAGCCCGCCTAAGGAATGCTGTAAAGGAGATTGCTGCTCAGCATTTTGTAATTCCCACTCTTCTCCACCCATCGCTCTGTATTCTGTTAACATTGCTTAAGCATCTCATCAGCCTGGGAGGACATTGGCAGAAAGGAGGTGGGCAAATCTCCCTGGCTGCATTGTCATCGCCACACACAGACAGCAGAAAGGACAGAGTTGGGAGGGAACACTGTTCAGGATGCTCAGCAGAACGTCTAGGGCTTTACCTGTTATCACTCTGCTATCAGAATCATCTGAAGCCAAGGCAGGCTACATTTCTCCACCGCCAAGCTAGATTACATTTCTGAAAGCACTATAAATGGACCTATTGCATTCTGACCAAAGAGAAAATGTATCTGTATAACAGCAGGCTTTTCTTATTTTCTCTCGCTCTCTTTCTGTCTCATTCTCTAGAGAGTGAGGTACATTTGAACAAGCCTGGTGACAATAGACGATAAAAAATAGAATGAGTTTGGGTCAGAAGACTGTCTCTGAGATAGATGGCTGCATCGGTAAAGGATAGTCTAGACTGGGGATTCTTCAGAACCTGGACAGCCTGGAAGTAAACCCCAATCCTCCTAAATGGTAGGCCTACATAACAGAAAGATAATTCTCTTTCATTTCAAATGAGGGTCAAATTAAGAATCGACGAAGGGTTTATGAATGGTTTATGTAGCCTTTATAAAATATACTATGCTTACAGTGTGACAGCAATAGGCAGTCCACTCTGTTTTAAAGGTCATAGGTGTCTATATTAGCCATGGTCTTTTGAGTGTATCTATGTTTTAGGCCCATTCATAATAGCTAATGCAACACTTGCATTCATTCCAATGCATCAGGAATACAGTCCAATACACATAATGCAAACCTATGCACCATAATACAATACAATTATTTCCCTCTCTCCCACTTTCTTAAAGCAATTAACTTCACTTAAAATGTTGTTTAAAAAAATAAGAATCACATAGCTTGTGTGCCCCAGAGGCCTCTGTTTAATATTTCATCCACAGCTGGGAAAGTCATTAGATGAGATTTCTCTCATATTATTTCAAGCTTTTATCTGACCCTGAATGGAATAACTTATCGAAAATGAATCTTTAGGGTGACATTTCTATAACATATTGATATTTTAGATACATTTAATGTTATTTCCCCTCGACTCTCACACGAAAACTGACAAGTGAAATGATGAACTAAGATGGTTTGACATATCAACGGTGCAGATATTTGAATAACCCAGGAGTAATACACTGTGATTGATATATAATGCAATAGCAATATGGTATTGTGAATAAATCCTTTATTTCTTTCTCCTTCTTATTCCTTGGTGTTGTTTTCTACCTGGGAAACAGAGGCTGTTGCCTGTTATATGGTAAAAGTGATCCTAAATCAAATCACAGAGTTTAGGCAGTAACATTGTGTAATGTTCCAACATCTCTCTCTCTCTCTCTCTCTCTCTCTCTCTCTCTCTCTCACACACATTTCTCACCATTTAGAGTTGTAGTATCGATTCCCATATAAACAGAACGAGGCTCTTCTTCCCATGGTGCAGTTTCAACTTAACTCATAAATCAATAAATCGATACACTCCGATGAGGCTGCTCGCAGAAACACTCCCCAAATTGATATCCAATGTAGGCTAAATGAACAAGCATTAACCCTACCTTTTCTCTCTCTCTCCTGAGATGATTCGCTTATACTGAGAACCAGACTTCAGTGAATGCATCTACATGGATATTTTCTTTTTAAATTCTTGTTCGTTTGGGTTCATAATTCAGTTCAAAGTCTTCCTTCAAGGTTTCACTATATTGCCACTCATTGTCCTGGAGATATTTTCAGGCCAGATATACCATAGAAGTCATCTGGTGCATATTTGACGCCAAGTGAGATTCGGGGTATTGCACTGCAATTCCGATGCTTATTTAGGTTATGTTTTAGGCCCAGTCTCATTCTGAATTAAATAGATGGATTGTATGCCTTATTCACAGTCTGATATCTATTGTCTCCTTACTTATGGAGTCCTCATCCCTGAAAATACGTGCATAGTATATTGTTTTCATCAATGGGAATACAGGCATTATACAGACACGCTAAGAAGAACGTGTACAATACTTCCTCACTGACCTTTGTCAGTTTTGGGGAAATTATTTTTCATTTACTTTGAAAGGATATCAACTGCCGAAAGATACCATCAAAGCTCCCTCTTACCACCATGGAGCCCAGTGCCGCAGAATAGAAAAGAGAAGATGCTGCTGAGGTATCCAGGCCCAGTGGCCTTGTAGCCTGGCCTAGGAGGCTCCGTAAAGGGAGAGGAAACAGTAACTAGCTGGTCTGACCACCATCTATTGTTAAACACGAGATCAAGGCTGCAGGAGGGTCGAGGTCTGAGGGGCTTTTCAGAGCCTTAGGGGGATGCACAGTTCACTGAACTGTGTTGGAGGTATACCATAAAGCGGGAAGGATGGAATACTTGTACATTCTCTTCCTACAAGGTTGTGTGACTCACATGATGGCAGTTTGTTGCAGCGAGACGATTTTCTACTTCGGGACCTCTTAGCTAGGTCAAAAGAGCAGCAGACTGAGGCCATTTTTAAAGCCGCGGAGGTGTGTTGGCAGCACCAATATACCTTTATTCTCTGTGCCTTAAGCTAAGAGGAAGATAACATTCTCTTATTTTGTGCATTGATTTGTTTGCTCTGTAAAAGAGGACCTGCACGTTTAAGCAGGAGATTTGTTCTTCACAATATTTGGTATTCAGATTTTAGTCAAGTCCGTGGGCTCACCTTAAGAAGCCAGGGCTTTGTGCTATGGAGAAGGGCGGGGTCTTGAACTGTATAGTATTACGTTGTGGCATAAATACAACGACAAAGAACGACACCCGCTCTGCTCCTGAGTGTAAAGCATTGGCTGAGAGAGCACTACAAACTACAGTGGCTTACGAAAGTATTCACCCCCTTGGCATTTTTCCTATTTTGTTGCCTTACAACCTGGAATTAAAATAGATTTATTGGGGGGGGTTTATCATTTGATTTACACAACATGCCTACAACTTTGTAGATGCACATTTTCTTTTATTGTGAAACAAATAACAAATAAGACAACTTGAGCGTGCATAACTATTCACCCCCCCAAAGTCAATACTTTGTAGAGCCACCTTTTGCAGCAATTATAGCTGCAAGTCTCTTGGGGTAAGTCTCTATAAGCTTGGCACATCTAGCCACTGGGATTTTTGCCCATTCTTCAATGCAAAACTGCTCCAGCTCCTTCAAGTTGGATGGGTTCCGCTGGTGTATAGCAATCTTTAAGTCATACCACAGATTCTCAATTGGATTGAGGTCTGGGCTTGACTAGGCCATTCCATGACATTTAAATGTTTCCCCTTAAACCATTTGAGTGTTGCTTTATCAGTATGCTTAGGGTCATTGTCCTGCTGGAAGGTGAACCTCTGTCCCAGTCTCAAATCTCTGGAAGACTGAAATAGGTTTCCCTCAGGAATTTCCATGTATTTAGCGCCATCCATCATTTCTTCAATTCTGACCAGATTCTCAGTCCCTGCCGATGAAAAACATGGATTGTCTTCTCAGGGTGATGAGAGGTGCTGGGTTTGCGGTTGGGTTTCCTTGATGGCCAAATAGCTAAATTTTAGTCTCATCTGACCAGAGTACCTTCTTCCATATGTTTGGGGAGTCTCCCACATGCCTTTTGGCGAACACCAAACGTGTTTGCATATTTGTTTCTTAAGCAATGTATTTTTTTCTGGACATTCTTCCGTAAAGCCCAGCTCTGTGGCGTATACGAATTAAAGTGGTGCTATGGACAGATACTCCAATCTCTGCTGTGGAGCTTTGCAGCTCCTTCAGGGTTATCTTTGGTCTCTTTGTTGCCCTCCTTGCCTGGTCTGTGAGTTTTGGTGTGCTGCCCTCTCTCAGCAGGTTTGTTGTGGTGTCATATTCTTTAATAATGGATTCAATGGTGCTCCGTGGGATGTTCAAAGTTTGGGATATTTTTTTATAACCCAACCCTGATCTGTACTTCTCCACAGCTTTGTCCCTGACTTGTTTGGAGAGCTCCTTGGTCTTGGAGAGCTCCCTGGTGCCCCTTGCTTGGTGGTGCCCCTTGCTTGGTGGTGCCCCTTGCTTGGTGGTGTTGCAGACGCTGGGACCTTTCAGAACAGGTGTGTATATATACTGAGATCATGTGACACTTAAATAAAGTCCACATGTGTGCAATCTAACTAATTATGTGACTTCTGAAGGTAATTGATTGAACACAATCTTATTTAGGGGCTTCATAGCAAAGGGGGTGAGTACATATGAACGCACCAATTTTCCGTTGTTGTTTTTTTAAATCTCTTGAAACAAGTTATTTATTTCACTTCACTAATTTGGACTATTTTGTGTATGTCCATTACATGAAATCAAAATCCATTTAAATTACAGGTTGTAATGCAAAAAATAGGAAAAACACCAAGGGGGGTGAATACTTTTGCAAGGCACTGTACCCTATTTAAAAAGCCACAGGCAACAGCTTGAGGTTTGGCTTATGTGCATTCAATTTTGAATACCAGATTTGGGGTCTAATCCACATTTGTGGCATGGAAACAGCAATGATGGAAATGATTCCAGGGATGGGACTTAACAATAAAGGGTAGAGCAGTAGCAACCAAAAAGTTTAGGTTGAAAAAATATATCAGTTCATTATGTAAATTGTTACGGAGACCAGTATCCTGTGTCTGTATCCTGTGTGTGTGTGTGTGTTTTTTTTCTCTCCTTCTCCCCTCACAGGTGAAAATCATCACTCCCCAATCAGTCAACAATCAATCAGAAGACACACCTCCTCCTGTTTCCTACCCAATCACAGTTCCTTTCCCTTGGTTTAAAAACCCTGTCAGTTGTTTGTTCTTGAGCTCAATATCTCTGTAAATGCCATCTCTGTTTCACTCTCTGTTTCACTCTCTGTTTCACTCTCTCTTTGTGTATTAACCTCTCTTTTGTTTGAGCACCTCCATAGCACTTTGTCCTCACCTGTCAGTATTGTTTTGGTTATGGTGTTTGTTTGATTGCTGGTGGGAACAGGGGAAACCAAGACAAGTCGCCCATGGGCATACACTACCCGTAGGTAGACTTTGTTAAATACACTAGTTATACACTAAATACACTAAATATACTAGTTAGAACTGGGCGGACCACCCACTGTATTTTTGGTTAGTTAGTTAGCTGTTGTTAAAGTAGGCTAGTCTAGCTTAGGGGTGTTTTTGAATACTTATTGTTTCTTTCCTTGGGTCCAGCTCAGCCCCCCCCCCCCCCACCATTACCGTGTGTTTGTGTTTTCAAATAAACCCTGAGTTTGACGGTAGATTTCAGTTGTCCTGGTTATTTCGTTCTCACTTTTGCTTTGTCACAATTAGAATTTGCATGAGTTATGTTACGGGTCTCATTACCACACAGCCCCCCCCCCTAGCCTGTCGGGCCAAAAGGGATTCGTAACATAAATGTTTGGCAATACGTAATGTGGCAGCGTTTTACATGCACATAAAAATCTGGCCAACATCTGTCTTTGCCTTTGTCTTAAACAAATGCCTGTTGTCTGTGACTCGCCAGCAAAAGATTAATTCACATTTTGATATGTTCTTTACCATTGTTTATACCACCCATTTAACAGGCAAATATTTCCATTTTGGGAGTGGTTTGAGCAATGCACATTTTTTTAAATATTAGCCGGAGGAAGACTGCCAAATCCTTATAGAGGACACGGCCTTGTGTTTATAAGCATTTTTAATAGCAAAACATTTGTTTTGGCTGCTATGAAAGCCAGTCATTATAATATCCTGGACCTAGACATACAGGTAGACAACGCAAAAGATGGCCTGCTTGACTATAACCTTTAAGCTCTCCTTGATGTCGTCACTGGATCGATAAAGTAATGGAAACCACTAGAAACACAAGGGCAAAGAGTCATTGACTACCTGACTGTGTGACCTTTCGAAAGAAATCCTGAAGAATGTCTGAGTTTGAAAAGACGACATTCACTTCTGTACAGTGGTATACTTTAGCTTTCACTTGTTTCCTACACTAGACATGAGGTAACACTAGAAGAGGTTTGGCTTGAAGTACATTGACACAAAGTACTCTGTAATAGTCCTCTATGGATCCTTATGACACCTCCTTTTCTAAATGGTCTTGTTTACCTGCCGGGGGTCTTGTTAGGTAGTCTGGTGTTATTAATATTGGATGGAGCATGATGGCGGTAACCTTTAAGACATCCCACAGCTACAATACCCCTTGGTGACCTTTCTACAGACACCTGGACACACACCGCTTCACTGGCTTATCTTACCTCCTGCTCAACAAAGTAGTAGCCTATAGAAACAGATTCGGAAGAATGAAAGACATATGCAGTCATTCCCTCCATTGATCAAACTTTCTTCCAAAAAAGCATGTAATTTCTCAGTACAATACGAATGAAAAACATGATTTGTAATTGGCATCGTCCTCTGCCAAACCCTTGAATTTCCTCCATTTATGCAGTATTGGGAGAAAAACAAGAATACAGGCCCTGGACAGCAATTGAGGATGGTGGTTAATGATTTTATAACACCATTCACCCCTGCTGCCGATATACTGGGGATTGGCAGGATTGTTCATTGTGGGGTTAGAGAACGGATGTGTTTGTGGCCACTGGCCACTCTGCCATCGATCTTTAGGCATCAGATAAGGAAGCCCAATGACAAGCTGTTAACCTCAAACTGTTGGAGAATGAATCCCTTTCATCTCATCCCATTCCCTCCGCTGCTCTGCTCCCTCCCAGGCAGCCTAACCAACCCCTGCAAGGACGAGGGAAGTTAGATACCGCTAGATGCACATTCATCCTTCCTACCCTGTGCCCCATCTCATGATTTGTAACAGCAAGAGTTGTGTGGTAACTTAAGTTGTTGCCGATACCCATCATGCTGTTTCAAATTTTCCCTGTTGTGATGATAAACTATATCTCTATAGTTGGGTAATGCATTCGAGGTTGGGAGAGTGCTCCCAAGGTGTGCTATTAGGGTCAAACGATATTGAAGAGTATGCTTCTGGATACTGATGTATTTTTGTTGTTAGGCTGAATTGTTATAGAAATCCTTTCAATAAAGATTTCTTTGGAACATTTGAATGAAAATTGAATTATTTGAAATCATATAGGCTCATTGGAAGATAACTGTATTGCAGCTTGATTGGCTACATCAAGGGATCTTAATGTCTATTCTGCCAGCGCCACTGCCGCTGTCTATTCTGCTCTCAGATTGCTCTTGGGTCACTACAGCTATAATGGCTTTGCAAGACTTCCAAGACCGATAACTAACCTCCACAGTAAACAAAGACTGCTCGAATTGAAGTCGCCCAATAATATGGATTTTGAACGTTGTTGTATGTGAAAGGAAATGCTTCCAAAACGGCATAATTTATAGATTCAGTAAGTGTATCATTATCTCTGCAAGGTTTAGTGGGTAGGATTGGAAAATGCTTTCCCACCCTTGAAGAAGTTATTGAATTATGAGCACAAACTGTGCATCAAAGTCTGTGAAATTACATTTTCTGTTGTGCATGCACACTGTGACAAATAATGCATTGTATTTATCATATTTTCCTGCACTGCATGGAATTATGTTGTCCTTTGTATTTTTCAGTAAGACGTATGAAGGTGTGAGGAACCAATCAGAACATTCAAATGAGAAGGTTTACTGTTCATGGTTAATGGCTTAAGACAGCTTACAAAAAGGCTGTTTTTAGCTCAGTTCTCTATGCTCTTAGTCAGAAGCGAAGTCTTGACAGCTACATTGCAATTATCTACACTAAAGCATAAATGTAGCTACATTCTCCATAATCATCTTGGATCAAAGGATATTTTTTACCTGAAGAAACCAGCCTTTGCAAAACATATACAGTATTGTGTAAACAGTTGGAAACTCCCCATAGTTAGGCTATAGAAGCAACAGTCTCTTCATCTGATGGAGGCTGGGCAGATGGCCAAACATGAACTTTAATTCAACCAAGCATCATGTTTTTATTTTCATTACGAGCTCGTATTGCTCTTCCTCGCCTTCAAACCTGATTCAAGGCAGCAAGTTTACAGCGTTACTTATTATTTTCTGGGCAGCATGGCTGGGATAGCATGGCTGGGATAGCATGGCTGGGATAGCATGGCTGGGATAGCATGGCTGGGATAGCATGGCTGGGATAGCATGGCTGGGATAGCATGGCTGGGATAGCATGGCTGGGATAGCATGGCTGGGATAGCATGGTTGGGATAGCATGGCTGGGATAGCATGGCTGGGATAGCATGGCTGGGATAGCATGGTTGGGATAGCATGGCTGGGATAGCATGGCTGGGATAGCATGGCTGGGATAGCATGGCTGGGATAGCATGGTTGGGATAGCATGGCTGGGATTAATCAACCAATTAATTCATTTTATGCTACATAAAGATAAAATACATAAATACAAAAAATCCAATCGGTTGGTTAGATTTTTTTGTACCTTTTACTGAAATGGTTGTTTCAGTTTAAATAGTTTAGGTAGTCTTTGCTATCAAGTTTCCTAACCCTGGATATCATTCTGAATGCAGGTACATACACATTTCAACTGTTGGATGGTCTAACTCTGGCTAGATTCCAATATGAGTTACACAACACTTTGCAAGCCATCATAATGTGACATGTGGGCCTGATGTGGCCTGTAAACCAGGAGTTTCCTAACACCACTGTGTTAGGATAAAACTAAGCCATCAAAGTAAGGCCTCATGATATACACTGACTGTACAAAACATTAGGAACACCTTCTCTTTCCATGACAGACTAACCAGGTGAATCCAGGTGAAAGCTATGATCCCTTATTGATGTCACTTGATAAATCTACTTCAATCAGTGGAGATGAAGGAGAGAAGACAGGTTAAATAAGAATTGTTATGCCTTGAGACAATTGGGACATGGATTGTGTATGTGTGCCATTCAGAGGGTGAATGGGCAAGACAAAAGATTTAAGTGCCTTTGAACGGGGTATGGTAGAAGGTGCCAGGCATGCACACCTGTTTGATTGATTTGATTGTAACGCTTCAGGGTTTTTCACGCTCAACAGTTTCCCGTGTGGGAAGCATTGGAGTCAGCAAGGCCAGCATCCTTGTGGAACATTTGACACCTTGTAGAGTCCTTGCCCCAAATAATTGAGGCTGTTCTGAGGACAAAGTGGGGTGCAACTCAATATTAGTGTTCCTAAGGTTTTGTACACTCAGTGAATGTATTGTATTGTCATTAGTGATGGGTTGTTCTCAAACAAACCGCTCTTTTTGAACAGATCTTTTTGGTTAACTATGGGAACCGGATCGCAAGCTCCTTGATTTGTAAGTTACAGATAAGCAGATAAGTTACAAAATAATTCTGTAGCGAGGGTGAACCTTCACTGCAGAAACAATAAATAGTGGGGAGAGTGCAACTGGTCCATGCATATATTTTCAGGCCTTCTAATAATTAGCCAGGTAATAATGTATTTGAACGTGCATTTCACGATCTGACATAATGGTATCCTTTCTTTTGGGCTTTACATTGGAGATGAGCACTTTTGTCATGGTTCTAGGTTGGAAGAGCCATTTCGGAGTGTAATGGGGTCATGTGTGGAGAGTCATGCGTCGGACAGCAGAAATGAGTAATCAATGTACTTTACTCAAAATACAAAAATACAAGGCAAATAGGGTTAAATAATAAACAGGTAATTGGGTGAGTGAAACCAGGTGTGTAAGACTAAGGACAAAACAAATGGAAAATGAAAAGTGGATCGGCGGTGGCTAGAAGGCCGGTGACATCGACCTAATAAGGAGAGGGACCGACTTCGGTGGAAGTCGTGACAGTACCCCCCCCTTGACCGCGTGCCGACACCGACCTCGGGGACGACCCGGAGGACGAGGAGCAGGGCGACCCGGATGGAGACGGTGGAACTCCCGCAGCAACAAAGGGTCCAAAACATCCTCCACCGGCACCCAGCATCCCTCCTCCAGACCATACCCCTCCCACTCCGCGAGGTACTGAAGGCCCCTCGCCCGACGCCTCGAGTCCACGATGGCTCGAACAGCATACACCGGGGCCCCCTCGATGTCCAGAGAGGGCAAAGGAACCTCCCGCACCTCAGACTCCTGGAGTGGACCAGCCACCACCGGCCTGAGGAGACACATGGAACGAGGGATTAATACGGTAATCTGGGGGAAGCTGTAACCTGTAGCATACCTCGTTCAGTCTCCTCATGACTTTGAATGGCCCCACAAACCGCGGGCCCATTTTCCGGCAGGGCAGGCGGAGGGGCAGGTTTCGGGTCGAGAGCCAGACCCAGTCCCCCGGTGCGAACACCGGGGCCTCGCTGCGGTGGCGGTCGGCACCCTCGCCTTTTGCCTCCTCATGGCCCGTTGTAGGTGCACATGGGAGGCGTCCCAGGTCTCCTCAAAGCGCTTAAACCATTCGTCCACCGCAGGAGCTTCGATCTGGCTCTGATGCCACGGTGCCAGAACCAGCTGATACCCCAGTACGCACTGGAAATCAGAGAGGTTAGTGGAGGAGTGACAAGGAGGTTGTTATTTTATGTGAACGGAGCCAAATGAGCCGGCTCACTGAAAAGACTCGAACTGCCCATCACTAATTGTCATAAAGTTGCATTTGAATGATAATACACACCGAGCTACTCATTTGGTGAAAGGCACAGGCCTTTAAAATGAAATAATTCAACAACCATGTCACTGTTACTAACAAATACAGTCATAGGTGGTAACTCTACAATTCACTCAAAGAAAAGGCACCATGGGAAATATGCAAATTAGGCTTTACACCATACAGTCTTAAAGGTAGACTCAGTGATATGGCCTAGATGCAGAAAGTAAACAGCCCACTAGGTCAATTTCAAATTCTGGAACTAAGATCGTTGAAGCAAGAGGCTCAACTTCTCTGCTGTTTTGGTGCCCTGGTGAAGTCTTGCATCTCGTTCATCTCAATATCTGCGGTGCTGCTCGTGGCAACGTAATTTTGTTGAGTCTACCTAGTGTTGAATAAAAATAACACTGAGCGTTAATTACCCCAAGTGTCATTTTTTATACTATGGAGTGTTACATTAACACTATAGTCAGAGTACTTTTTACACTCTGTAGAGTGGGACCATATGTACTCTGATATAGTGTTAAAATGTACTCTTTATGTGTTGATTTAACACTGCAAAATGTACTGTGCACCTAGCCATGACCGTATGGGTGTTGGAACCTAATGCTGTTTGACCCATGGCTAATGATGCCCTGACTCTTGTTGTGTGTAGTTCAGTCTGGTAGCTCCGTGGCTGGATGGCTGGGCATTTAATTGAGAGTGACAGGACAACACCTGTAGATGGCTAGGGTTGTTATGGGCCCAGGGTTTTATAGGGGATGAAATGAAATGAAACCTCCATCCCACTGTCATTAACCTGGCTGCTACAGGTCATATTGGGAGGTTGCAGAGTGTGAATGTCTGATTTAAATAATGCTATTTTTGCCACACCATCTGGAAATATGATTTGGTTTGCTTAATTTTGTGTTTTTGTTTTCCCTGTGACAAGTGGTCAGTCAGTCATGTCTGCAGCTGGTCTGTCTAACCCCAGGGAGCAGAGAATCTGGAACAAAATGTTCCCTTCCTCACCCAGTCAGCTAACTGACAAAATAAAACACGCAGTTTGGTATCTTCAAACATCATATCTCTTCATAATAAAAACATATTGATGCTCTGTTTGAAGCTTAATTGCAGGATAGCATCGAAAAGGACAAACTCTAAAAATATAATATTATGCTGAAGAAATGTATGAAGCTTTCGGGATTTAGATTTTGAGGCAAAGTATTAACATTTTTACTTTTGAAATGTGTAAACATTTTATAATGTTTCAGTTTGAATTTGTAAGTGAAGTGTGGTGATTTAGCACAGGGGAGTTGGGGAAAGGGGGCCATGGAGTTGAGAACAAAAGCGGATGAAGACAAAATAACAGACAGAGAGAGGAGAGGTTGATGAAACACCACATCTGTCTGAGGAAATTAAGTAGCTAGCTCGACACGTAAAATTGGAAATGGGCGAGAAAGAAAGTTTCCTCAGTCAGATAAGAGGAATGAAACGACAGAGGGCTGAAACACATTTGTCGTTAGAGGATGATGTCAGCACATCTAACTCTCTCTTTTTCTGGAGTCTTCCCTCATCTCTCCAGAGCTCGAGCTCGTGCCACTTCCATAAAGAATTCAATTTCTTCCCCTTTATCGTGCCTGGCCAGGCTTCTCAGGGGCTGAAGGAGGGGGGAAAGGAGAGGAAAAAGGCCCATCCTTTTTCTTAGCCTCATTAAGAGCGAGCAAAGATCCTCTTTCTTGGCCCTCCTGCCTCACTCTGTCTATGAAATATATCTCCTTGCCGAGATGGAGCTCCTGCCATGTGCTATGTGATCTTCACCAGAGATATTGATGCTCTGCAAAAGGTGCTCTAGCAGGAGCAGTGAGGTGGGAAAATGACATTTTCTTGCTCGCGGGTATATTGTATGACTTGATATTTATAGTGGAAGCCATCTTGGTTGGGTCTGAACTGCCATTGTGCATCTAAAGCGTACAGTAGGAAGTATCTTTAGGACATGATGCTTACCGCTTTGAATTCATCCCAACATTTGTCTTTTTTTGTGGTAAACAAAGTGTGGATGGTTATGAAATTAATCTCATGAGGCATTCCATTGAATGGTTGCTATTCAGCTTGTGGACATGTGATTGACCCGATGCACCACAGCTGATGTGCCCCAAGGCAGAGAGTTAGTTATAATTTGCCTTCAAGGACAGAAGCGTAACATGAACTGTCGAAGTCAATGTTGTAGATTACTCTGTGGAGATAATTGTATTTAACATTGCAGACAGTGTGTGTGTGTGTGTGTGTGTGTCTGTGCGTATGCTTGTGTGCGTGTGCATGCATGTTTTTTACGTGCATGCAAGTGTGTGTGAGTGTATCATTCTTCATTGAAGACCATGGTGTGTATATAGTGCCCATCCATCCTTTCAAGAAAGCAGAATAACTAATAGTGACATTCAATTACTGTATGCAAATTGTTGTGTTTTTTTAGTTGGGTTTCACCATTCATTTAGTTAATTAACTGTTTGGACGTGGGCTATCATAAGCAGATTGCAATTCTATTTAATAATGGGCATAATGAAATATATTATTAGTAATAAAGTTAATGGAATAAGTGAAGCGAGACTCCTCATCAAAATGTGATGCATGATAGATTAAGGAGAAACAATAAGGGACATGAGCTCAACAAAATGGCGGCTGTAAATGATTGTTTAGAGGTTTCTTTATGATGGACCTTTTCATTGTTGATCTTAATTCATTATCGACCTTTTGTCATCCACCTGTCATTGGCCGAGCCTCTTGCCCTTGCTGTTATTGCAAATGGCACCTTATTCCCAATTAAAATGCAATTAAGGATTTAATTAATGCTGGCTAGACATTAAAGAGAACAAAATAACACACCACCAATAAAGGTAATTGAAAATATTTTGGCCAGACGGTAGAGTTCCATGTCATTGGCAATCGTTGTGGTAGGACTTCCTGACCTTAAGTTCAGGGCTGTGATAGTACTCTCTTACAGCAACAACACAAGCTCCAGTATCTCTCTGATTAGAGTGTGCTGTTGAGTCATTCCGGAGTGTTTGACAAGTTGCAATGCCATCGTGATCAGTAGAATGCTGAGTAGCCTACCGGCAGTACACTCTGTCCCCCGCCGTCTTATACCTTCACAAGGTTGTACAACTCATCTCCTAGTTCTACTAATTGGATTGAAAAATACCGTACAGCAGGGATGACAGGGCTTGTGACCTCTGTTGCTAAATTGATCAGAAAGAGAAACGTTCCTTGATGCCAATTTCCGGAATAGCCGTGTATACCTCACATCTATGTCAACCTGGTAGCATTGTTACATACTGTAACAGGAGCGCCTTAGGAGAAACACTCAGGTACAGTTTTAAAAAAATGACCTTTCTGGATTTCGTCTATCGGATAGGATTAAATGCATAAAAATAGAATGAATAAAACAAGAGTTCCCCATTCAAGTCGATGATTTGTCTGTCCGATCCTTCTATTTCTATGCATTTAATCCTATCCGATAGCCGACATCCAGATCACTTTTGAAAAACTGACCCTGAGCTCCAAGCCTAAGGCCACAGCCCGCTATTGAATTGGTGTGTTATTAAGACCAAGATGGAGTAAATATATGCTCTCCCGCAAGGTGGACATTTTAATTTATTCATGTTGCTCGATTGTAAATGACTGTTTTATATCTTTACTGTTGTATATCATAATACCCTCTAAGTATGGATAGATTGTGTTTATATCCTTAAAGATTGAATGTAGTGTTAGGTTCAAGCTCTTTGTGTATAACCCTATAGTGGACTGCAGTGGACTGTAGGAATGTGTACTTCCAATAACTCAAGGCCTCCTGACTAGGGCTGTGCTGGTTTTTGTCTCACGGTAATTGACCATTAATTAACACTTTTAGCATCTCCAGACCTCCACACATCTACAGTCCAATAAATCAATGAAATATACAGCATCACAATAAATCCATTATTTTAGGCAGGTCTAAAGAAACATTATGATAAGAAAAAAGGTATTTCAGAATATGAGAATATGTTATCTGGCTATGCGCCATGCCATAGGCTATAGGCTTGTTCATTTAGCAGACAATATATGCTTATAAGTCCCGCACCTTTATTTGATAGTATACTGTATGATTTTATATTGATGAGAATTTATGATAATTTAACTTAAAATAGAAAGGATATGTTTTGCTTTCTGGAGGGAAATAGCTATGTTGAGTGTAAAAGTGATCATTTGAAACAGGTCTTAAATGCTAGATTTTGAGTTATTTGGCAAATTTAGTTGTGAATGATACAAACGTTAGAATGTCTTTGAAATCAAAACATATATAGGCTGCATGATGCAACTATAGGCTGTATGATGTGACTATAGGCTGTATGATGTGACTAAAGGCTGTATGATGTGACTATAGGCTGCATGATGTGACTATAGGCTGCATGATGTGACTATAGGCTGCATGATGTGACTATAGGCTGCATGATGTGACTATAGGCTGCATGATGTGACTATAGGCTGCATGTTGTGACTAGGCTGTATGATGTGACTAAAGGCTGTATGATGTGACTATAGGCTGCATGATGTGACTATAGGCTGCATGATGCAACTATAGGCTGTATGATGCGACTATAGGCTGTATGATGTGACTATAGGCTGCATGATGTGACTATAAGTTGCATGATGTGACTATTGGCTGCATGATGTGACTATAGGCTGCATGATGTGACTATAGGCTGCATGATGTGACTATAGGCTGCATGATGTGACTATAGGCTGCATGACGTGACTATAGGCTACATGATGTGACTATAGGCTACATGATGTGACTATAGGCTACATGATGTGACTAGGCTGTATGATGTGACTATAGGCTGCATGATGCAACTATAGGCTGTATGATGTGACTATAGGCTGTATGATGTGACTATAGGCTGCATGATGTGACTATAGGCTGCATGATGTGACTATAGGCTGCATGATGTGACTATAGGCTGCATGATGTGACTATAGGCTGCATGATGTGACTATAGGCTGCATGATGTGACTATAGGCTGCATGACGTGACTATAGGCTACATGATGTGACTATAGGCTACATGATGTGACGAGGCTGTATGATGTGACTATAGGCTGTATGATGTGACTATAGGCTGCATGATGTGACTATAAGTTGCATGATGTGACTATTGGCTGCATGATGTGACTATAGGCTGCATGATGTATAGACTATAGGCTACATGATGTGACTATAGGCTGTATGATGTGACTATAGGCTGCATGATGTGACTTGGCTGTATGATGTGACTGTAGGCTGCATGATGTGACTGCATGATGTGACTATAGGCTGCATGATGTGACTATAGGCTGCATGATGTGACTATAGGCTGCAGATGTGAATAGGCTGTATGATGTGACTGTATGATGATGACAATAGGCTGCATGATGTGACTATAGGCTGTATGATGTGACTAGGCTGTATGATGTGACTATAGGCTGCATGATGTGACTATAGGCTGCATGATGTGAATAGGCTGTATGATGTGACTGTACTGCATGATGTGACAATAGGCTGCATGATGTGACTATAGGCTGCATGATGTGACTATAGGCTGCATGATGTGACTATAGGCTGTATGATGTGACTATAGGCTGCATGATGTGACTATAGGCTACATGATGTGACTATAGGCTGCATGATGTGACTATAGGCTGCATGATGTGACTATAGGCTGCATGATGTGAATAGGCTGTATGATGTGACTGTAGGCTGCATGATGTGACTATAGGCTGCATGATGTGACTATAGGCTGCATGATGTGACTATAGGCTGCATGATGTGACTATAGGCTGCATGATGTGACTATAGGCTGCATGATGTGACTATAGGCTGCATGATGTGATGATGTGACTGGCTGCATGATGTGACTGACTTGGCTGTATGATGTGACTGTAGGCTGCATGATGTGACTGTAGGCTGCATGATGTGACTATAGGCTGCATGATGTGACTATAGGCTGCATGATGTGACTGTAGGCTGCATGATGTGACTGTAGGCTGCATGATGTGACTGTAGGCTGCATGATGTGACTGTAGGCTGTATGATGTGAATAGGCTGTATGATGTGACTGTAGGCTGCATGATGTGACTATAGGCTGCATGATGTGAATAGGCTGTATGATGTGACTGTAGGCTGCATGATGTGACTGTAGGCTGCATGATGTGACTGTAGGCTGCATGATGTGACTATAGGCTGCATGATGTGACTATAGGCTACATGATGTGACTAGGCTGTATGATGTGACTATAGGCTGCATGATGTGACTATAGGCTGCATGTTGTGACTTGGCTGTATGATGTG
This sequence comes from Oncorhynchus masou masou, assembly GCF_036934945.1. Classification (NCBI taxonomy): domain Eukaryota; kingdom Metazoa; phylum Chordata; class Actinopteri; order Salmoniformes; family Salmonidae; genus Oncorhynchus; species Oncorhynchus masou. The sequence continues at coordinate 63,813,106 of NC_088240.1, forward strand.
ACTGTAGGCTGCATGATGTGACTGTAGGCTGCATGATGTGACTATAGGCTGCATGATGTGACTATAGGCTGCATGATGTGACTAGGCTAGGCTGCATGATGTGAGGCTGTGATGTGACTATAGGCTGCATGATGTGACTGTAGGCTGCATGATGTGACTGTAGGCTGTATGATGTGACTGTAGGCTGCATGATGTGACTGTAGGCTGTATGATGTGACTATAGGCTGCATGTTGTGACTATAGGCTGCATGTTGTGACTATAGGCTGCATGTTGTGACTATAGGCTCTTCCTTACCTCAGACTGCACATGCTGTTCTCTCATCAAGTTATCATGTTTTCCTTATTCAGAATATGCTCAATTGAATCTGGTCTTTACTAATATGTCAAACCAGTTTTGATTTAGAATGATCCTTAATCAAATGGGTAGTAACAGGGGCAGGGGAAAAAATACAGTACCAGTCAAAAGTTTGGACACAATCTTTTAAGGATTTTCTTTATTTTTACTATTTTATACATTGTAGTATAATAGCGAACACATCAACACTATGAAATAACACATATGGAATCATGTAGTAACCAAAAAAGTGTTAAACATATCAAAATATATTTTATATTTGAGATTCATCAAAGTAGCCGCCCTGTCTTGTTGACAGATTTGCACACTCTTGGCATTCTCTCAACCAGATTCATGAGATAGTACTTGGAATGCATTTCAATTAACAGGTGTGCCTTGTTGAAAGTTAATTTGTGGAATTTCTTTCCTGCTTAATTCGTTTTAGCCAATCAGTTGTGTTGTGACAAGTTCGGGGTGGTATACAGAAGATAGTCCTATTTGGTAAAAGACCAAGTCCATATAATGGCAAGAACAGCTCAAGTAAGCAAAGAGAAATGACATTCCATCATTACTTTAAGAAAATTTCAAGAACTTTGAACGTTTCTTCAAATGTAGTCGCAAAAAGAGGACCGCCACAGGAAAGGAAAACCCAGAGTTACCTCAGATTGCAGCCCAAATAAGTGCTTCACAGAGTTCAAGTAACAGACACATCTCAACATCAACTGTTCAGATGAGACTGCGTGAATCAGACCATCATGGTCGAATTGCTGAAAAGAAACCCCTACTAAAGGACACCAATAAGAAGAAGAGACTTGCTTGGGCCAAGAAACACAAGCAATAGACATTAGACCTGTGGAAATCTGTCCTTTGGTCTGATGAGTCCAAATTGGAGATTTTGGTTCCAACCGTCATGTCTTTGTGAGATGCGGAGTAGGTGAATGGATGATCTCTGAACGTCCCCACCGTGAAGCATGGAGGAGGAGGTGTGATGATGTTGGGGTTCTTTGCTGGTGACACTCTCTGATTTATTTAGAATTCAAGGCACACTTAACCCTCATGGCTACCACAGAATTCTGCAGCGATACGCCATACCATCTGGTTTGCGCTTAGTGGTACTATCTGTCACGTCCTGATCTGTTTCACCTGTCCTTGTTACTGTCTCAACCCCCTCCAGGTGTCACTTACCTTCACCCGGTGTATTTATCCTGTGTCTCTCTCTGCCTGAATGTCTTGTATGTTTCCAAGTCAACCAGCGTTTTCCCCCGATCTCCTGCTTTATTCATTCTCCTTTTTCTTGTCCTCGCGGTAATGACCCTTGCCTATTTCTGGACTTTGTACCTGCCTGACCATTCTGCCTGCCTTGACAATGAAACTGGTACCACGGTACCTCCTGGACTCTGATCTGGTTTTGACCTTTTTGCCTGTCCACGACCATTCTCTTGCCTACCCCTTTGGATTAATAAACATTGTAAGACTCCAACCATCTGCCACCTGTGTCTGCATTTGGGTCTCGCCTTGTGCCTTGATACTATAACAGAACAATGACCCAACACACTTCCAGGCTGTGTAAGTGCTATTTGACCAAGAAGGAGAGTGATTGAGTGCTGCATCAGATGATCTGGCCTCCACAATCCCCCGACCTCAACCCAATTGAGATGGTGTGGGATGAGTTGGCTGCAGAGTGAAGGAAAAGCAGACAAGTGCTCAGCTTTTGTGGGAACCCATTCAAGACTGTTTGAAAAGCATTCCTCATGAAGCTGGATGAGAGAATGCCAAGAGTGTACAAAGCTATCGTCAAGGCAAATGTTATCTACTTTGAAGAATCTAAAATGTAAAATATAGAGTGGGGAGAACAAGTATTTGATACACTGCCAATTTAGCAGGTTTTCTTACAAAGCATGTAGAGGTCTGTCATTTTTATCATAGGTACACTTGAACTGTGAGAGACGGAATCTAAAACAAAAATCCAGAAAATCACATTGTATGATTTTTAAGTAATTAATTTGCATTTTATTGCATGACATAATTATTTGATCACCTACCAACCAGTAAGAATTCTGTCTCTCACAGACCTGTTAGTTTTTCTTTAAGAAGCCCTCCTGTTCTCCACTCATTACCTGTATTAACTGCACCTGTTTGAACTCGTTACCTGTATAAAAGACACCTGTCCACACACTCAATCAAACAGACTCCAACCTCTCCACAATGGCCAAGACCAGAGAGCTGTGTAAGGACATCAGGGATAAAATTGTAGACCTGAACAAGGCTGGGATGGGCTACAGGACAATAGGCAAGCAGCTTGGTGAGAAGGCAACAACTATTGGGGCAATTATTAGAAAATGGAAGAAGTTCAAGATGACTGTCAATCACCCTCAGTCTGGGGCTCCATGCAAGATCTCACCTCGTGGGGCATCAATGATCATGAGGAGGTGAGGGATCAGCCCAGAACTACACGGCAGGACCTGGTCAATGACCTGAAGAGAGCTGGGACCACAGTCTCAAAGAAAACCATTAGTAACACACTACGCCGTCATGGATTAAAATCCTGCAGCGCATGCAAGGTCCCCCTGCATGTCCAGGCCCATCTGAAGTTTGCCAATGACCATCTGGATTGATCCAGAGGAGGAATGAGAGAAGGTCATTTGGTCTGATGAGACAAAAATAGAGCTTTTTGGTCTAAACTCCACTCGCCGTGTTTGGAGGAAGAAGAAGGATGAGTACAACCCCAAGAACACCATCCCAACCATGATGCATGGAGGTGGAAACAACATTCTTTGGGGATGCTTTTCTGCAAAGGGGACAGGATGACTGCACCGTGTTGAGGGGACGATGGATGGGGCCATGTATCGCGAGATCTTGGCCAACAACCTCCTTCCCTCAGTAAGAGCATTGAAGATGGATTGTGGCTGGGTCTTCCAGCATGACAACGACCCGAAACACACAGCCAGGGCAACTAAGGGGTGGCTCTGTAAGAAGCATCTCAAGGTCCTGGAGTGGCCTAGCCAGTCTCCAGACCTGACCCCAATAAAAAATCTTTGGAGGAAGCTGAAAGTCCGTATTGCCCAGCGACAGCCCCGAAATCTGAAGGATCTGGAGAAGGTCTGTATGGCTAAAATCCCTGCTGCAAGAACTACAGGAAACATATGATCTCTGTTATTGCAAACAAAGGTTTCTATATCAAATATTAAGTTCTGCTTTTCTGATGTATCAAATTCTTATGTCATGCAATAAAATGCTAATTAATTACTTAAAAATCATACAATGTGATGTTCTGGATTTTTGTTTTAGTTTCCGTCTCTCACAGTGGAAGCGTACCCATGATAAAAATTACAGACCTCTACGTGTTTTGTAAGTAGGAAAACCTGCAAAATCGGCAGTGTATCAAATACTTGTTCTCCCCACTGTATACTGATTTTTTTCTCACTTATTTGGTTTCTGCGTGATTCCATATGTGTTATTTCATAGTTCTGATCTCTTCACTATTATTCTACAGTGTAGAAAATAATAAAAAGAAAGAAAAACCATTGAAGAAGTAGGTGTGTCCAAACTTTTGACTGGTACTGTACATGGCAGGTGAGCTAATCCAGTTATTTCACTCACATCAACCACTGTTTGAGGAGTTTGCAGTCTCACGCTGCACAACAGGTGATATTCCGCCCAAACTCTGTATGCCATGGGCTCTCCAACCCTGTTCCTGCAGTCTCCCAGTGCTTAATTTGGGAAACCAAGTTAAATCTGCTTTGGAACATCAATGGTAACATGTTTTCACAATAAAAACCTATTTCAATTGACCAGGGGTGCAACTTTGGTTTTAGAAGTGGGGGGGTATGTATATTGTTTTATCCAGTCAGACGAAAACTCCAAACAGCCTACCCTACTGCTCTGAGGCGTCCACATGGTCCTAAAGCACACTATTAACTTGTTTTGCATCACATTCCAATGATAAAACTGGGGGGGACAAAAATGCAATTTCAAACAATTCCCTATTACCAGGCTATTCAAAATCGAATACAAATTCATTATAGTTTTAGGCAAACTCTGAATTTGTTTCATTTTTAGTATAGGCTAGACCAGTGGTTCCCAAACTTTTTATAGTCCCGTACCCCTTCAAACATTAAAACTAGGACCAGGGTCAGCGCACTCTCAAATGTTGTTTTTTGCCATCATTGAAAGCCTGCCACACACACACTATACGATACATTTATTAAACATAAGAATGTATGGGTTTTTGTCACAACCCGGCTTGTGGGAAGTGACAAAGAGCTCTCTGGACCAGGGAACAAATAATAATATAATAATAATCAATACTTTTGCTCTTAGCCATCTTACATTTAAAACTTTATTTGTTCACAACTTACATTGTGAATAACTCACCACAGGTTAATGAGAAGGGTGTGCATGAAAGGATGCACATAAGTCTGCTGTTTTGATGAGGCTCTCTTCGCTACATCACACGACATTGTCCGTAAGCTTGAGTTCATTTGCACACAAAAAAAATCATACCATGATGGAAAGACCTGTGTGTTGTCCTTGTTAATGCGGACAGAGAAGAGCTCCAACTTCTTAATCATAGCCTCAATTTTGTCCCACACATTGAATATAGTTGCGGAGTCCCTGTAATCCTAGATACAGATCATTCAGGTGAGAAAAAACATCACCCAAATGTATAGCCCTGTTGGAAAATATAAATGGACTGTTTGAAAATATGAAGAATTGTTTTTTATTATTATAATAATTTTTTGGAACTTAAATCACATTTTTATTTGGCATACCCCCGATGGTACGCATACCCCAGTTTGGAAGTACCTGGGCCATGCATAATATGCGGTAGGCTATGTATTGCATAATGGCACTATCATTATTTGAATGTAGTTTTTTTTTTGGGGGGGGGCTTGCGCTCATATATAGGCCTATGTGTATGCATGAGCATTAATATGAATATGGGTGTTTTGAATGAATCATCACCTTTTAAAAGCACTGTCCATTTCGTTGTGTTAGGCTTTGAAACAACATCCACAACGACCATGTTTTCCACTCAGTTTCAACCTGTTGTTGAAATTCTTTCTTCAAATTGAACAATCACAGTGAGGTGAAGCACAATACTGTTTTGATGATAAGTGTTTAATGTGATTATAGATTTCATTTGCATTGATGTCAGAATGGTTAGAGGGACAACAGAGCCCTGGGTCCAGGCCATTAGGACCTGATGATCGTTAGCAATGTCCAGAGTGCATAAGAGCAGATTACCTTAACTCAAAATTTACAGCAGTCATGACTCATAACTGCCGGTGTGGCGGTAATACGGTCACTGCAACAGCCCTACTCCTGGCTGATAAGAAGTCCTGTGATATGCACGGAGATGTCCTGGGTGATGGAAAAGTCCTGAAGTACATCTTTGTGGAAGGGAGGGGCATGAGCTAAGGGTATAAGTGGACGCGGCACTGTATTGAATGAATATATTCAGCTGGATGTCTTCGCTGAGTAAACATTTGAAACTTCACTGAGAGTTTGGGCTCTTTTGTATGATAAATATGTTTATTGTATATTTAGATATTGGTCATCTTATCAATGTAGTACAAGGGCTTATTTAAGTGCAGATACTGTTTTACTGAGTGCTGCTTGGTTTGATGTGATGAGCACACAAGCCACTTTGTAGATGTCTGTGGGCTGTGCCTCTACATTTGAGAGATGATCTAAAAAGAGTCTTCCCTGACTTTGGACCACCTGGCTCCCAGCACATTAGAGAACTGCATTAGAGCCCGAGAGGGAGGCTTCTTCTGTTAAAGAATCCTATTAAATGACAGGAGAAGGTGACTTTCCCTTTAAGCCTGGTGACACATGCAGACACACGAAGAGCCTCCCCTGTCATGGTCAGGAGAGACGGGGGGCGGAGGTGGAGGTGGTTAGTTGGAGAGAAAAGAAGCTTTTGATTGACTGAACCAGCACCGCACCGACCCTCTCTCCTCCCTCCCTCGGTCAATCACCTCCATTCCTTCTCCTCCACATTCCTTTCTTCTGCACAGAGGTGATCCCCATCCCCTCCACGGAGCTGCTGCCCTCATTTAACTTCATTACCGCCAGCTGACAGCCAGCAAGGGAACAAACAACGCCACGACCTCGGGCCATCTCCTGCATATACCTCCTCCCCTCCATCCATCCACCCTTACCTTCAGCTCTCCCTCCCTTTCCCTCTATTTCCAGTTATTCTGTCAATGTCTCTCCTTTCCCTTCTCACCCCCCTCCTACCGTCAGAGCTCAATTGTATTGATAACAGTCTGACAGACCACAGCGGGCCAAGGCCTGGCATCAATCCCCATATGCACCCCCAAACGCCCCGTTCCCTTCTCATCAAGGTCACCTCTCCACCACTGACAGACAGCTTCTCCCTCCCACTGGCACAGGAGAGACAAAAACATTGGGATGCGACAGGGTTTCTTCAAACTGTTCCTTGTCCCTTTTCTTCTCAGACGTTTGTTCGTCTGACCCAGAGGGTGGTTCTGGATGTATGGTTCACAGGATAGGGAGCAGGCATGTATGCTTCCCAGCCCCTGAACACCCAACATAGAACGTCAGATGTCCCAACCAAAATGTCACAATCCATTCTAGGATAATAAAGGCTTGATTACAATTGCTGCCCTCCACAGGGATATCCAATCATCATGACCAAAATTGCCATTGTCTTTAGAATGCTATGATTTGAATTGTAGTTTGATTGATTTGGGTGCATTCAGTTAGGATTTGTTGTGCATAGACAGAGATCATGTGAAAAGTGAGGGTTTTATATTAGCCCTGCCCCTATGAACTTTGACAGTGTTTGTAGTTGTTATTGTTTTTTTGTTTTTTTCGTCTTGTAGAGTATCAGCATTATCGACATAGTTAGCAGCAAACCACACCGTCTGGTGCCTTAGCTGTAAATGGAATGCCAACGCAGCACTTTGCAAACGTGCAAATGTCGTCTACTCCACATCTGTGCACGGCACTGAGCAATGAGCAACTCCACACAACGGCTTCTCTGAAGTAACTCTGGCTGCCAGGAGAATACAGTCAATTAGTGACAAATCATCACACATACTGTAACAGTAGCACGAACACACTAAATTCCAAATTCAAGGTAATGATTATAAATAGCATTGCTAAAATGTATATACTTTATACTAATAGCGGTTGATTGACTAAATACGACCAGTGCTAATGGGTAGAAATTATACTGGAATGGGTGACAGTGACAGAGGTTAAAATAAAATATTTTTTGGGATGACCTCAATATCTGGTTGAGGGATGCTCCCCGCACCCCCTCCCCCCCCTGCCTCTCTCTACATATCATTCGATGACTCGACAGCATGTGATAGTTACAGTTTTGATAACAGCACATTTGTTGAGACATGGTGTAGAGTAGGGATGTCAAACATACTCGAAGTGGTCCAGTCACTCCCAGGAGCGATTTTCTTTTAAATACACAATTATTTTTTGGGGGGAATGAACTCAACATACTTTAAAAAGACTAAAACCGAATTGAACCTGTGTAAAAATGATAATGGACCTACATTCATACTGTTTCTTGACTGTCCCCAGCTTGTTAATAATCACTGAAATTAAAGCTATAGAGTCAGAGAGCATCGGAATTTCCAAAAACAATATATAGAGGACAATTTTTGCACATTTTAACGGCAAGGAAATATAACACATTTTCTGTGTGGCCCTCCGGATCTCGTTGAAGCCAGAATGCGTCCCCCAGGGCAAAATGAGTTTGACACCCCTGGTGTAGAGTCATTGGCCCATAATATACATTACCATACTGATGTAAATACCTGTACCCGAGGCCTTTTGTAAAGATACAATAATAGATTCCTCTTGTCCTGGAATTTCCACTTACCAACCAAATTCACCCCAAACTCTCTTCGAAGATTCATCAGTCACTTGATTATGATGCCCTATCTTGTTTTCCCCCAGGTGGATAAAACATTAGGATAAACAAACCAAACCGTAGAATTGCCAGAGGACTATGTGGACTCCCTTTGAACTATGGTCATGCCAGAGGGAGTGATGTGCTGGCATAAGGCCTAAGCAGCAATTCATATTACATTATACAGATGTAGGATCTGTATTTCATCACCCTGTTGCAGGAGAACTTTCCTGCCATGCAGGACATGTTTAAGTTGTAGTGTATTTGATGTTTCAAAAGCCTTTCAAAGTTTGTAATTGTGTTTGCACACAATATGAGCCCATGCTGACAAAGAGAAGATGCTGGACCAGCCTTGTCTTTTTTTCAGATAGTGTAGTAGGATATATTTCCTATGCCAATGTGATGGATAATCGAAGCACTGTTGCTAATCAAGTGATGCTTGAGATGTGTGGTGCAGGAAAAGAAAAGGAAATTACTTTTTTCATATAGCCACAGATTACTGTACGTGACGAATGTATTTGTATTTGTCATCCTTTAAGATATATTACCAGCAATCGAGTGAGGGTGTGTGATGTAGCTAAGTAGAACACAATTATTCTAGAGGGTTTTGAGTTGATATTTAAGTAGGACATTTCACTTGTCTGAGCATTATGGAAATGACATCAAATTAAATGAAAAGGTTGACAGATTTTCATATGCCAATTGCCTAAGCATATAACCTTAGCAAAGTCCCTGGTTTACCCCTGTCAGAGTATATAGAGCCTAGATCTTACCCAGATCTGCTTTCTGTCATTTAAGAGAGATTGTTATCAGCATTGTCTATCGCTGTGATTGTATAAGCATGCAACATTTTCATTGGAATTTACTTGCCTGAAAATACTACGCCTACTTATTATTTACAAACATTTAAAGTTGCCACGAAGGGAGTTGTCATATCCCTGCATCAGTCTATCCAAGCACACAAATTAAACTAAATCTAAATTACTGTACCGAACAGATGTTGATTTGAATTCTAAATGAAGATGCAATCATGGCCAGTCAAACTGAACACTGTTTAGACTAAATAATAATTGTATTTCAAATATGCAACTGTTTTACTTTTGCTGTCCATTTCTTCTAAACAGCAGTGAATTTCGGAATTAGCACCAGATGTGGGTCCATTTCCCGCTACCATCTAAAGTAATACACAGCTAGGGGTCGAACTGGACTGGAGGTCAAACGGACTCCATCCCAGAGAGGCTCAGTCGGGCCGAGCAAAGAGCTGCCCTGTGGTTTTCATTAGAGATGGCTCTACCTACTCAACCCATCCTAAGACGGGTATAACTTGACCGGTGGTGTGGAGAAACAAACCACGACTCCCTGAAAAACTACCATCGTCCAGCTGCAACAATGAATATCATCAGAGAGAAGAGAAGGAGAATAACATAGAGAGAGAGAAAAGAGAGAGCCTGAATACACTTCCCATGTGAGGGACCTGGAACAAGAGCCTCAGTTGAACTGGAAATGGGAGGGGAAAAACCATAAACATATTTGTGGGTTTTAAGCTACAGGAAGGTTACTCAGTGCTTTATCATGCTGGGCTCTTTCACAGTTGTAGTAAAAGACGCCAGGCTATCATCACAATACCCATTGCTTTGTCAATACTTTAGTTTATGGGGCTGACATGCTGGTTTTGGCATACTGTACATAGTTAAAACAAGTCAGAGCCCAAATAGATGTCAAGGTTTTCCCCACATCATTATCATCGTCGGTGACCCCGGCGTGATAACAAAATCATCATTAGGCCTATAAGGGCCATCATTATAAATTAGATAAGTGGGACCTCTAGTCCCTAACAGGACAATCAAAGCTAATACGAATCCATCATCTAGAGCTGGACCAATATGTTGATAGCATATGGAGTCTTGTGGTTTGTCTTTTACATGAGTTAATTAATAGAAAAATAGCTTTGAGTGAGGGTACAAAATCGTTTGAAGTGGTATCTGAAAACAACGCTTGCGGCCATATTGCAATCACCTAAATCTCATTCTGTTTTTACCGGTCAGAGTTTGCACTGCGGGGGATCCATGTCAGATGGGGGCTGCAGGTAAATAGATTATATACCAGAGACGGACTTGCATCTAATTGAAGGCTCTGTGATGGCAAATGCACTGCAAATAAATGTTACCTCATATCTAGGGAAATCATGTCCTTCCATATCGCTCTACTATACCTGAGGGTTTACTACACAGAACCATACTCCCCCAGAAGCCTCCAGTCCTCACCACCCCCTGATTGTCCCCTCTACATATTCATCAGATTTACACTGTGTTGTCAGGGTCCCTAGGGGTTCTGCTTGTGTGCTCATGTTGAGGCTGCAGTGACTTTCATATTATAGCACAGGAGCTTTAGTCTTTAATGCCTGCAGTGTCTGCTGGTTTTCAGTTGATATTTTGGGCTGGTTTAAGGATTTTACGGGTTTTTGGATAGTCTCTGGCGTTGGCTAGACTATTGATTGCATCAATATATGAATAAGTACTCTTGGAAATATTGTTCTCTATATGACCATCTGTTACAATTTTGTTTGTTACAAGTACCACTACTATCAGTAAACTATAGTTTCCAAAGCAAATCCATGATGTATGGTTTTTGTTTACTCGTGTGACAAATAACCTCTATAGATAGTCCTCTTACAAATCTACCACACTTGGTTGTGTTCTATGATAAAGTATTCCATTCTTGAACGCTACCCAGCTTCTAAATGGCCAGCCTGGTCGAGTGCATCATGGCCGTGTCAGGGAACAAACAAATAAGATGAAGTGCTCTCTCAAAGTCAGGGGAAAGGACACCACACGGGCTCCCAACAAACAATGATAGATGAGCAAGACATTATGGTATGGGGGGAGTATTCAATTAGTACAAGGAGAAATGGCACTTTACCGCAGGGAGAGAGAACCTGGCAGCCACTAAGAGATGCCAAATTGAAAACGCATTCTTCTCAGCTCCTTGACATGCTCATACCCTTGTCCAAATTGGTCAAACATTTATAGTTTTCCATAATTGTTCACATTCTGACATCCCATATTTCACCCTTTGTAAATGAATGAGAAGAAATACATTAGGTTGTTTGTGGAATGCTAAAGAAATGGGTCAGGTGCCTACATATTCTTTTTTGCATTATTTCTCATGTCAAAAACGTTCATACAATTATTTCTTCACCACCTAACAACTTGCTGACTTCTGGCCAGGATTTGTGGCAGGTCTGAGGTCTGTTCCATTGTGAAGAGTTACACCTCCAGAAGCACTTGGAGCACGACTCATGCATATTTATACACTGATTACGAGCTTGGCGACAAAAGAGAATGATGGCCCTTTAGGAGCCGAGTCACATCAGAAGTATGGCTCCCTTACAATGTAGTGCAGACCTGAAATATACTGTATAATAGGCCATACATTTGGATATATAAGGACTATATTATGCATTACGTACTGTGCCTGATCATTTGAATGCACTTGCGTATTTTTAATATACAACATCTGTATTTTATACTTATCCATACCTATCCATGTTTGCACTGTAGTGTTGTTGTTTTTGTTGATGTTGATAAGGCTTACATTTTATCAGACCAATCAAGAGTATAGTAGCTTAGGACCAACAAAAAATGTTTGTCCTGCAAGACTGCAGTGAATCCACAAACTGTCTTTTAAGACGTTTCATTAAAAAGCACTCTTGCTAGTTCAGCAGACAGTGTCCACACCCGGCCACCATTTTGCACTCCATTCTTGTCAGTCTTCCTGCCAAGTCTCTTGAGTGGCAGGTGAGATTAAGCACCTTTTGAACTCCATCTCGTTATTGGATGAGCGGTCTAAATTGAAACAGTGTTATTTCATACGGCCTTGCCGAGTCAGGGGAAAGTCAGAGCATGGGGCTCTGGACTGAATGAATAAAGAGCTTTTTTCAGAGGAAGGAAGTGTTGAGACTGATCTCAAATGTGTTATACAACAATAATGAGAACTGTAAAGAAAGAGTGAGAAAAAAGTGATTACATGTTCTTTGACCAGAGCTGTGATTTTAATTTAATCTCTGATAAAAAAAATGATGACCCAGAGATGTATATTGCTTTGGAATTGGACAGAATGAGCAGGATCAACATATTGCTTTTTCCTCCCGTTTTGAATGGAAATGTGCAGACTCTAATTTTAGAAATTGTATTTGAATTCATAGATCTTGTTAAAGGAGAAAGTCCCAGTGTGGTCCCTATCTAACTGGGTTAGTCCCATGTGTCTACCTGTCAGTAGCAGTGTGTGGGTAAAATCACTTGGGAATCCAATCCAGGGAAAAAAGCCTTTTTACAACATATGTGTCATGATAATTGTGTTGTTTGCTATATAACCTGTTAGTTCAAATGCCTTGACATCCTGATATATAGGCCTAAGGCCGAGACAATAAGAAGACACAGTGGCTGAATAAATTCAATCACACCTTTGTTTCATTACAAAACCGTAGAGCAACATCTGTCTGGTGAAGTCCAAAAAGCATATTGCCTGTAACATACAGTTACATGACCTACAGCATAGTCAAGCAGGGTAATGTTTCCACATTTTTTGCACTACTAAACAACTATTGATTTAGAACCACTGAGAGTTACCGCAAGTCGTAAAGAACACAGGAGCTGCCTCCACTATTCCAGCATCATTTCAACTTCAACATTTCAACATCATCTAATTAGCTCTGATTAGTCTACTACAGTGGCAACTAAAATATACCAAAAACGATTTATTCCAATCAACGTAAGCTAAATATGATGTGGCTGTCCTTGGTTCTTATTTCTGTGTGTGTGTGCGTGCATCTGTGCATGTAGAAAAAACATGTTGACTCACCCTAATTGTAGAGAAATGCCAATGCCATCATCCTCATTCATGTTGCCTAAATGGTCTATGAATCTCTCATACACTACACACTTTTAGTTTTTGTTGTCCTAGACTACAATACTGGCTCACTAGCTTAACTTCCTTTCATGAGCAGCGATGTGCCAGGCCAGCTAGTTAACATTAGCATACTGCATCTAGCTACATGTTGAACGTCCATCCTCTCATGCCAGGGGCACAATGTCAGAATTTATGTTTGGATCAGAAACACTGTTATAAACATTGGCCAGTACAGAGAATTTATTAAAACCACAAGTCCAAATTCCTATCTCCATCCATGGCTAATTTAGGAAAGTGTCAGGATTTGGCCAGGGTTGTTCTGGTTTTTGCCACGAGATGCCCCCATTGTGATTTTTGACCCTTTTGTTTTCCCTTGTTCCCAGTTATTATTTGCACCTGTGCCTCGTTTCCCTTGAATGTATTTAAACCCTTAGTTTTCCTCAGTTCTTTGCTCTGTGTTTGAATGTTAGCACCCAGCCCCAGCGATGCTGTCAACATTTGATGCGCCAGTTGGACTCGCTTGTGGTACTCTGTTTTTGTTTTTGTTCTTGTTTATTTATTTTTGATAATCTTTTTAGGCTTTTTCTGCTGTACCTACCACCTTGTGGATTTACCTTTTGACTTAGAGGATTACCTTTGTTCTCTTGGAATTACTTTTGAAGTTGTGGATTTATATTTTTGCCTGAACTTTCCTTTTTACTTTATTAAAACACCGTCTCAAGTACTGCTGTGTCTGCCTCATCTTCTGGGTTCTGCCGACTATTAGTGGCTCAGTTTGCTAAGTGACTGTTTCTCACACCGGAGACCCGAGTTCGTAACTGGGTCTTGACAGGAAATGGTTGATTTTTAGATAGCTAGCTAGCCACTGAAGGGCAACAACACAACAAAATGCACCAATTCAGGTTTTTATTGATGTTTGGCTTGTGATGTGATTGGCCAAATCCAAACTGGAGTCCTTTGACAATTTTTTTTGTGTGCGCCAGGACTATTCACAGTTTAGCTCACTCAGTTTAGCTCAACGCTGATTGGCTATTTTATTTAATTATTAAGGGAGGCCAAATGCTTGCTGGCTTCCCTTGCATTCAATGCTACATGCGGCAACATTGTCATACTCTTTCTGACCAGACAGCGTCAGATAGATGCGCTACACATACGGAGACAGAGGGGTGCTGTTGCGTTCGCTTGAATACTTTCCCCAGTGAGATACATTCAGAAATTGAAGGAACTGTATAAAACGCAGAGAGATGAAAGAAATTATTTACTATGTTTTTGTTTTCTTCTCTTTTTTTGTGGGGAAGCCTGGCTTGACATGGCATCCATGAATACACACCACTGCTACCGGTTCACTTGATATCAAAACGATTATGAAAAGTTGATTAGTCTGCACTTTTTATTAAACTAAAAGGCCAAATTTCTAACCAGTTTGATTAAATGTTCTTTAATCATCCCAATGACTAATTAGAACTTTACTGTCCATACTGTAGATGTGTTTTATCTGTTTTTCATTTGTCCATTTTTTTCTTATTTTTTAATTTACAGTTGGGCTTAGGAGAGTAGAAATCGCACAAGCACAGTATTGACATATGTGTCTGTCAGAGTGTGTTAGGCTGATTCTCAGGGAACGCAGGTGTTATTAGAAATAGATGTCACGGCATTCCTGGATAAACTGGTTAAGGCTGCAACAATCTGCTGACTTCCATCCATCACTGGCCTATGGAGATGGGCTACGGATGGATGGGCTGTATGTGGCAGTGTGCTCGAGCTCATTCCTCCATACGTATGGATAGATGCACAGAGGGATGTAAGCCTGGTGGGAGGCGACGAGGGCTGATAGTAAGGGAGCCTTGGTGAGAAATGATACCAATACTAATGAATGCCACCTAGCTTCTCTCAGTAGGTTTCAAAGCATTTCATATTGTATGGCTGTCACTAACCCATCAGAGTACGAGTTATAATGATTACCTACCTTCTTTTTGCTTCCCTCTAAGTCGGACCCCATTTGATGATGTGGTCAAAGGCTCAGAAAAGCGTTAAATTACTGTATACGGTTGAGTAAGTACATAGACACCTTTTCATTGCAATAGAGCAGTAACATGAATGTTGCTTCCTCAGTTCCCAGCCTCCTCTCTGAGTCCATAAAGATCTGTTGCTCCCCGAAGTCCAATTGACCCTAGTGACAGAAGACAAATAACACGGTGGACTTGGCTTGTTTGGAACACACTGCAGAGCCGCACAGCATACACTGAAAGGGATGATTGGTTCATCGATGGATGGTAAAGACAACCACATTCTAACCTAGCATTATTCGCCTGTGTCCTCTGAAACATCAACACCATCTGATGAACCAGTGAACTTCCCAAGCAGGAACATCCTTGAAAAGGTATATTATTTATACTTCAAAAGAACAGACACAACACATGTACTTTAGTTATAAAAACGTGGGCAAGGGATAACATTATTCCACTGTTAGCCAGAATGATGCCTATCTTAGCAGGGTGACCATAGTGAATGAGTGCAGCAGCCTTTGGCCTGAGGGTGTTGCTGTCCAGGGATAATTATAAAGCAAATGAGAGCAGTGGGTGTGATTCCAAAGCCATCTGGATGCCGAGTGAGACTTCCTCTCAACCCCTGTGTTTTTAACAGGATGACAATGCAACAGTGTTATCAAAATTAGCAGTCTTTCTTCAAATAGTCGGACCAGCATTTATTCTAGGTTTTGTGGTTGTATTGTGTGCATACATTTTCGTCGGCTTCTGTGGATGATAGAACAATTATGGATTTAGGAGTATTATGGTATCTTGGACACAAGTGACACTTTTTTCGTGTTGTCAAAACAGGGTACTTAGACCTTAGCCTTAGACTATTGTGGGAAAAAGTTACTCTGTCCTAGCAGTAATTGAGCAATTGAAAAAACTGATATTTCTCTGATTGTTTTGAGAACCATCGAGCCTGTGTGTCAAATATGCTACCCGGAAGTAATTGACTGGACAGCAATGCCAAAAGCTTCATAGGACACCATCTTACAACATCAGAATGGAAAGGTTTTTGGACAATGACGCCTTGCACGGTTGGCTCAGACCAGTGACCTTTGTGTTTATTTCATTCAGAAAATACCAGCTGCGACCATCTTATTAGCTTGTTCCTTAGTAGAGAGCTTGGTGACGCCCCCTTCCATTTCCCTGTTCTGTCTTGTGCAATAACAGTAACCTTTTCCTCAAATATCATCATGGCAAGATAGCATTTGTTTCTCTGCACTTCTCTCCAGAGAGCCCTGGTGGAAATGGCAGCATCTAATCATTATGAATGTGCTGGTGTTAGTGAATGGAGCAGATCTAGGTGAAAGGGGTTCATCTGGCCCAAACAGGGGAAATAATAGTGTAAAATGTGCAATGAAATGAAAAGACTGGGTTTTCTACTTGTCTGATTGAGGTTTTGTCATTTCATGTTTTGTCATTTGTATTCTTGGTAAGCCTGTGGGGTTTTAGGGCCAATCCAATACAGTATCTTAGCAGAAGACCAAAAAAATCAATGTCCTTTAACATTGTTAATACTAATGCCCACCTTTCAGAAACTGGAAAATATTCCCTGGAACTGAAATGCAACAAAATAGGGCTATTACTGCTAATGAGAGAGAAAAAGACCCAGATAAAAATAACCATGTCATGAACATGAGTCTACTCAAATTAATTCACTCAATAACATAAAAAGCTCTAAAATCAGGGAAAATAAGTCAACAAGCTTTTTGTAAAGCTTTTCTATTGATGTTTTATGTTGTTTCACCAAGGTTGGGCCAGATTGCAAATAACTATCTGTGTGTTTGGCTAAGGAGAAGATCTAGACTCATTTTCATCATGTTACTGTTGTTTCCCCATGAGGAGATTTCCGACCTTGAGAAAGATACAAGATTTGAAAAAAACGAACAAAGGAAACAGCTTTTATGTTGCAAACAATGAGCACACTGACAGTCAGCATTGTAAATATTCTCATCTTTATGGACTTTGTGGAGGCGTAGCTAGTGCCTCAGGTATTTTGTCCTTTTTATGGATTATAGATTATAGTATACATAATCCCTTCTAGTTGATATCAGACTCTGAGCATGTGCTTTACCTTTGATCGGGGGTGAATTCAAACAATAAACTCAAAATTCACCACATTCACCACAATCTTGCTTTGACCACTGCTACAGCACAAATCCCAACATGTCACTAGACATCACCACTGAACTGCCGATCTCTCCCTTTTCCCAGAGTGTCTTATTTCTATTCTGCTGTGTTATGAATCATTGTGCAATATATGGGCTGGCTTGTACTGTATGTATGCCCTTGACACATGACCCCCGAGAAAGAGAGGGAGAGAGAGAAGGTACCCTGGAACATGTATTTATCTCCTCTGGAGCAGGGTGATGCAGTGTAGGCTTGGGCGGTGTCCAGATTGTCATACCTTCATACGGCCCTTGTGCCATACCAGGATATTTGGTAATACCGGCACTGGACTGCTGAACTTGGCCCTCCTATTGTGAACATAATAAATTGTTCCCTATCCACAGGATGTGCACCAAACTCACTAAAAGTGGCAGTAATAAAGCCTCTCTTGAAAACGCTGAACCTTGACCCCAAAAATGAAGAACCTATCGGCATTTATCGAATCTCCCATTCCTCTAAACATTTTTTTTAAAAGCCTTTGCGCAGCAACTCACTGCCTTCCTGAAGACAAATAATATATACAAAAACGCTTCAGTCTGGTTTTAGACCCCATCATAGCACTGAGACTGCCCTCATGAAGGTGGTAAATTACCTTGTAATGGCATCAGATGATAGCATGCTTCTAGACATTAGGGCTGCTTTTGTCTCTGTGGGTGGTTTGTCCTCTGACAAATCAATTGTACATTTCGGCATTCCTCAAGTTTCCATTTTAGGACCACTATTGTTTTCACTATGTATTCTAACTCTTGGTGATGTCATTCGGAAACACGATGTCAACTTCCACTGCTATGCAGACGACACACAGCTGTACATTTTGATGAAACATGGTGAAGGCCCAAAATTGCCTACCCTGGAAGCCTGTATTTCAGACATAAGGAAGTGGATGGAGGCAAATGTTTTACTTTTTAACTCGGACAAAACAGAGATGCTAGTTCTAGGTCCCAAGAAACAAAGAGATGTGCTGTTGGATCTGACAATTAATATTGATGGTTGTACAGTTGTCTCAAATAAAACTGTGAAGAACCTATGCATTAATCTGGACCCTGATCTCTCTTTTGACAAACATATCAAGACTTTTTCTACTCTCCGGCTACCCGGATAAAGAACCAAATAAACTTCTGTTCGTGCTAAACACAGCTGCTATTGTATCATATTACTCCAGTGCTAGCCTCTCTACACTGGGTTCCTGTTCAGGCTAGGGCTGAGTTCAAGGTTTTACTGATAACCTACAAAGCATTACATGGACTTGCTCCTACCTATCTCTCTGTTTCGGTCCTGCCGTACATACCTACACGTATGCTACAGTCACAAGATGCAGGCCTCCTTATTGTCCCTAGAATTTACAAGGCAACAGCTGGAGGCAGGGCTTTCTCCTATAGAGCTCCATTTGTATGGAATGGTCTGCCTATCCATGAAAGAGATGCAGACTCGGTCTCGACCTTTAAGTCTTTACTGAAAACTCATCTCTTCTGTACGTCCTAGTCTGTGTAGTGTAGTCTGGCCCAGGGGTGCGAAGGTGAATGGCAAGGAACTGGACCGACGAACCGCCCTTGATGTCTTTGCCTGGCAGGCACCCCTCTCTCCACTGGGATTCTCTTTCTCTGACCCTATTATGGGGGCCGAGTCACTGGCTTACTAGTGCTCTTCCATGTCATCCCTAGGAGGTGTGTGACTCTTGAGTGGGTTGAGTCAGACGTGATCTTCCCGTCTGATTTTGCGCCCCCTCGGGTTTCCGCGGTGGAGGAAATCTTTGTGGGCTATACTCAGCCTTGTCTCAGGGTAGTAAATTGGTGGTCTGTTGATATCCCTCTAGTGGTGTGCGGGCTGTACTTTGGCAAAGTGGGTTGGGTTATATCCTGCCTGTTTGAACATCTTGAAGAAAAATCTGGTCTTAATGGCCATGTATTCTTATAATCTCTACCCGTCACAGCCAGAAGAGGATTGGTCACCCCTCAGAGCATGGTTCCTCTCTAGGTTTCTTCCTAAGTTCCTGCCTTTCTAGGGAGTTTTTCCTAGCCACTGTGCATCTACATCTGCATTGCTTGCTGTTTGGTGTTTTAGGATGGGTTTCTGTATAGCACTTTGTGACATCTGCTGATGTAAAAAGGGCTTTTTTAATACATTTGATTTATTGAACCCAAGTGGCGCTATTTTCAACCCCCAATACGAAGGTTAGAAATGCCCACAAGTACAATACATTTTTATTTTTTTATTTAACCTTTATTTAACCAGTTAGACAAGTTGAGAACAAGTTCTCATTTACAATTATGACCTGGCCAAGATAAAGCAAAGCAGTTCGACACATACAACAACACATAGTTACATATGGAGTAAAACAAACATACAGTCAATAATACAGTAGGAAAATAAGTCTATATACGATGTGAGCAAATGAGGTGAGATGGGAGGTAAAGGCAAAAAAAAGGCCATGGGGGCGAAGTAAATATCAAGTAAAACCCTGGAATGGTAGATTTGCAGTGGAAGAATGTGCAAAGTAGAAATAATAATAATGGGGTGCAAAGGAGCTAAATAAATAAATAAATACAGTAGGGAAAGAGGTAGTTGTTTGGGCTAAATTAGAGATGGGCTATGTACATGTGCAGTAACCTGTGAGCTGCTCTGACAGCTGGTGCTTAAAGCTAGTGAGGGAGATACTGTAGTTCGTTCCAGTCATTGGCAGCAGAGAACTGGAAGGAGAGGCGGCCAAGGAAGAATTGGTTTTGGGGGTGACCAGAGAGATATACCTGCTGGAGCGCGTGCTACACGTGGGTGCTGCTATGGTGACCATTGAGCTGAGATAACCTCTTGAACCTCTGGGGGCAGAATTTCATTTTTGGATAAAAAACGTTCCCGTTTTAAACAAGATATTTTGTCACGAAAAGATGCTCGACTATGCATATAATTGACAGCTTTGGAAAGAAAACACTCTGACGTTTCCAAAACTGCAAAGATATTATCTGTGAGTGCCACAGAACTGATGCTACAGGCAAAACCAAGATGAAATTTCAAACAGGAAATGCCCCATATTTTGAATGCGCTGTGTTCCAATGTCACCTTATATGGCTGTGAATGCGCAAGGAATTAGCCTACACTTTCTGTCGTTTCCCCAAGGTGTCTGCAGCATTCTGACGTATTTGTAGGCATATCATTGGAAGATTGACCATAAGAGACTACATTTGCCTGGTGTCCTCCGTCGAAATTATTGCGTAATCTCCAGCTGCATGCATGTTTCCATTTGGTTCAGAAGAGAAAGGCAACTGCCACAAATGATTTACCATCAAATAGATATGTGAAAAACACCTTGAGGATTGATTCTAAACAACGTTTGCCATGTTTCTGTCGATATTATGGAGTTAATTTGGAAAAAACATTTGGCGTTGTAATGACTGAATTTTCGGGGGTTTTCATAGCCAAACGTGATGAACAAAACGGAGCGATTTCTCCTACACAAATAATCTTTTTGGAAAAACTGAACATTTGCTATCTAACTAAGAGTCTCCTCATTGAAAACATCCGAAGTTCTTCAAAGGTAAATTATTTTATTTGAATGCTTTTCTTGTTTTTGTGAAAATGTTGCCTGCTGAATGCTAGGCTTAATGCTATGCTAGCTATCAATACTCTTACACAAATGCTTGTGTAGCTATGGTTGAAAAGCATATTTTGAAAATCTGAGATGACAGTGTTGTTAACAAAAGGCTAAACATGTGAGCCAATATATTTATTTCATTTGCGATTTTCAAAAATAGTTAACGTTGCGTTATGGTAATGAGCTTGAGGCTATAATTACGCTCCCGGATACGGGATTGCTCGTCGCAAGAGGATAAGGGGGTACTTTACCTAGCAGGGTCTTGTAGATGACCTGGAGCCAGTGGGTTTGGCGACGAGTATGAAGCGAGGGCCAGCCAACGAGAGCGTACAGGTCGCAATGGTGGGTAGTATATGGGGCTTTGGTGACAAAACAGATGGCACTGTGATAGACTGCATCCAATTTATTGAGTATTGGAGGCTATTTTTAAATGACATCGCCGAAGTCGAGGATCGGTAGGGTGTTCAGTTTTACGAGGGTATGTTTGGCGGCATGAGTGAAGGATGCTTTGTTGCGAAATAGGAAGCCAATTCTAGATTTAACTTTGGATTGGAGATGTTTGATGTGAGTCTGGAAGGAGAGTTTACAGTCTAACCAGACACCTAGGTATTTATAGTTGTCCACATATTCCACATACACATATATGTAGTTGTCCATAAGTCAGAACCGTCCAGAGTAGTGATGCTGGACGGGCGGGCAGGTGCAGGCAGCGGTCGGTTGAAGAGCATGCATTTAGTTTTACTTGTTTTTAAGAGCAGTTGGAGGCCACGGAAGGAGATTTGTATGGCATTGAAGCTCATCTGGAGGGTTGTTCACCTCTCTGGGCAACCCGACGCGCTAGCGTCCCACCTTGCCAACAATAAATGCAAATGTGCTACACCAAATGCTAATAGCACTCGTTAAAACTCAAACGTTCATTAAAATTCACATACAGGGTACTCAATTCAAGCTACACTCGTTGTGAATCTAGCCAACGAGTCAGATTTGTAAAATGCTTTTCGGCGAAAGCATGAGTAGCTATTATCTGATAGCAGGCAACACGCCGAAATACCAGAAGGGGACGTAAACAAAGGAATTAGCGTAGCCGGCGCTACACAAAACGTAGAAATAAAATATAAAACATTCATTACCTTTGACGAGATTGTTTGTTGTCACTCCTATATGTCCCATAAACATCACTATTGCGTCTTTTTTTCGATTAAATCGGTCCATATATACCCTAAATATCGATCTATGAAAAGTGTGTGATCCAGGAAAAAACAGCGTTTTAAAACGCAACGTCATTTTTTTAAATTAAAAAAGTCGACAATAAACTTTCACAAAACACTTCGAAATACTTTTGTAATCCAACTTTAGGTATTAGTAAACGTTAATAATCTATCAAATTGATCACAGGGCGATGTGTATTCAATAGCTCCACGTCTTGAACTCATGGTCTAAAATTTCTCCTCCAAAACATCCTGTCGGAGACCGGAAGGAATGGGCTCTCTCTTACTCGTTTGACCAAGAAACAAAGCCCAGGCAATTGACAAGACTGGCGACATCGTGTGGAAGCTGTAGGACTTGCAATCTCAGCCCCATGTAATTTGGTTTCCCATAAACAATACATGCAAGTGGCGCATTGATACTTTTTCCAGTATTCAGTGATCAGTTTTTCTTGCGCTTTTCGATGAAACACAGGCTCTGTTATAGTCACAGCCGTGATTTAACCAGTTTTAGAAACGTCGGAGTGTTTTCTATCCACACATACCAATCATATGCATATACTATATTCCTGGCATGAGTAGCAGGACGCTGAAATGTTGCGCAATTTTTAACAGAATGTTCGAAAAAGTAGGGGGTAGGCTTAACAGGGTTACACAGTGTCCAAAGAAGGGCCAGAAGTATACAGAATGGTGTTGTCTGCGTAGAGGTGTATCATAGACTCACCAGCAGCAAGAGCGACATCATTGATATATACAGAGAAAAGGGTCGGCCCAAGAATTAAAACCTGTGGCACCCGCATAGAGACCGCCAGAGGCCCGGACAACAGGCCCTCCATTTTGACACACTGAACTCTATCAGAGAAGTAGTTGGTGAACCAGGCGAGGCAATCATTTAAGGAACCAAGGCTATCGAGTCTGCCGATGAGGATGTGGTGATTGACAGAGTCGAAAGCCTTGGCCAGGTCAATGAATACGGCTGCACAGTATTGTTTCTTATCGATGGCGGTTAAGATATCGTTTAGGACCTTGAGCGTGGCTGAGGTGCACCCATGACCAGCTCTGAAACCAGACTGCATAGTGGAGAAGGTACGGTGGGATTCGAAATGGTCGGTAATCTGTTTGTTGACTTGGTTTTCGAAGACCTTAGAAAGGCAGGGTAGGATAGATATAGGTCTGTAGCAGTTTGGGTCAAGAGTGTCCCCCCCTTTGAAGATGGGGATGCTTTCCAATGGGGATGCTTTCCAATCTTTGGGAATCTCAGACGACACGAAGGGGAGGTTGAACAGGCTAGCAATAGAGGTTGCAACATTTTCAGGCAGATAATTTTAGAAAGAAAGGGTCCAGATTGTCTAGTCCGGCTGATTTGTAGGGGTCCAGATTTTGCAGCTCTCAGAACATCAGCTGACTGGATTTGGGAGAAGGAGAAATGGGGAAGACTTGGGCGAGTTGCTGTGGGGGGTACAGGGCAGTTGACAGGGGTAGGAGTAGCCAGGTGGTAAGCATGGCCAGCCATAGAAAAATGCTTATTGAAATGTTCAATTATAGTGGATTTATCAGTGGTGACAGAGTTTCCTATCCTCAGTGCAGTGGGCAGCTGGGAGGAGGTGTTCTTATTCTCCATGGACTTTACAGTGTCCCAGAACATATTTTGAGTTTGTGTTGCAAAAAAAAGAGAAGCTAGCCTTGGCTTTTCTAACTGCCTGTGTATATTGGTTTCTTACTTCCCTGAAAAGTTGCATATCACGGGGGCTGTTCGATGCTAATGCAGAACGCCATAGGATGTTTTTGTGTTGGTTAAGGGCAGTCAGGTCTGGAGAGAACCAAGGGCTATATCTGTTCCTGGTTCTAAATTTCTTGAATGGGGCATGCTTATTTAAGATGGTGAGGAAGGCATTTATTTAAATTACCAGGCATCTTCCAATGACGGGATGAGGTCAATATCCTTCCAGGATACCCAGGCCAAGTCGATTAGAAAGGCCTGCTCACTGAAGTGTTTCAGGGAGCGTTTGACAGTGATGAGTGGAGGTCGCTTGACTGCTGACTCATTACATATGCAGGCAATGAGGCAGTGATCGCTGAGATCTTGGTTGAAAACAGCAGAGGTGTATTTAGAGGGCAAGTTGGTTAGAATGATGTCTATGAGGGTGCCCCTGTTAACGGCTTTGGGGTGGTACCTGGAAGGTTCATTGATAATTTGTGTGAGATTGAGGGCATCAAGCTTAGATTGTAGGATTGCTGGGGTGTTAAGCATGTTCCAGTTTAGGTCACCAAGCAGCACGAGCTCTGAAGATAGATGGGGGCAATCAGTTCACATATGGTGTCCAGAGCACAGCTGGGGGCAGAAGGTGGTCTATAGCAAGCGGCAATGATGAGAGACTTGTTTTTAGAGAGTTGGATTTTTTAAAAGTAGAAGTTCAAATTGTTTGGGTACAGACCTGGATAGTAGGACAGAACTCTGCAGGCTATCTCTGCAGTAGATTGCAACACCACCCACTTTGGCCGTTCTATCTTGTCTGAAAATGTTGTAGTTAGGGATGGAGATTTAAGAGTTTTTGGTGGTCTTCCTACGCCAGGATTCAGACACGGCTAGAACATCTGGGTTGGCAGAGTGTGCTAAAGCAGTGAATAAAACAAACTTAGGGAGGAGGCTTCTAATGTTAACATGCATGAAACAAGGCTATTACGGTCATCAGAAGGGAGTGCCTGGGGAATAGGAGTGGAGCTAGGCACTGCAGGGCCTGGATTGACATCCCTAGAGGAACAGAGGAGGAGTAGGATAAGGGTAAGGCTAAAAGCTATGAGAATTGGTCGTCTAGGACGTCCGAAACAGAGAGTAAAAGGTTTCTGTGGGCGATAAAATAGCTTCGAGGTATAATTAAAATCCTATAGAGAATGCTAACTAAATGCTAACGAGTACATTGCTAACTTTTTATACAGTCTCTGACCTAAACTATTTGCAGGACAGACATCCCAGCTCATAAAGTTATACAACAGTTTTCTGCACGCACAAAACAAATATTAGACAGCAAGGCTCTTGATCCGGGAGGAAATTCAAGAGGGTGCAACGAAATGTATGTCAAAACGTAGTATTCTTTGCCCTATGTCATTATTAAATACATGTAATTAATCATTAGATTGTTCTATACAATATTATAACCCTAAGATCGTTAATTTGCTGTGAGCATTGGTAGTTTGGACTGCGCCATTCTTGTGTAAGCCCCACATCTATACAAGTCAGAATTTATTTTAGCGTAATTTTCTAGACATCAATTTACAGCAAAATCTTTAGACCACTGCAGAACACCTGCCATATGCATCTGCACACATACTAATCTGTGGGGCATCTGTGGGGCTTAAAAGACCCGAATTGCATATAATTTCAAGACATCAATGAAGCAGTAGAACAAATGGTATGGGCAGGGATAAGCTACAGACAACGGACAGAATTGCATTTTTATCTATGGAAAAAAATCAAATTGCACCTAAATACTGTGACGAGATCCTGAGGCCCATTTTTTTAAGGTATCTGCGACCAACTAATGCATATCTGTATTCCCAGTCATGTGAAATCCATAGATTAGGGCCTAAATAATTTATTTAAATTGACTGATTTCCTCATATTTGAGTTTATTTGAGTTTATTTTATTTTTACAGGGACAGTGCACATTAATCAACGTTTCAGTAAAAGTGCCGGTTTTAGCCAACCGGCTAATTTTCAACCGCAGTCCCAGGGCAGGTTATTAAAAACAATTACAATATAGGCAATCATTGAGCAGTGAGCACACGCAGAGCAACATAGGACAAGCAAGACGTAGCATACAGACAGAGCAACATAGAACAAAAAGCAGCAGGACAAAATTCATAAAAGCAACAAAGTGTTTCCACACCTCACAAGCTACAGACAACAGATAACATGGAAAGCGGCAATACACAGCTAGGGATTATGATCACAAATATGAACTGTAACTCAGAAAAAGCTTTGAAATTATTGCATGATGCATTCATATTTTTGTTCATTATACAGTATATCCTTGGTGTCCTCTTTAGCCTTGTCTACAAGGCTTGCTGCCACCAAATTTGCCTTGGTTAGGACATGTTCAAAAACAGGGCTCTTTGTTTAGTTTTTTTACATCTGATGCAGAGGATGTTAATTTACTGTATATTCCAACCACTTTTGCTAGTTTAATCCCTCCGGTCAGTTCTAGACCCAAGTGAGTGACTCACAAGGCTCCAGTCTCTCGTCGATGTGTGCTTGTAAACAACAATTATGTGATAGAACCTAAGGTAGTGCACAAGTTGACTGCAGGTATTTTCTTAAAAAGTAGCGACAAATATTCACATTTATTTTTAAAAAACTGTCAAATAAATTGTTTCAACTCTATTGACGGTATTGAAAAACCATCCCATGGCTACTTCTAAATACCCCGGTATACGGTATTTATGATTTACCCCTCACGCCTAATGCAGTGTGTGTTAGAAGGATTTGGGGAGGGAAGTGGAGACCTTCCAGGGGACAGGGCTGGGTATTACCTCTGTGTTAGCAGCTCAGAGGGACTCACTGACTGGGAGGCAGCTCAGGTATATGGCAGGGTAGCCTAGTGGTTAGAGTGGTGGAATAGTAACCGGAAGGTTGCAAGTTCAAATCTCCGAGCTGACAAGGTACAAATCTGTTGTTCTGCCCCTGAACAGGCAGTTAACCCACTGTTCCTAGACTGTCATTGAAAATAAGAATTTGTTCTTAACTGACTTGCCTAGTTAAATGAAGGTTAAATAAAAAAATAAGACATGGGCTCTCATTTATTTGCTTGTTAATCAATGTTGATTGAGCTGTGATTTTTTTTTTCTCCCATCACATTCTTGCTGTTGATACACAATGAATGTGCAGGAGCAACAATCTATATACAAACACCATACATACAGGAGCAACAATATATGTTGTGTTCTGTATATCTTTCTCATATAATGTTCATTGCACATTTGGGGGAACATATGGTGGATTGTGTACTTCTGCCGGCTGTATCCCAGATTACCTCTACCCGTGTAAACATGCTTTATTCTTTAAAAAGGCTCAGTTGAAAAATGAAACCAAGCTACTCTAGTACTGTAATATCTACCTCTAATAGTGTCCTCGACAGATGCAGAGCTGATATTTGTGATATGTCTATATCAAAAGTGGGCAGCATAACTATTGCAACAGCCTCAAGGTCTGGTGTTAGGGAGTGGAGGAGAACAGCTCAATGGCAAAGGGAAGGCAGCTGTCAGCAGGGTTGTAGAGGACAGGTGATTCTTTTACTTTACCATCTCTCTCTCTCTCTCTGGGAGCCAGGAGAGCCAATCAGTATGCAGCACCATGGTGGGAATCAACAAAAAGGTGCTGTGAGAGATGACACAATGACAGTAGCCAAGCCTAACAGGCCACATTAGTCTATCAGTGTGAGTTGTCTGTTCCATGTTCCATGCCACCCCTCCCCCCTTTCATCCCGCCACCTCCTCCTTGGTCTTCAAACCCAGGTCACATTTCGACTTGCTAGAGAGGCGTCATTTAATTGTGCCCCCCTATGCAAAACAGGACACACACAGCTGCTATGGCAGTATCTTTCAATTAATTTCACATTCACAAATTATTAATGAAACCCAATTCCTTCACATCGCTGTAAAAGCAAATAAATGGCAAATCATTATAATGCTAATTGAACATTGGAGTAATGAGGCAATAGTCATTAGTGCTCATATTTTATGTATGCATGAAATTCTGTTCTCGAGACCTTGAAGCTCTGATATCTGTTCTAATGTGAGACAGAAGGCGAGCGATATTGTGACTGTGACTCTGTGTTTGTGGCAATTCCAAGTGTGTGGCGCGTGCTACAGTGGCTGACGTTACAGTGATTCAGTATGGATATGGACTCTGTGAACCTAGGTGTGCTCAGCATACTCATTTGTTCAGTGGGCACAATGATGTTAATGGATGTTTGTGTTTCATGCCATGTATTGATTATGCACAGTGGCAGTGTGAAGCCACGGTAAGTCTGTATGTGTCACACATGGTCAGACTGACATTGGATGACATGATATAGTCTCCAGGCCATTGGTCCTACAATAAGAGTAACATGAGAATACAGATACGCTTTGGGTTATTTCCAATATGTTCACTCTCTAATAATACACAACAAAACAGGTATATCAGAACAATAAAGGTTTGCTTTCATTTATATACTGGTGGGGAGTAACAAGAGCATATCAATGTTGTTTAGCAACCTAATAGCCAGAGAAACTGTTACAGCACCTGTCTGTTCGTCTGGGATTGTTGCCACCTGTCATCAGTGAAGTTTGATTGAGAGCAGCAGAGAGGGGACTCAACTGTCTCCCATCACAATCTCTCCCTAATTCCCAATGTATATTTACAGACATGTTCAGTCGCACTCTGATTTCAGACGGACTATCTCAGCTTCCCGGGCGTGTGTGGGTGTTCGTGTGTTTGTGTTCTAGGTACACGGTAGGGACTGTACATCTAATGTTGACTCTCAGATTAGCAAGATGGAGACGGGGGACGGGGGGGAGGAGGGATGAACACAAGGAACATCTGACCTTCAGGAAGAGAGTGTGGAAGACAACGACAAGGTGGTGGGAGGGATAGAAATATAGCACACAAAATATGTCCAAACCCAGCATAGATTTACACTGATGGTTTTGTTTGATCGTTTTTCCTGTCTACAGTAGAAGTGCATAATAAATTAACTTGTCATTTATTTCGGCACTTATTCATTTGTGACTGACCTCAATGGTCTCAATAGATTTATCATTAAGGTACCTTTTCCGTAGACAATTCCTGGGAACAACTGAAGTGTATTCTTTACTGCCACACACAGTCACAGCCATGTGTTAACGCATAATGAATTGTAATATCACTGATCAATCCCATCCCCTGTTGTCATTGGTCTCCATCCTATCTTAAAGGGGATGGCAGACAAAAGCTTTAAATATGGCTACAAATAACCATTCATTTCCTGCGTCAGACATGGAGTGATGTATAGCCTGTGGCTTCGCTTGATTCATCAAAAACACAAAACAACGCACAACAACGGACACTGAATAAAGAACAGGAAAAGGCTTTTGGGAATATGCTGAATGGATCCTTTTTTGCCTCATTTGCATAATGTGTTGTTTCTCAGAAAATGATGAATAAACCACTAGCTCTAAGTGTGGGGGCATTCGCCACCGATGGAGCATGAAGGTAATGTCCATGTCTTACTGAGACGCTAATGAGATTGCAATGCAAAGCAGAATGCATGCATACATCTTTACGATAATGCATTTAGGGTGCGTTGCAGGGCATGTGACACATAACAGATGACTTAAATTGCTCAATCGTATACCTCTCTAATTTAACAACTAGGCCCAAATTGTTATATACTTGTTTCCATATACTTTCCTCAGGCCTGTATGCTAAGCTCAGCTCAACACATATACAGATGAAGTTGGAAGTTTACATACACCTTAGCCAAATACATTTAAACTCAATTTTTCACAATTCCTGACATTTGATCCCAGTAAAAATTCCCTGTTTTAGTGCAGTTAGGATCACCACTTTATTTTAAGAATGTGAAATGTCAGAATAATAGTAGCGAGAATTATTTATTTTTGCACCAAAGTATGTTCATCTCTAGGAGACAGAACGCATCTCCTTCCTGAGCGGTATGACAGCTGCATGGTCCCATGGTGTTTATACTTGCGTACTATTGTTTGTACAGATGAACGCGGTACCTTCAGGTGTTTGGAAATTGCTCCCAAGCATGAACCGGTTTTGTGGAGGTCACAATTCTTTTCCTGGGGTCTTCGCTGATTTCATTTGATTTCCCCATGATGTCAAGCAAAGAGGCACTGAGTTTGAAGGTCGGCCTTGAAATACATCCACAGGAACACCTCCAATTGACTCAATTGATGTCAATTTGCCTATCAGAAGCTTCTAAAGGCATGACATAATTTTCTGGAATTTTCCAAGCTGTTTAAAGACACAGTCAACATAGTGCATGTAAACTTCTGACCCATTGGAATTGTGATACAGTGAATTATAAGTGAAATAATCTGTCTGTAACAATTGTTGGAAAAATTACTTGTGTAATTTTGTACAAAGTAGCTGTCCTAACCGACTTGCCAAAACTATAGTTTGTTCACAAGACATTTGTGGAGTTGTTGAAAAACAAGTTTTAATGACTCCAACCTAAGTGTATGTAAACTTCCTACTTCAACTGTAGTTCGATGATACCTGTGCAACTTAATTGACTGCTTGTACAGCTTTAATTAATTCCTGAATGCAGCTACCGCTGTATTGATGCGATAGGCTCAGTGCGCATCAATGCATTCTGTATCAAGAGAATGCTGGCCCTTTTTGAAATGTCGTAGATCAATGCTTGCACTCTTTTGTTTAGCCCTCCTGCATAAACTTCCTCGGTACCTTACTTCACTGTTAACTTATAGACAGACGTACAAGATAGCAGAGCCGGTCTCAGGGATGGCTAACTCTGGAGATCACTTCAATCTCCACGGATTTAGGCGAATCTGATTAGAGTTTTTTTTTGCACCTTACTTTTGGAATAATCTCCAAGGCTCTCTAAAATTGGATTTATTGGTTGGCTGATTGAAGACATTTTCATTGAAGAATGTGTTTGTTTTGTATGATTGTGTTTTACATTAATTCACATTGACATTTTAGTAATTCAGCAGAGACTTATCCAGACCGACTGGGACAGAATGCCAAGAGTGTTCAAAGCTGTCATCAAGGCAAAGAGTTGCTACTTTGAGAATCTCAAACATAAAATATATTTTGATTGGTTTAACACTTTTTTGGTTACTACATGATTCCATATGTGTTATTTAATAGTTTTGATGTCTTCACTATTATTCTACAAAGTAGAAAATAGTAAAAATAAAGGAAAACCCTGGAATGGGTAGGTGTGTCTAAACTTTTGACGGGTACTGTATACATATTTTTAAATAACATGTAAAGAACTTCATAAAATACATATATCACCGTATGCTAATACAATCTAGTGCAGAAAAGCATACAAAAAGTGGTAAGAAATGGTTAGCATAAATGGACTTGCACAAAGGGAGAGCTGACAAAGTCCGATTCAGCACTTTCCATCTCAGTAAGATGTGTCACAAAGGCAATGACGTTGTTTGTTACTGTGTTGTGTCGTTGTCTCTCTTCCTGACACCTACTCATCAATTCAAATAAAACTTTGAAGGCTGGAAGAGGTTTGCTATGCTCCCTATCATTATGATTTTGTTGTCATTCATAGATCCTTTGATGACAAACTGGACATGCCCAGCGATTACCAGTTACATTATGAAGGCACTTTCATGATATAAAGACAGAGACAGAGTGGACTACAAGGGCAAAGGCATTGTTCCACATTTCAGAAAGTATGATTAACACAGGTTTACCTCTTTTAGTCTATTCTTGTTTTTATCCAATCAGACCCATAATCAGTTGGAGAGTAGGCCCAATCACAACCATCAGCATGCTTGATTAGCATACTGTATCTCAAAGAATAGACCAATTATAGTTACCAGTATTGGCTTGAGGCAGCACCAACACTTCAGATATTTGGAGGTGTAATTAGGATATGCTTTAGTATTAATGCTACTGTGCCCGGCTAGTTGGTATGCTGTTGTTTTGAAAGCAGTAAGTTGAAACGCCTAGAAGAGGATGACAATGTAGAAATATTCTGAGCTTTTCCATCAATTGTGAGAACTTTTTGGGGAACTTTATTTTGTACAATATGAGTATCTGACTGAAGATCAACCCTTCCTTTCTGTCACTATCCAACAAAACCACAAGCCCCTATAAAAATAATAATTTACCACAGATGTTAGGGGTAGAGACATGGACATCCATCAAGCTCATTGTCACAGAGCTTCTCATCCCTTTTTCTGACAAAACATCCTCAAAACGAACCTGGGAAGAATAGCTCTGGTTCCTCAGTGACCAACTATAGCGGGTCAATGGCTTGTCTCTTAGCCTCCGTCCCCCACAAAACGGCTCATTGTCCCTTGCGGAGGAGAGTGACATGCCCACCCCCTTCCATCCTTCTGCTCCTAACCCATATGAGTGCTTTGTCTCCTTTTGCTGCCTCATTGGAGCAGTCTGGTCCATTCAGGCAAGTTCAGGTGGGTGTTAATGAAGTGATGTTGGCTCTGTCCTAGGGAGCAGGGATGTTTTGGGTAACGTACAATTTCATATGCTATGTCTCGCACGGACATTGATGTGGCTCACATGTACAAACACAATCACACATGATCAGTCCTCTGTCACGGCAGACCACCAGGGGGACATGTCATGAGGACAGAGAGTCTGCTTGACATGATTTTACAGGATTGCAGTGTATCAAGGGAAAACGATGAGCAATGTGGTGGAAGGCACCATTTTACAGAAATCATTGACTCACTGACTCACTCTCCACTATAATGTGCTTCTACACCTGCATTGCTTGCTGTTTGGGGTTTTAGGCTGGGTTTCTGTACAGCACTTTGATATTGGTATTGAAAACAGGCCCCTATCTTTTTGAGAAAACAATATTCTATGAGCAATTGTATTACTATAACACAGTATCATTTCCCAATTTGTTTAGCGTACAATATAGCTTAGTATTTGAATTATTTATTTTATACAGTCATTTCTGCTCATCTTTATTAAGGGTGCCAATATTTTAAGAGCCCACTGTATATTCCTCCTCATTATCCTTCATTCACATAATGATTAGTAGTACACACACACACACACACACACACACACACACACACACACACACACACACACACACACACACACACACACACACACACACACACACACACACACACACACACACACACACACACACACACACACACACATCCTTGAGGGTCACTGTAACAGAGTTTTTGAGAGTGGCAATTTCCCCTTCTTTTTGTTGTTAGATTAGTGCTTGTATCATCTGTAGAATAAACTGGCAGAGATTGCATTGAACGCCAACAGTGGGGGTAATACACATCCTTTTTCTTAATGGATATGAAATACAGTGCGACTATGCCTGAAGGAGCACACAGTTTGAGTCCTCAGATGTTATCGCCATTAGATTTCTATGGTGGTGTGTTGCCTTAAGCCCCGTAGACTCCATTAGAGTACTGGGGGATTTGTTTTGGATTTAGAAGATAAGGCAAATAGTGGAAGTGAGATCTTGTATTTAAAAGGTGTCCTTCTGGCTTTGATACTGGTTAACTTAAAGAAATATCAAGTGTGATGTTGTGACTCATGTAATAATCACAATTTACTAGTTCTTCACAAACTTCTGAGGCCGGGACCAAAAACTGAGGACAATATCAGTAATTTGTGAGTTGCTATGCCAAGGCTGTGCAATAGTTCTCCTTCACAGCATCAAGCCTAACATCAACTTATAATAAATAGCCATATTTAGGAAAGAAGTGACCGAAACAGAACAAATGAAAGCAGGAGACCACCATTAAACGACCTGAATCCATCACTTCCTGAGCGAGGGTCACATGGGATTCAGCGGTATTCGAAGCTCCATTAGCAAGCTATACAGCGTTGGGGAATGAGTGTGTTGCGCTTAAATGCTTCTCTCATTTTCCCCTTGATTCGGGGACTGACGAAATAAGCCTTGCCTGATTGACTTTGCCTATGAAGAGTAATTGATTGGTGGGGATTATCCAGCCAGGCCAACCACTGATGGAAGAACACGACTGAGGCAGAATAGAGTTGGCGCTGAAGCCCCCCCCCCATTAGGTAACGTTCCTATTAAGTTCCATCAGTTGCATTACAAACTTCAGTCAGGACATAAATCACTGTTCTTCACTTTTGCTGCTCTGAAAACATTACCTTCTAACAGCTCTAAAAACCTGCATTGAGGAAGTTTCCTTTATCTTACTTAAAACCTTTTCAAACGTTCTGGGAATGTTCTGAGAACCTTAAGTCAATATTGAGTTTACACCCTTTACACCAGCGCCCTGAGTGCAGTAGCCAAGCCTCCCTGCCTGCTTCGCATCATTAGACAACCTACAGCTACATAACCCTCACCACGGGATTTGTAACTCGTGAACACCTTTGCCGTCAACATTAGGCAATTAAGCATCACCCCACTTCATTTTGTCCTTCACTTCAATCAGATGGAACTTTCTCTCTCCTCAGAAAGCAGCATGTTTTTTCCGCCAAGCCTGGGGCCTCCAGCTGGACTGTGTAGGTAGCTGCTGATGTGAACTGGGATAAACATTTAGGGTACCCGAGCAACCAAATTGTTTTTAAATGGGGTCACTGCAGAGGCTCAGACAGACAGTGGCTTAGCTCTTCAACAGGGAGCCATGATCACATT
Source organism: Oncorhynchus masou masou (assembly GCF_036934945.1). Taxonomy (NCBI): domain Eukaryota; kingdom Metazoa; phylum Chordata; class Actinopteri; order Salmoniformes; family Salmonidae; genus Oncorhynchus; species Oncorhynchus masou. The sequence continues at coordinate 63,847,612 of NC_088240.1, forward strand.
TCCCTCCCAATTCAAGACCCAGTAAACGTGTAAATATTTTTCAATATCCCCAAATATTATATTACGCCCCCACACTGCACAAAATGGTCCCTCTGAGAAAGATATAACGACCACTGTGCAGAAGATGAAAACATCCAGCATACAGTACCTGTCAAGTTTGGACACACCTACTCATTCAAGGGCTTTTATTTATTTTTTTACTATTTTCTACACTGTAGAGTATGAGTGAAGACATCAAAAATATGAAATAACACATATGGAATCATGCAGTAACCATAAAAAGTGTTAAAAAAATTGAAATGTATTTTATCTTTCAGATTCTTTGAGGTTCTTTATCTTTGAGCTTTGCACACTCTTCTCTTTCTCTCAACCAGCTTCATGAGGTAGTCACATGGAATGCATTTCAGTTAACAGGTGTGTCTTGTTCAAAGTTAATTTGTGGAATTTCTTTCCTTCTTAATGTGTTTGAGCCAAGCAGTTGTGTTATGACAAGGTAGGGGTGGTATACAGAAGATAGCCCTATTTGGTAAAAAGACCAAGTCCATATTATGGCAAGAACAGCTCAAATAAGCAAAGAGAAACGACAGCCCATCATTACTTTAAGACATGAAGATCAGTCAATACGGAAAATTTCAAGAACTTTTAAAGTTTCTTCAAGTGCTGTCACAAAAACCATCAAGCGCTATGACGAAACTGGCTCTCATGAGGACGACCTCAGGAAAGGAAGACCCAGAGGTCCCTCTGCTGCAGACGATAAGTTCATTAGAGTTACCAGCCTCAGAAATTGCAGCCCAAATAAATGTTTCACAGAGTTCAAGGAACAGACACATCTCAACATAACTGTTCAGATGAGACTGAGTGAATCAGTTCTTCATGGTCAAATTACTGCAAAGAAACCACTACTAAAGGACACCAATAAGAAGAAGAGACTTGCTTGGACCAAGAAACATGAGCAATGGACATTAGAATGGTGGAAATCTGTCCTTTGGTCTGATGAGTCCAAATTTGAGATTTTGGCTTCCAACCACCTTATCTTTGTGAGATGCTGAGTAGGTGAAGGGATGATCTCCGCATGTGTGGCTCCAACCGTGAAGCATGGAGGAGATGGTGTGGGGGTGCTTTGCTGGTGACATTGTCAGTGATTTATTTAGAATTCAAGGCACACTTAACCAGCATGGCTGTTTTAAACAGCAGCGATATGATAGTTCTTCAAATCTGACCCAATTGTGAAATCTTGACTTCTTGTACGGTAACTAAAATGCTGCCTTAAATATAAACTATAAAGAGGTTGGCAATGTTGTGATAGCCTACTGTCTGCTGCCTCCAGACATGCCCCTGCACATCTCCTCTGAATCCCTTCCCAGTTATTGGATTGTCAACCTCCTTGGAACATGGAATTATATCAAGTCCTCATGTAGATGATACATCGAAAATCCCCTTACATGTAATGGTTTGGATCCCGCTGTTCTGCAATGGCATCTATTCAATCCAACAGGGCCATTCTGCCACAGAGGATCTGGTTTATCCTGTTCTAATGCACTGTCATCACTAGCTACTGAGACCACTTCTCATTCATGCTCTGTTTACTGCTGCAAGATTATGACAGATTTTGTGACGGCGCTAACTCAGGCTTCTCGCTGTCATAAAAGTGGTGAATTCTGGGAAACCAAATGAGGGGCTGATATGGATAGAACTTCATCCAGTAAGTTCCCTGTCGTGCATTGTGGACATTGGGTAGGATGCCAGATTTTGTGAATAATTTTCAAACTGTTCCTTAATCAAAGGGATTCATTGGAGATATTATTAAGTAACATGAAGCAGTTTCAGCCCAGTGCTGGACTGGAGTCTGAAATAGAATTTGAAATTGTATATTTTGTGATTCGGCTTAGTGGCTATTACATATTTACCAGCTGGCATTTCTGTGACATTTCATTTGTCAGCATTACATAATTTGATTGATTGTGTAAGGCCTAATTTCTTGTTTAATATCTCAATATTAGAAGTTGAGAACAATCTATTAATTAACACAACATGAAGTTACCATCACCCACCACCGGATAAACAGCTATTTTCTTATGAGGGTCATATATCAGAGAAGATGTCACGTTCTGACCATAGTTCTGTTATTTTATTATTTGTTTTAGTATGGTCAGGGCGTGAGTTGGGGTGGGCAGTCTATGTGTGTTTTTCTATGTTGGGGTTTTGAGTTCAGCCTAGTATGGTTCTCAATCAGAGGCAGGTGTCGTTAGTTGTCTCTGATTGAGAATCATACTTAGGTAGCCTGGGTTTAACTTTTCAGTTGTGGATGTTTGTTACCGTGTGAGTGTTTGTTGCCACACGGTACTGTTTCGGTTTCGTTCATGTTCACTTTTATTGTTTTGTTTTTATAGTGTTCAGTTTATGTCTTAAAATAAACATTATGGACACTTACCACGCTGTGTATTGGTCCTCCGATCCTTCTCGCTACTCCTCCTCCTCAGAGGAGGAGGAATGCCGTTACAGAAACACCCACCAACAAAGGACCAAGCAGCGTGGTAAAGGGCAGCAGCAGCAGCAAAGAACACAGGACTCCTGGACATGGGAGGAGATTCTGGACGGCAAAGGACCCTGGACCCAGGGGAATATCGCTGTCCCAAAGCAGAGCTGGAGGTAGCGAAAGCAGAGAGGCACCGGTATAAGGAGGCAGCACGGCAGCGCGGCTGGAGGCCCGGGAGGCAGCCCCAAAAATGTATTGGGGGGCACACGGGGAGAGTGGCGAAGCCAGGTAGGAGACCTGCGCCAACTTCCCGTGCTTACCGGAGAGCGAAAGGGACCGGGCAGGCACCGTGTTATGCGGTGGAGCGCACGGTGTCCCCGGTGCGGGTGCATAGCCCGGTGCGGTACATTCCAGCTCCTTGTATCGGCTGGACTCGATTGGGCATCGAGCCAGGTGCCATGAAGCCGGCTCTACGCATCTGGTCTCCGGGCGTCTCCTTGGGCCGGTGTACATAGCACCAGCCTTATGCATGGTGTGGGCTATTCCACCTTGCTGCACTGGCCTGGCTACGGGGAGCATTCAACCAGGTAAGGTTGGGCAGGCTCGGTGCTCAAGAGCTCCAGTGCGCTTGAAAGGTCCGGTCTATCCGGTGCCACCTCCACGCACCAGCCCTCCGGTGGCAGCCCCCTGCACCAGGCTGTCTCTCTGGTTTCTCCCTACAGGTGCTCCCGCCTGTCCAGCACTGCCAGAGCCTTCCTCCTGCCCAGCGCTGTCAGAGTCTCCCGTCTGTCCTGAGCTGCCAGAGTCTCCCGTCTGTCCTGAGCTGCCAGAGTCTCCCGTCTGTCCTGAGCTGCCAGAGTCTCCCTGTCCTGAGCTGTCCCCGTGTCCTGAGCTGTCTGTCCTGAGAGTCTCCCGTCTGTCCTGAGCTCTCCCGTCCTGTCCTGAGCCGCCAGAGTCCCCGCCTGTCCTGAGTCTCCCGTCTGTCCTGAGGCGCCAGAGTCTCCCGTCTGTCCTGAGCCGCCAGAGTCTCCCCTGTCCTGTCCTGAGCCGCCAGAGTCTCCCGCCTGTCCTGAGCCGCCAGAGTCTCCCGCCTGTCCTGAGCCGCCAGAGTCTCCCGCCTGTCCTGAGCCGCCAGAGTCTCCCGCCTGTCCTGAGCCGCCAGAGTCTCCCGCCTGTCCTGAGCCGCCAGAGTCTCCCGCCTGTCCTGAGCCGCCAGAGTCTCCCGCCTGTCCTGAGCCGCCAGAGTCTCCCGCCTGTCCTGAGCCGCCAGAGTCTCCCGCCTGTCCTGAGCCGCCAGAGTCTCCCGCCTGTCCTGAGCCGCCAGAGCCGCCAGTCTGTCCTGAGCCGCCAGAGCCGCCAGTCTGTCTTGAGAGCAGAGTTTGTTTCCACACGGTACTGTTTCGGTTTCATTCATGTTCACGTTTATTGTTTTGTATTTCATAGTGTTCAGTTTATGTCTTAAAATAAATGTTATGAACACTTACCACGCTGCGGATTGGTCCTCCGATCCTTCGCGCTACTCCTCCTCAGAAGAGGAGGAAGAATGTCGTTACAGAAGACAATATCCAAAAGCAATTTGCGGGGCCTAATGTGATTAAAGATGAGAAAAGAGAGCATTAACAGATATGTAATAACAGACAATTCACTTACACAAGAAATACATGCAAAAAACTTTGGCTTGGCTTTTGGTCTGCCCTTCCAAGACAATCCCCAAAACATGAATGTAGACATAATTACTGAACATGTATGATTAAACAAAGTCAAAATATTTGAATAAGCGATAATTATAATAGATTCAAATCTTGCGAAATCCTTCTAATCCTTCTAATTTGTTATACAGCATTGTTTATTTGATGTTTACTGGAGAAGCACACTGTTCTAGTAAGAAAATGTACTTTGTTTTATTGCCTCTAATTTGATTGGAAAATTACAGACAGTGGATGTGCCTCATGGGTCATCAATGACATCATAGCCACTGAGTCTTGTAAAGGCACAGGCTAAGTGATCGGATTCACAAATCACACAGACCAAAGCAAAGCAGGCCGCAAATGAGCCTGACTATTCTCCTAAGTTCTCTGAAGGAACTGTAATGACGTTATCTTTACAGCAGACTTGTCTGATCGGTAACAATGAACCTGGCACTTGAAGTTTTGTGACTCATTCCTGACGTTGGCACCGTTAGCTTGAGCTCTACAATTGTCAACGAACAAACCACATTCGTCAAACCACACGCTGAAGGGACACATTTTGTATTTTTTCGTGTATGGTCACAGTTGCCTGGCACCCACATCCATGGTGACTAATACGGAGCGGTGATTTATTGAGAAAGCAGCCTCTGTGCTTAACGACAACACTGCTCAAAAACAAATGGGTTTTTACTTGCGCCTGCTACGTCAGTAGGCTCCACATCGCATCACATCTACATTATTAACTCAAATGAAGATGTGCTCGCCAGACTTGCGGTAAGTGCTTGACCCTGTCTTGCTGGAGGCGGCCATCTCGTTGTGCTGCATTAGGGAGCCCAATTGATCCTGTCTGCTACTTAAATAAGGCCATCTCTGGACTAATGCACAGATGCATTGTTAACATGGTGGAGTTGAGTCTCTTTGCTGTGACCCTCTTTAATGCACCCCTAACACTGATGAGCTTCTCTCTCTTTCTCCCTCTCACCCTGCTAACACTGATGAGCTTCTGAGGCTCTGTTTGAGACTCCCTCTCAGACTCTATACCCCTGTTGACACTTTTTCAAACATAGTCAGTGGGGCTGCTGTTGGTGACCTTCTGTCTCACCCGCTATCTCTCTATTTATCTCTTCTTCTTGTTCTTCTTCTTCCTCCTCCTCCTTTCTTATTCTCAATCCCCTGTCTCCTCCCCACTCCCTCTCTCATAGTCAGTGAGGCTGCTGTTGGTGAGACCACTAAAGTATTTCAGAGCATAGTCAGTGAGGCTGCTGTTGGTGAGACCACTAAAGTATTTCAGAGCATAGTCAGTGAGGCTGCTGTTGGTGAGACCACTAAAGTATTTCAGAACATAGTCAGTGAGGCTGCTGTTGGTGAGACCACTAAAGTATTTCAGAGCATAGTCAGTGAGGCTGCTGTTGGTGAGACCACTAAAGTATTTCTGCTGTTGGTGAGACCACTAAAGCATAGTCAGTGAGGCTGCTGTTGGTGAGACCACTAAAGTATTTCAGAACATAGTCAGTGAGGCTGCTGTTGGTGAGACCACTAAAGTATTTCAGAACATAGTCAGTGAGGCTGCTGTTGGTGAGACCACTAAAGTATTTCAGAGCATAGTCAGTGAGGCTGCTGTTGGTGAGACCACTAAAGTATTTCAGAACATAGTCAGTGAGGCTGCTGTTGGTGAGACCACTAAAGTATTTCAGAACATAGTCAGTGAGGCTGCTGTTGGTGAGACCACTAAAGTATTTCAGAACATAGTCAGTGAGGCTGCTGTTGGTGAGACCACTAAAGTATTTCAGAGCATAGTCAGTGAGGCTGCTGTTGGTGAGACCACTAAAGTATTTCAGTGCCATTCGAACCATTGAAACTGACCGTGAGAAACCTTTAATGAGCCTTTTCTACTTTATCAAATAGTCTGACCAGTCTCCTTCGTATGGAGGTGTCTATACGGCTCATGGGTGGTTTGTGCTTGTTGTTATTAGCAGCTATTTAAAAGAGTCTGTCCATGCTAATCATCGGCCAAATGCACATTTGGTCAAATTCATCAATATTACATATCTACTTCCAACTGTAATGGCAACTATATACCCATAATCATAAGTGGACCTAACAAACATCTGCTTGCTGTTGGAACAGGTGTTTGGGAAAGTGGTCCTAACTAGCTCCAGTTGTTAGGCTATGATCATACTTCTGGTAGAGAACATTGTACACCAACACACTCATATATCCCAGTCAAGAAGATTGATCTTCTGTTCAGCATATCTACAGTACATCTTGTATTGGGCATGTGTTTGTCAATAGCCTTGTTTTCTTACATATTCAGCCCGTGGCATCTACCGCTAGCGTCAGTAATTGCTGTCTTGAACCAATGATTGGATTGATTGAGGCACAGCATAGCCGTCCGTAAACAGTATGCAGTCAGTGTGTAATGGTTCAACCTGGTATTGTAGGGTAACTTAAAAGTACATTATATAGTTAGCATGTACGTATATCAAAACATGCTAATTATTTGCTCTATCCGTTGGTCTTGCTTTACTGGACGCCTTTGGTAGCAAACTAATTGGAATAATTCGGAATAGTGCCAGACATCTAAAGATTACCCAGCAAGCAATAAACCTTATCTATTCAATGCAAGCTGGATTACAAAGCCCAGAAAATACCTCAGTGTAGCTTATCATGCAAACATTGTGCAGATCTCAGCAATTGATTTGAATAGCATGTCGCTTGAGGAGGCCCATCCAGACTGAGGCAGACGTCAATAGCTGAGAGGGGGAAGTAATTAAAATGGGTAATCCCTGATGAGACGGCATAATGATTCCTGCCCACCGCCTGTGTCAAGACTCCACTACAGAGTGCTGTATGATTACACCAGTCGAAGGCAAAACCTTATTATATACAAGGGGTGCAGGGAGCTAGCTATTGCTTGAAATGTTCTTTGGTAATGTTTTTATTGGCTCCTCTATCATTTCACCACGCATTCATATACCTCTCCATCTTGCATTGGGACTTCTTTGTATTGATTCATCGTCTGGGAGAAGAGGCACTGTGGCAGGATTGTCAGGAGGGTTTCAGTTTTGATTTGGAGTTGATATCAATGTTCAACACAGTAATAGGTCTATAGTCTGGCGTTGTGGTTTCCATGGTGAGACTAGTTAATTAAATGCAAGCGATCCAGCAGGTTTTGTAAGTGCTCTCGCAGCTTAGCATGACCATCTTAACAGTAGTCTCGAGACTACTTTCCTCGTTTGATTTTCAAAAGCGGCAAAAGTTAAATGCTAGACCTATCTGGGTCATGTTAATGAGGAAAGAGATTGACTGAGAACTGCCTGCCACAAAGTTTGCTGCACAGATGGTAAGTACCATTGAATCACTGCAGAACAGGTGACAAACTGGCTGTCTGCAAGTACATCTGGTAAAGACCTTGCAATATTGACAATAAAACATACCTTAAGTAGCAAGGCTATATGATAACAATTCCATTATTCCTAATGTTCATGCAACATATTAGCATATTTCTGTAATAAATCAGTACTTCCCGATAACTGTGGCAATTCTAGAAGTAAGAATGCCATTAGCATTCATTGGCATGTCAACAAATGTAATTGTACAGTTTGGATCCGTAACTGATCATCTTGAGTTGCTGTTACCAGACATGTTCTTCTGTCCTTCTGGAGGGAGAACATTTTCAACGCTAATTGTGTCATTGGAGGATTTGTCAGATTTCTTATTCCCTACAGCCATTACCTAGCTGGTGATGTGTAGGAGGAAAAGCTGAGGTACATTAAACCAGCAATGAGGTATGCAATGCATTGTGGTTAATGAGATCAAACATTCAAGTGTGACTTCACATTGTTTTGGTGTGAAGCAATGACCTTCTTAAGAGCCTTCAGGCTTTGGAAGGCTGCCTTATTTCCACGGCATCTCTGCCGGTCACAAGCCATTGACCATTAGTACTGGAGATAAAACACTGCTCCAGATCGGTTTGACCTCTATTGAGGTCACAAGCTATTGACCGTTAGTACTGGAGATAAAACACTGCTCCAGATCGGTTTGACCTCTATTGAGGTCACAAGCCATTGACCGTTAGTACTGGAGATAAAACACTGCTCCAGATCGGTTTGACCTCTATTGAGGTCACAAGCCATTGACCGTTAGTACTGGAGATAAAACACTGCTCCAGATCGGTTTGACCTCTATTGAGGTCACAAGCCATTGACCGTTAGTACTGGAGATAAAACACTGCTCCAGATCGGTTTGACCTCTATTGAGGTCACAAGCCATTGACCGTTAGTACTGGAGATAAAACACTGCTCCAGATCGGTTTGACCTCTGTTGAGGTCACAATATTTTCAGTCACAGGATTTATGTTGAAAGTCCACTTTCAAATATCCACAGAATACTATTCAAAATATGACACATCAACTGGCATTTCTATCATGTGATAAATTACATCATAATATCGTGACAGGTGCAGTGGTGAGGAAGCTAACCCATGGATATTTTGATGTCAAATAAACGTACAGTGGGCTACTACTGTATGTTATAATATATGACGAAATAGACATCTTGTGCCAAGCGTTGGATGAGTTTATTCTTTGTCTTTGTTGATGTTCTCCGCACAAAACAGTCCGCACAAAACACTGAGCACTGTCCCATAAAGCTAGTTCAATGTTTAGAGAGAGAAAGAGAGAGAGAGATCCATAGGGGATTCAAAGACCTTATTATAACTTAAAATTTATCAGTTCCAGTCCCTGGACTGGATATGCTCCAGAACTTTAAAATCCCTCTCATTTTTATGATCCGTCAGCTTATTCTTTATATGGAGGGATACGGTTGCAGGATGTAAGCCAAACTTCACTTACACTTTGCACCTCACTTCTGCGACAGTCATTTCTGTCCCCAATCCAAAAAGAACTTTGATGTGGGATATTCCCATTAATATGAAATGCTTAATATCCAAGGAAAGCTCTAAGAATTTTTTAAAAATATTAACGATTTAATAAGCTCACAGAGCCAGAGCCTTATCAGCACATTTTATAACTGTAACATAGGAAGAATAGTAAGAAAAGGACTTGACCACAAAACATGAAAGAAACCCAAGTCTAAATTACTCCAAACACTTCTGTCCGTGAAGGGTAGAATTTCAAATATGATTTATTTTTTATCTCATATTCATTCAGATTTAGCACTTTATATTTGAGTTTAAAAATATATAAACTGTTTATTCAGTTTAGATACTCCTCTCTTATTGCTATGAAACCCTTTTAACATCCTTTCAAAGATTTTGTTCAGAAAGTGGTTCACTATTACAAATTTCAGTGTCAACGTCACTTCAGTATGAAGGAACTGAACAAGGTATCAAATCAAATCAAAGTTTATTTGTCACGTGCGCCGAATACAACAGTGAAATGCTTACTTACAGGTTCTAACCAATAGTGCAAAGAAGGTGTTAGGTGAAAAATAGGTAAGTAAAGAAATAAAACAACAGTAAAAAGACTATATACAGGCTATATACAGTAGCGGTTAGCCAATGTGCGGGAGCACTGGTTGGTCGGACCAATTGAGGTAGTATGTACATGAATATATAGTTAAAGTGACTATGCATATATGATAAACAGAGAGTAGCAGCAGCAGCGTATAAAGAGGGTTTGGGGGGTTGGGGGGGCACACAATGCAAATAGTCCGGGTAGCCATTTGATTACCTGTTCAGGAGTCTTATAGCTTGGGGGTAAATCTGTTGAGAAGCATTTTTGTCCTGGACTTGGCACTCTGGTACCACTTGCCATAGGGTAGTAGAGAGAACAGTCTATGACTGGGATGGATGGGGTCTTTGACAATTTTTAGGGCCTTCCACAGATACCGCCTGGTGTAGAGGTCCTGGATGGCAGGCAGCTTATCCCCAGTGATGTACTGGGCCATACGCACTACCCTCTGTAGAGCCTAGTGGTCAGAGGCCGAGCAATTGCCATACCAGGCAGTGATGCAACCAGTCAGGATGCTCTCGATGTTGCAGCTGTAGAACCTTTTGAGGATCTCAGGACCCATGCCAAATCTTTTTAGTTTCCTGGAGGGGGGGATAGACTATGTCGTGCCCTCTTCCAGACTGTCTTGGTGTGTTTGGACCATTCTAGTTTGTTGTTGATGTGGACACTGAGGAACTTGAAGCTCTCAACCTGCTCCACTACAGCCCCATCGATGAGAATCGTCTCCTTTTCCTGTAGTCCACAATCATCTCCTTAGTCTTGGCTACGTTGAGGGATAGGTTGTAATTCTGGCACAACACGGCCAGGGAGTACAGGAGGGGACTGAGCACGCACCCCTGTGGAGCTCCAGTGTTGAGGATCAGTGTGGCAGATGTGTTGCTACCTACCACCTGGGGGCGGTCCATCAGGAAGTCCAGGATCCAGTTGCAGAGGGAGGTGTTTAGTCCCAGCATTCTTAGCTTAGTGATGAGCTTTGAGGGTACCATGGTGTTGAACTCTGAGCTGTAGTCAATTAATAGAATTCTCACAAGTGTTCCTTTTGTCCAGGTGGAAAAGGGCAGTGTGGAGTGCAATAGAGATTGCATCATCTGTGGATCTGTTTGGGCGGTATGCAAATTGGAGTGGGTCTAGGGTTTCTGGGATAATGGTGTTGATGTGAGCCATTACCAACCTTTCAAAGCACTTCATGGCTACGGATGTGAGTGCTACGGGTCTATAGTCATTTAGGCAGGTTGCCTTTGTGTTCTTGGGCACAGGGACTATGGTGGTCTGCTTGAAACATGTTGGTATTACAGACTCAATCAGGGACATGTTGAAAATGTCAGTGAAGACACCTGCCAGTTGGTCAGCACGTGCCCTGAGCACACGTCCTGGTAATCCGTCTGGCCCCACAGCCTTGTGTATGTTGACCTGTTTAAAGGTCTTACTCATGTCGGCTACGGAGAGTGTGATCACACAGTCGTCCGGAACAACTGATGCTCTCAAGCATGCCTGAGTGTTGCTTGCCTCGAAGCGAGCATAGAAGTGATTTAGCTTGTTTGGTAGGCTTGTATCACTGGTTGCAGCTGTGCTTCCCTTTGTAGTCTGTAATAGTTTGCAAGCCCTGCCACATAAGACGAGCGTTGGAGCCAGTGTAGCATGATTCAATTTTAGCCCTGTATTGACACTTTGCCTGTTTGATGGTTCGTCGCAGGGCATAGCAGGATATCTTGTAAGCTTCCCGGGTTAGAATCCCGCACCTTGAAAGTGGCAGCTCTACCCTCAGTGCGAATGTTGCCTGTAATCCATGGCTTCTGATTGGGGAATGTACGTACAGTCACTGTGGGGATGACGCACTTATTGATAAAGCCAGTGACTGATGTGGTGTAACTTCTCAATGCCATCGGAAGAATCCTGGAACATGTTCCAGTCTGTGATAGCAAAACAGTCCTGTAGTTTAGCATCTGCTTCATCTGACCACTTTTTTATAGACCGAGTCACTGGTGCTTCCTGCTTTAATTTTTGCTTGTAAGCAGGAATCAGGAGGATAGAGTTGTGGTCGGATTTTCCAAATGGAGGGTGAGAGAGCTTTGTACGCGTCTCTGTGTGTGGAGTACAGGTGATCTAGAATTTTTTTCCCTCTGGTTGCCCATATAACATGTTGATAGAAATTTGGTAGAACTGATTTACGTTTCCCTACATTAAAGTCTCTGGCCACTTGGAGTGCCGCCTCTGGGTGTGTGGTTTCCTGTTTGCTTATTTCCTTATACAGCTGACTGAGTGTGGTCTTAGTGCCAGCATCGGTCTGTGGTGGTAAATAAACAGCCACAAAAAGTATAGCTGAGAACTCTCTAGGCAAGTAGTGTGGCCTGCAGTTTATCACAATGTACTCTACTTCAGGCGAGCAAAATCTAGAGACTTCCTTAGATTTTGTGCACTAGCTGTTGTTTACAAATATGCACAGACCGCCCCCGCCCCCCCCCTCCCTGCAGCGTATATCCCATTAGCTGAATATCCATGTCATCATTCAGCCAAGATTCCATGAAACATAAGATATTACAGTTTTTGATGTCCCGTTGGTAGGATGTTTGTGATCGTACCTCGTCTAATTTATTGTTCAATGATTGCATGTTGGTGAGTAGTATTGACGGTAATGGCAGCTTTCCCAGTCACCTTCGCCGGGTCCTGACCAGGCATCCGGCTCTTTGTCCTCTTTATCTGCGTTGCTTCCTCTTGCAAATAACAGGGATGTTGGTCCTGTGGGGTGTTTGGAGAATGTCTTGTGTGTCGTCTAGGTTGTAGAAAAAATCTTCGTCTAATCCGAGGTGTGTGATCTCTGTCCTGTTATCCAGAATATCTTTTTTTGCCGTAAGATATGGTTGCAGAAACATTATGTACAAAATAAGTTACAAATAACACGAAAAACCCCCACATAATAGCACAATTGGTTGGGCCCAAGTAAAACTGCTGCCATTTCATCTGGAGCCATTTTAGGGAGCTTGTGTGTGTGTGTACTGTATGTGCGCGCATCTGTGTGCAGGTGACTGAAGTTACTCTCTTATTAAACCATTCATCAAAAGTCCTGTATCGATTACAGGGATGTAATTAAATTGTGAGTATAAAAAATGATGCTCCAGGCACCGCACCCATGGCGTGCTGCGCTAAACACCCATAATTCACCTGTGTGCCTTGTCATCATAATAAAGAAGTCATTTCTCAGCTGCTTAGCATTGCTAAATGGACCATATTTGTCAATGTATTATAGACGCATACAGTGTTGATCCTCCAATCTCTACCAGGCTCTTTCAGGTACCTCTGGCGCAGATGGCCAATGACTTCTCCTTCATTATCTCTCACAGGGAAATAAAAAAAAGTAACACAATTACAGAGAAAGCAATTAGTGCCACTCTGTAAATGTTACGGAACTGAGGGGTGTAATTACCAAGATGAGGTTTTTGACGGCTGTGACTGTGTTGCGCTCGGCAGCGACGCCACCCTCCATACCTGTTTTTTTAATTAGTGTCTCTCAGCTTGGGTGTGGCGGTAAGGAGTGGTGATGATGTTCACGGGGTGCACAGGAGAGAGAAGGGTTCCATTATGCAATAGGATAGATGCGAGACCTTCCAATTGGCTACATAAACTTTAACTGTATAATTAATGATCCAATATTAGGCTATTACCCCATCTTAGAAACATACTGTCTCTAAACTATAAATACCATTTGATCATATACAACATTTCTTTAGTAAACATCACATAAAGCTAGGTTGTGTCTGATAGCATCACCTCTCTCCCCTCTCATGTCTATGTGCTCCCCCTGTGACATGAAGAGTCTACACCACATATGAGATCTGGAGAGATCCTGACCTTTCACAGGAAAACAGTTCCCTGCAGCCATCTGTCAAAAGCCCTGCGAGATGAAACCCTGGCTTACAGGGAACAAGATGGATGACTACACTCTGCACCTCAGTGGCAGCAGGGTAGCTTCTGTATCAAGTATTCTTCTGTCATGGCGCACCTTTGTAATGAGTCACACTGTAGCAGTATGGAGTACTGATATCATTTGTGCATGAGTATTCGCAAGAATACACATCTGTTTATTCAACAACAGCAAAGCAAATGCCTGACTGCATAATATAGGTTGGATTTGTATATTGTGATTGTGAGTGTACTGTAGTAACAAAGTATCTTTTTACTTGAAAAAGACAGCCAGATGTATACTCTTGCAAGGTATTGTAAGGACTACGACTCCATAACAGGGATAGACAAGTTCTCCTCAGATTAAGTAGCGTATAGCTTTAGTCCGGTACGTT